>NC_044052.1:13567558-13570058 GCF_902167405.1 Gadus morhua
ATAGGGGCGCCTCCTCACCCCGCCCCCCCTCCCTGTTTGAAGGTGGTTCCTGCCCTGACTAATTGAAGAGCATGCTTGGAAACAAGGCCCTTAAAAAGGTGGCGTGGCAGCGGACGCTGGCCGTGAATTCATCAGCGGCGGCGGGCGGGATAATAAGCCACCAAGGCCGAGGAGAAGAACCAACACCTGCCTGGACATCAGCGGAGCTAGAGAGAGGAGGAGAACCCACAGCCTCCTGGACATCAGCAGTGGTAGAGAGAGGAGGAGAACCCACAGCCTCCTGGACATCAGCAGGGGTAGAGAGAGGAGGAGAACCCACAGCCTCCTGGACATCAGCAGGGGTAGAGAGAGGAGGAGAACCCACAGCCTCCTGGACATCAGCAGGGGTAGAGAGAGGAGGAGAACCCACAGCCTCCTGGACATCAGCAGGGGTAGAGAGAGGAGGAGAACCCACAGCCTCCTGGACATCAGCAGGGTTAGAGAGAGGAGGAGAACCCACAGCCTCCTGGACATCAGCAGTGGTAGAGAGAGGAGGAGAACCCACAGCCTCCTGGACATCAGCGGAGCTAGAGAGAGGAGGAGAACCCACAGCCTCCTGGACAGCAGTGGTAGAGAGAGGAGGAGAACACACAGCCTCCTGGACATCAGCAGGGGTAGAGAGAGGAGGAGAACCCACAGCCTCCTGGACAGCAGTGGTGGTAGAGAGAGGAGGAGAACACACAGCCTCCTGGACATCAGCAGGGGTAGAGAGAGGAGGAGAACCCACAGCCTCCTGGACATCAGCAGGGTTAGAGAGAGGAGGAGAACACACAGCCTCCTGGACAGCAGCGGGGGTAGAGAGAGGAGGAGAAAACACAGCCTCCTGGACATCAGCAGGGTTAGAGAGAGGAGGAGAACCCACAGCCTCCTGGACATCAGCAGGGTTAGAGAGAGGAGGAGAACCAACACCCGCCTGGACATCAGCGGAGCTAGAGAGAGGAGGAGAATCCACAGCCTCCTGGACATCAGCAGGGGTAGAGAGAGGAGGAGAACCCACAGCCTCCTGGACAGCAGTGGTGGTAGAGAGAGGAGGAGAACCCACAGCCTCCTGGACAGCAGCAGGGTTAGAGAGAGGAGGAGAACCCACAGCCTCCTGGACATCAGCAGGGTTAGAGAGAGGAGGAGAACCCACAGCCTCCTGGACAGCAGTGGTGGTAGAGAGAGGAGGAGAACCCACACCAGCAATGGCGGCACACCTGGAAGCAGTCCCGGCTGTACCACTTAGCGTGTGTGTGTGTGTGTGTGTGCCTGTGTGTGTGTGTGTGTGTGTGTGTTTTTGTATGTGTGCGTGCATTGAGGATTGATTGTGGGACGTTGTCTTTGTTTTCCCCAGACCGTTACACAGTGGACGGGGTGAAGGAGAAAATGCGATGGGATGAATTGTTTAAGATCAGAGGCGTCATCCATTCAATGCTTCTGTATGCAGGCACCGCGCCTGCAATAGGATCTCTGTCTCCGTACGTCTATGTTCGGAGGCCCTGTGAGCCGATTGCACAAGGGTCAACCCCGTGACAATGATCTATTCCACCAACGCAGACAACAAATTAAAAAACGTTCACCCGGGAGACATCGCCGGCTCAATAAATTGGCCTTATTTTCATGGGCAGAATGGGGATTTCTCCATAGCATACAATCAATCAAAGCAAATGACCCCCGCGATTCACTCAGCTGTCACGGCGTAGCACTGGCATCAGGGGCCCGGCCGGCGGCCAGTCGGGGCCACGTCTCCACTAGACCTCATTCCACTGCTGCTCTCCTGAGGACATGAGGGAGGGGGGGAGGCGGAGGGGGAGGCAGAGGGGCAGAGGGGAGAGGCTTTGAGGTTGAGTCCACCACTGGGTTTAATTAATAAGTTTCCCTGTAATGGCGGGTACAACAAGAGGTGTTAACCCCGTTGGCCCAGGCTGGGCCCCTTAACGTTAGGCCCCTCAAGATGGGAGCAGGGAGCGTGGGGGGGGGGGGGGGGGGGGGGGGGGGGGGCAGTGGAATTAAGAGATCTGTTCTGGGGATTGGCTCACCATGCAGCAGGAAGGAGATTTGAGTCCAAATGAAATGATTGTATCAGATAGAAATCAATAGCAATCCATGGCTTCTTTAATCCTGCACTCGCACCCAGATCACTCCCCGGCAAGGCAATCTCTCAGCCGTCATTACGACACGCGATCGATGGCCGACAGCGAGTCCACTGCTCATGTTTCTGGCTGCACTGCAAAAGTGCCGGTAAGGGGAGGAGGGGTGAGAGAGGAGAGAGGAGGGTGGGAGAGGAGAGGATAGAGGGGAGGAGAGGGGAGGAGGGGAGAGGGGAGGACAGGAGAGGAGAAAGGATGAGAGGGGGAGAGGAGAGGAGAGGAGAGGAGAGGAGAGGGGATGAGAGGGGGGAAGAGGAGAGGAGAGGTGAGTAGGGAGAGGAGAGGAGAGGGGCAGTGTTGGGAGGAGACAAGTAGAGTAGAGTAGGAAGGGG
>NC_044052.1:13572558-13580058 GCF_902167405.1 Gadus morhua
TTCAGAGTGATTGCTAGCGCTCAATTATTCATGGAGCCCCGGTGAAAGGAGATTTGCATCTCAGCGCTGTAAATATTATTAATCTTGCCAATTACTAAATTCTCCGCCACACCAAATTCTTCAGATGATGGCTCCGAAATGTGTGGCGAGTTATGGCCTTTAATGTTTAAGTGGCTGTGGATGAAGGAGGTGCAGCTTTTCCAGATCATAAACGCCATCGTTTCCTGCCTCATCTCCCGACCCTTCAGACTTCTGCAGTAATAACTACACCACTAAAATTTCTAACTTAACAACATACATAGGGAGCAATAGATAATGTGCTACTGGAGATATTAAAATCCCAACTATCCCATTGACAAAGTAATAAACTTAATACGGTAACTTTAAAACAGTGTCTGTAAAGGGTCATGTACCACAGAATCCTGACGTGCGCACCACATACCAGAGGCACAAAGTGCATGGGTGAATGGAAGCTAGTGCATGGGTGTATGGAAGCTTGTTGCTTAATTCTGACTCATATAAATGATTACAGTGGAACTTTCCATCCATCCACATATAACGCCAATCCATCCATTCATAGTCTTCAAACATCTATACATCCATTCAACTTCATTCAAATATCTGTACATCCATCAAACCCCATTCAAACATCTGTACATCCATCAAACCCCAATCAAACATCTGTGCATCAAACTCCATTCAAACATCTGTACATCCATCAAACCCCATTGAAACATCTGTGCATCAAACTCCATTCAGACATTTGTACATCTAACCCCATTCAAATATCCATCCATCTAACCCTCTATCCATCAAACCATCAAACCTTCCGGATTATCCCTGTCTCCATCCAGCGCATCTCCGTCAGTATGTCCGTCCCACCCCGGTCTGTCTGCAGAGCGGGGCAGAGCTTTCTGAAGCCCTCTCTTGCCTGTCGTCTGGCTCCTTGGCCTCCCTGGGACCGGGAGATGGATTGGAGAGTCTCTTCTCACACTGCTCCAGGCTGAGGGGCTCCCACTATAGCCCTGCTTAATTAGTACAGGGCTGTCCCCCCCCCATCCCCCCCCCCCCCCCCCCCAGCAGCAGATAAACCCTGCTGCACTGTGAGGAGGCTGCAGCACCCAGCCTCACCCTGACACAGGCAAACATCATGGGGGCAGACAGTGTGGACACAGGAAGAGCACCCACACACACAGACAGGCAGACAGACAGACAGAGAAACAGGCAGGCAGACAAACAGACAGGCAAGAAGACAGACAGACAGACAGGCAGGGAGACACGTAAAACTATTTGTCCTGTAGTGATTTCAATTCCAAACCTCAATTCTTCAACACACAACTTGGCTAGATTATTCAAATTTGTCCTTTAATCTGCTCTCTCTCTCTCTCTCTCTCTCTCTCTCTCTCTCTCTCTCTCTCTCTCTCTCTCTCTCTCTCTCTCTCTCTCTCTCTCTCTCTCTAACACTGCCTATTAAATCGGCAGTGATCTCTAAAATTGAAATTGGTTATGGAACAGCGACATAAAATGTGTGTATCATAGCACATATATATCCATCCATCCGTCTGAGCAGTGATGCCACTGGTTTTCACTTCCATTATCCGGCTATCTCTCTCTCTCTCTCTCTCTCTCTCTCTCTCTCTCTCTCTCTCTCTCTCTCTCTCTCTCTCTCTCTCTCTCTCTCTCTCCCCCTCTCTTTCTCTCTCTATCTATCTCTCTCTCGTCTGGCTGATGTGTCATTTTATAATCCTTTGCTGGCTAAATCACATGAGGAGGATCCTCTCATTAATTAAAGCCGGTATTGGCAGCACCTGAGATAAAACAGATTATAAGAGTCTGGGAGCGACTGGCAGCGTCAGCACCCTGGGCCTCTGAGGCAGGGAGGGAACTGCAGAGGAGTTGGTCGAGTGCGAGGAAAGAAAAGTGATGAAACTGAGAGAGAGAGATAAGGGGGAGAGAGAGGGAGGGAGAGAGAGAGCGAGGGCGGGGGTGGGTGGAGCATGATGCAATAGTTGCTGCATACAGGGAATCGTCTGTTTATTTGACACCGACTATAGATGGTGCCGTAGCACCGATTCACTCCCTCCTCTGAAGACAGAGAAGTTCATCATCTCGGATGCTGCTTCCCTGCAGAGGGATCCCCTCTCAGGGTTTATGGACTGAAACAATGCTTCAGTTTTATTTTGTTATTTTCCACAGTTGGTGTACAAAATATAAACATACTTTATGCAGTCATTCATTTGTTCTTGAATCCTAGTTTTGTCTGCTTCCACAGTCGGCACAGCCTCTCTCAGACATCTGGCTGTGGATAAAGTTCTTGCCTTCTCTTTCAGCAGACTAAGGGTAGTATAACCTACACACAAGTCTTTAATGTAAAGAAAAATCAAAGCAGATATCCTATTAAAATGTATCAGAGATTACGCCCTCAACCACAATTAATCATGGTAAAAACTCCCTTTAAACACACTGCTCTCGCTCACTGTCAGAGCTGATTAATGCAAAGGAGAGAGAAGGGGAGAGAGCAAAGGGGATAGAGGGAGAGAGAGAGGGAGAGAAAGAGGGAGAGAGAGGGAGAGAGAGAGAGGGGAGGAGAGAGCAAGAGAAAGAGTGAGCGAGAGAGAGATTGGGAGATAGAGAGAGCAAGGGAGAGGTAGGGAGAGAGAGAAAGAGGGAGACAGAGGGAGAAAGAGAGAGAGAGAGAGAGAGAGAGAGAGAGAGAGAGAGAGAGAGAGAGAGAGAGAGAGAGAGAGAGAGAGAGAGAGAGAGAGAGAGAGAGCAAGAGAGAGAGAAAACTTTATAAATACCAAGTGAGTCAGAGTGGGAAGGCTCTCTGTATGCGTGTCGTGTCGACCCATGGCGCGGTTCATGCAGGTCCTCACAAACGAATAAATCACTGCCTTCGGACAAATTAATCAAAAAGTGGCCAGCTGTTGCCGTGCATGGCTGGTTGCGGCGACAGATCCTGAGACTGCTCACCCACCCGCCCCCCCACCCCCCTACCTCTTCTGGGGAGGCAGTGGAGCTGGAGTGGCAGATTGGGTTTGTCTCCCCCCCCCCCCGCCCCCCTCCCCTGAGTGATGGAGCGCCCCACCTGATACCCGGGTCACATGGCGTCTCCTCTTTCCTCCCAGAACAATTCAGGGAATGGTTTTCTCCTCCTGATTTTCCAGTTTATATATCTCTACCCCCACCCCCTCCCTCTGATACCTCGTACCCCCAAACCCCCCTCTCCCCATCCCCACAATGGATTATTATTGGACTCCTTAATACAGGTCAGACGGGGGGCTGTTGCTGAGATTAATATATTGAAGAATCAATCCAGTGCAATGCTTTTCGATGAAAGTAAAGCATGAATATGAGAGAAAAATATGGTGTTTATGCAAGGCGGCCACAGCGATACTGTAAACACTGGGTTCTGGATGGGTGGTTAAGTTGAGGCGTTCTGTTTAATCTAACCTTATTGTCAGGATCAAATGACAGCAGAAAAGGAAAAACCAACTCAGTGTTCTTCCTGGAGTCGTATAGGTCTGGGGGGGTATTCAGCCCCAAACTAAAAGTCTGCTCAAAGTAAAGAAAGGAAACCAGCGAGCAAGAAGCCACAGGGTCACCAATACAAAGCCCGCTGACACACCCTGTGTCACCCCAGAGCATGTCCTGACGCCAGACAGCGTGTCGTTATCATGGGTGTCACCACACCGCCTGGTGACCCTCACCTGCCTCGCTCCTCCCTGGCACCCACAACGACACACACTCTGCGTAACGGAGCCCTCCACAGTTAATGGGAGTCAGGATGAACTGGTTTCCCCTTGAATTACTCCACCTCTGCTCTCTGTCTTGTTCTGTTTTCTCTCACTGACACATGGAACATCTCCTGGGTCTGCCTCACCTGTTTCCTATTTTCTATTCTACAATTATTATTATTTTCCTCCCACCCCCCTCACCCCTGTGCCCCTTCCCCTCCCTCCTCTTGCTGACTGTCTATGTCCCCGACACAGGAAATCACTTCTGGAACAAGTTTACTTTGTGCTAATCTCATAAATGCCTGCATCCCCCTTTGTCTGTGGCCCAGCCATGCAGACACACAATAAAACCACTTACATAAACCTCTCCTCTGAGACTGCGCTGACAAAACAGCTGACATCTTCAAAGTTCTAACTCCCTCTCCATCCCCCTATCTCACTCTAACTCTCCTTCTCCCTCACCTTTTTTCCCTCTTACACCTTATCACTTTCTTCCTCTCTCTTTCTCACTCTTCATCTTTATCTCTCTATCTCTATCCCCTCTTCCTCTTTTTCTCTCTCTCTCCGTCTCTCTCTCTCGCTCTTTCTCTCTCTCTCTCTCCGTCTATCTCTCCCTCTCTCTCTCTCTCTCTCTCTCTCTCTCCCCCTGTCTCTCTGTCTCTCTGTCTCTCAGTTGGTGCTTGTGATTTCCAGCAGGACTGCTTAAGTTGGAGCCTTTATTGGATGTGCTGTCCAAAAGTCGTGAAGGGCGACTTTAATATGTGATCTCTCTGCGCGCACCTTAAAAGCGCACAGAGGTGGAAACACTGATAGGCAACTGGAGAAAAGGTTTATGTGATCATGGTTTTTACAACTGTTGGTCGTTGTTCAATACCGATAGCATCATCTGAGTTACTGTTGAAGCGACGAATGGTGTGTCCGGTCTCTGAGGGGGAAGCTTGTTGCACCGTTTCTTGTAAGACCTCTTTCTGCGATGATGTGATCAACTTCACCGTCTGGGTTCTCCCCTTGCTGGAGGATGACGAGACGAGTATTAAATATGTTTAACAGTCATAACTTCATCCCCTTAATCTGCTGGTTTGAATTTCAAGGTTAAAGTTAGAGACTATTTCATAGTGTTTAACAGACTCAGTGGATTCATAAAGAAAGGCAGATAAGATAGAAATAAGTACTCTTCTTTAGAAAATGATCTATTCTTCTTTAGATGACTTCCAATTCATTCAATCATTTTGGATGAAAGTGACGCCTGCAGTGAAAACTTAAGAAGGAATCCCTCTGGAGAATTGTTGTCATGAAGTAAGTGGAAAGATATAAAATACAGTTTTCTGACGAATTGAAGAGTTTCAGACATCAGTGGAAGTCTTGTTCAGAGGAAAACCAGTCGAGTATATTTCCCCCTCGTTTTTTTTTGTTTAGCTGTCCGTTATTACCAATCTGTCCTCCATACTGCCCTATCACCCTGCATTCAGAGGTCCTCCATCCCCCCTCTCTCTCTCTCTCTCTCTCTCTCTCTCTCTCTCTCTCTCTCTCTCTCTCTCTCTCTCTCTCTCTCTCTCTCTCTCTCTCTCTCTCTCTCTCTCTCTCTCTCTCTCTCTCTCTCTCTCTCTCCCCATTCCTATGAGGGAGTCAGAATACATAGGCCCACACTCTGCTGTTTATTATCTATTCTTCTCCAAAACTCTCCTTTTCATGGTCTCTCTCTCACACTCTCTCTCTCTCTGTCTCCCTGTCTCTTACTTCCCCTCTATACCCCGTCTCCCTCCACCTCCCTCCACCTCCCTCATGATGTCCCATCATTCAGCGCCATAGGGCTACTCTCCGCCTGAATGGGGTCATAATCTGTTCTTTTTAATAGATAGGTCTGGTGTAGGTATACGCATGTGTGCACATGCATCTACTGCCCATTATGCTCCCATACATTGAAGGTTTATTGCTATGCATGGGTTTATGGTTGTGTTAGAATATTTTGTGAAGTTTGAATGCATAAGTGTTTGTGTGTGTGTGTGAGTGTGTGTGTGTGTGGGGGGGGGGGGGGGGATTGGATAACATGTATATGGGTGACTTTGCTGCATGTTGGGGTGTTGGCGTGCTACAGTGTGTGTGTGTGTGTGTGTGTGTGTGTGTAGGTACGTTTGCCTGCAGATGTGTTAAAAAACATTTGTTACATTTTTGTGGGAGTAGCATGTGTGTGTGTGTGTGTGTGTGTGTGTGTGTGTGTGTGTGTGTGTGTGTGTGTGTGCGCACATTTGCAAAATAAAAGCTCATGAATTTGTAGTATCGTGTCAATGTCTGCAATTGTCTGGTCAGTGTGTCTGTGATTGTCTTCATGTGTGCATGTATTAAAACACACTTGTGTGTATGTGTGTGTGTGTGTGTGTGTGTGTGTGTGTGTGTGTGTGTGTGTGTGTGTGTGTGTGTGTGTGTGTGTGTGTGTGTGTGTGTGTTTGTTAGTATGTGCATGTGAGTGTGTGTGTGTGTGTGCGGTGTGTGTGAGTGTGTGTGCGTGTTGGCGCGCATGCGGGGTGTCTTTGTGTGTCCCTGCGTCTGACACCTCTTTGGGCGGCACGACTGCACACGGCAGATGTGTGCCCGAGTGGAACCGTCTGAGAGAGAGGAAGACACTCGGCCATTAATGAGACGGTGACAAAACGCATACACTCCAATTAGAGAGAGAGAGAGGGGGAGAGAGAGAGAGAGAGAGAGAGAGAGAGAGAGAGAGAGAGAGAGAGAGAGAGAGAGAGAGAGAGAGAGAGAGAGAGAGAGAGAGAGAGAGAGAGAGAGAGAGAGAGGGGAGAGAGAGAGAGGGAGAAGGGGAGAGAGAGAGGGAGAGAGAGAGGGGGGGTGAGAGCGAGAGAGCTAGAGAGGGAAGCCGAAAGAGAGTGAGAGTGAGAGAGAGAGAGAGCGTGAAAAAGAGAGAGTGAGAGAGAGAGAGTATAGGCACTGTTTAAACGTGGTAGTACAATGACAATCCCTATAGGGGAGGTGAGGCGGTATGTAAATGGCGGTGCAGCCTCCAAGGACTGTGACACCTCCTGTTAAGTGTGTGACAGCAAAGACATTCAAGGAGCGCCTTGGAAGGTAATTGTTCAAATTGTTAATAACGGGCTGGATGATGAAGTCCCTAATTGCTGCTTTCATTGCCCGTGAACAGTTTAGTGATGAGTTTTCTCGGTATCTTACGGTTTTGATAAGGAGTGTCTGAATGTGTGAATACATGTTTAAAAAGTACCCGTGCCAACAGAAACCCATATATTGGATTATTTATCATGATGAAGAGAACAAAAGTACTTTAAGCGTTGTATTGTTATGCATAATAAATTATTCAGAAAAGCAATAAAAATGAGGCTTGTAAATGTGTGCATAAGGTTTATGTTATGTTTTTGTTTCTGTCCAAATCTCCAGTCCAGCACCTTTATGCACCTTTATGCTCGAGCAAACTTCTTCCTAAAAACGACCATAGTAACAGCTATGGTGCATCTTTGGGGTCTAAACATACACAACAGAATTGCCTTTTTCATAAGCCCTTCACCAGCCCATTTATTGGTGCCACTTTTTTACCCATCACCATTAAATCAGGGTTGATTGTCTGTCCGCTCCCTCTCTCCCTCCCTCACAGCCCCCCCCCCTAGATGGTGTCGTACCGGGCACACAGGAAGCATGCTGGCCCCCTCCCTTCCCCCGCAGGCCACACTGGGCGCCTCTCCTCCGGGCCCCTTTCCTCCGTCCCCTCTCCTCCGGGCCCCTCCTGGAGTGTTGTGACGGT
>NC_044052.1:13582558-13592558 GCF_902167405.1 Gadus morhua
GTCTTGCACAGTCTGTCGCGTGTAATCAGTCATTCTTTGGGGAGTTACCCTCCCCTCATGCAAGCCCATACCTATTATATTAGCACACACGCACACACACACACACACACACATACATGCACACAGTCTGTGACACGCACACACACACACACACACACACACATCCACTCAGACACTCCCCCTCAAACAACCACACACACATACGCTCGCACGCACGCACGCACTCACGCACGCACGCACGCACGCACGCACGCACGCACACACACACACACACACACACACACTAACACATACGCACACATTTCTACACACACACACATACAATAAAGCACGGATGCACACACGCAACACACACACAAACATCCCCTCAAACACACACACACACACATAACCCCCCCTCCCCGAACACACACACACACCTCCACTCTCAAACACACATTTCTCCAACCAAAATAAACCACAATAAAAGCTCTGCCCAGCAACTGGCCCGCCACAGTGTGTTCGGATCCAGCGAGCACCAATGGGCTCCTGGGCCCCCCCCCCCCTCCCCACACCTGATGTGTTGGTCCGCCACGCCAGAGAGGTGCTGGGGGCCCGCCGACGGGACGGCCCCGCGCTCTGTCAGCCTCTTGCATCACATCGCCACGACAACAGAGCGGCACTGTCTAGCCGGTCAGTGTGTGTGTGTGTGTGCATGTATGCGTGTCTGTGTAAGTGTGTGTGCGTGCGTATGTGTGTGTGTTGGTGCGCGTGCGTGGGTGTGTGGGTGTGTTGCTTCTCAGGCGAATCCAATAGAGGAGCCACCACTCCTCCGGCATGGCAACAGACACTCTGGGCTGATGTCCTTCGCTGTAATAGGTGGAGACATCTGAGAGCATCGACGCTCCTACCACTGTTGCTGCCTTTCTAAAATATATAATATACCACGACACAGATGTGATTTACAGCAGAGTTATTTTCTTGGCAGCGCACTCGATGGCTCTGTCCCGGCCGCAAATGTGGCAACGATTTTTTTTTGATGCCGATAGTGTAATCAGAACGTTTCTCTTTCAAGTACAATTCAAGAGCAGTTTTGAGATTGAACAGATAGTTGTTCCCGCTAATAGCCAGACTACCCTGAAGAAAAACATGCTTCTCTTAGCCGCGGAGCTTGAGGTAAATCCCCCTTTGATAGAAAGCAGGCGGCTGGGCTGAGCGTTGCGTGCTCCAGCCCTTCTGTATTCTTCTAAATTGTCTCCTTTGTATCGTGAGGTTGTTATTGGCTGGCAGGCCGACCCGCTGGCCCTAATGGATGAATTTATTGATTCTGGTCGGCGGGTCACAGGTAAGCCCCGGCCGCCTGAGTCTGGCTGCATTCTCCTCCTCTGGAAATTCACTGCGGTGGGTTTAAGCCGAAGCAAAATGCTTTTACTTTTTGTCTCTGCACGGACACATACCCACACCGTCAGAGGCTTACTGCCACACGTACGCACAAACACACACGCACTGGACCCACTCCCACACGTACTCGCACACACCCACATATGCACACGCACACACCGGACGCACATAGACACAAACACACACACACGCACACACACACTCACATACCTCACACACATAGACATGGGGTTCGACATTGCAGGAGCAGATCACAGGGATTCTTCATGGTCCGAACCCCTCTCTCTCTCTCTCTCTCTCACACTCTCTCTCTCTCTCTCTCTCTCTCTCTCTCTCTCTCTCTCTCTCTCTCTCTCTCTCTCTCTTTCTCACACTCTCTCTCTCTCTCTCTCTCTCTCTCTCTCTCTCTCTCTCTCTCTCTCTCTCTCTCTCTCTCTCACGATTGCCTCTAAGTTGCACCACATAAGCCCCGCCCCCCTTCCCCCTAACCCTGACCTACCAGAAGTCCAGCGGCCCCAGAGGAGGGGAAGGGAAAGGAAAACAATCAGAGAAGCGGTGGTTCTACTTTTCACCACTCGTTATTTAATGCCTTAATCCGAAGCAGCGGGCAGTGACTCCAGCTGCTGGTCGCTGAGCAGCAGGTGGTGCTGTAGGTATTTTGCCTAAGGGCACTACAGGTTACGGACATTGGGGATTGTTCCCAGCACCGTCAGGCCAGGGGTCCACCATCACGTCCTGCCCGCCCATTATCTCTCTTCCTCTGCTGGTATCGGCCTTGTCCAGGGGTAGTTTTCCTCTCCCTGGGATGTGTTCTGGTCCAGCATGCTGCGGTGAATCAAAGCCGTTCTAAATGAGGCGCAGAGGGATTCCGGCAGGACGGCGGTCCTAATGGATCGATAAAATGTTGCTGGAACTCACAGCGTGCCGTTCGCTTCATTAGCACAAACGCTCCCGATTTCTGACTCCAAACAGTTCAGTTCGGGGAGAAAGAGCGCCGAAAGGGTACCGCTCACCCTCACAGAACCCCCTAGACCCAGACTCAGGCAGACCCAGCGTGGTTCAGAGCTCTGCAGGACCAGGTGGGTCGCGGGACCGGTCTTACTGAAGTGATGTTTGCTCTAAAAAAAAGACGACGAGGGGGTGAGAGAAATCCTCCTTTCACTCTCGCAAACGAAACATAAACTTTGTAGGATTTAGCGCTAAGACCATCCGTAATACCTCCCTGGTCCCATAGTGGCGCTAAATAAAAAAAGAATTGTAATTCCCAACGACAGGACGCCCAGTCCTGTCGTCAGAGGGGCGGCCATTAGCGAGGCAGGAAAACCGGACCAGGTTTAACTTGTCAGCCGCTTCAAAGACAGCCGTGTGGGCCTGCGCCGAGCCGCCTGGCTGATGGAGGATTATCGATTGTGTGTTCAGATATCCAGAGGCGCTAGTGTATAGCGGCGGGTTTAGATTCAGCCCTTAATGCTCAGGCCATGCATAATTGATGTGGTTCCCATCAAAAGGTAGGTAGTGATGCAAAAGTTAAAAAAAGCAAGCAGCTCATACCAGCTCTCTGCTCTGGAAAGTTTTAACACATCAGCGACCTCGGAGCCAGACGGAGAGACTCGTATCCGTGGGAGAAGGCAGACGTCTTCCTGTGGAACAACACAGCCACACCCGGCGGGCTTTGGATAGATTGGTAAAGAGATGAACCCAGCAGAACAGGAAATGTTAAATACAAGCAACAGGATGGGAGTTAAACCACAGCAGAACCTTGCATGGATAAAAAGAACGTTTAATGCTATCATTCTGTACATTCATTTTCTTATTGTTCACTTAATTATAATTATAATTACATAATACACGCTGAGGCTATAGGTCGGGCGTCTCTTTGTCAACCCAGCGAGCAGCCTCCCGTTCCATGTTAGAATAACATGCATTAGTTTAATAATGAAAGGGCCGTTCACATATCGATCCGTCTGGCCGTATCGACCGCTGCCGGAGCTGCAACCGTTCCTTCCCGCACGGCGGAGACGTTTATACCGACGGAGTGGTGCATCTACTTGTGATTACGGAGCACAGGCCCTGATCCAGACTCTGCTCATGTGAATATAACGGTCATGGCATCGGTCATGGCATCGGTCACAGCGGGCAGATTATGCTCTGATTGTAAAGAACAACGCACTCACTCACTGGGAAGGGGACTAGAGGGAAAGAGAGGTGGTAAAGGTGTACAAGCACACTCTCACACACTCCCTCTGGGCTGACTTCTGCAGCCTTGCACGGCCACTCAGTTTACTCTTTCTCTCCTCCTCTGAGTGGTACCTGACACGTCTGACGAACCTTGATGAAGACCTATCCCGAATTCATCAATAAAATGCCACTGGACATTTCCCTGCATACATTTGCACTGAGCGTGTGCATGCACTGTGTATCGAATTCGATCACACACCAAGCCCATAGGAGAAGGCTGCTGGATAACAGCTTTCCCGTGCCCATCCACGCCCATGCTTCTCTTCTATAACAGGTGGCGGGCCAATCAGAATGGATCCATTTCCTCTCTCCCTCTCTGTCTGTCTCTCTCTCTCTCTGGGGTTGATTTATACGCTCTGCTCATTACGCCCTCATGTGTGTCTGGCTCAGCAGGAAGCAGCTTTTGACAGTGGCCGTCCTCATTAGCGCAGGGCCAACACCTGCATCCTGACACCCAGGGATGGTGCTCACCTCCATTAACACCAGCAGGGGGTCGCCCGATCTGGTAAGAGACAGGGGGGGGGACAACCAGGAGGGGGAGAGGAGCAAGAGAGAGGTGGGAGGGAAAGACCGAGAGAGAGACAGAGAGATGGAGAGAGAGAGAGTGAGACGGCCAGGTAGCGTGACAGAGAAAGAGATAGAGAGAGAGTGAGGAACGGAGCCGGGTAGATAAGGTATTGAAGCGTATGATGGATGGGAACAGGTAACGAATGGGTGAAGGACAGGAGAGAGCAAGCAAGAGCAAGGTGGTTGGCAGTAGTTTGGTAATCATTCTGCCCGTTTTCATCCCCAGAATCCCCCCCCACTGTCCAAAATGTTCTCAGATTCAGGGTTCAGTGTCTGTTGCTTGAGTAGAACTCTGCCTGGCATTCATTTTCAGCGAACCAATCAAACGTCTTGGAGACAGGATTTGATTAGGAAGGAATCCAAAATGTGAGGACGGCTGCCTTAGTGAGCGACTCACGGAGCTAAAAGTTCCGTTCCTACTTTTAGAGTCTGATGAAAAGATGGTTGTTGTGACAAGAGAGCGGTCCGTGGTGAACAAGCCCAGTCGGGGGCGGGGGGGGGGGGGGGGTGGGGTTCTTGCTGCTGATGCAGGTCATTGGCACGTACGGCCGTCAAGGCAACTAGCCGCGATCGATGCCACCTGACGAGGTGTCTGAGTTGCCTCTGATGTGCTTCAAAATGGAATATGCTTTCCCCCTTTACTCTAATCGATGGGACGAGTGTGAAACTAATTGGGCAAAATTGCGGGGGCATTTATTGATTAATCAAGCAGAAAAACACGAGGAGAATATCGGTGAGAGCCTCCACGTCCGAGGGCAGCGACACGCCGTGTTTTGATTGGTGGAATCAATCGATACCCTGGGATCACTGGCCGGGGAGAAGGGGTGGGGAGATGGAGGGGGGGGAGGGGCATGAAATATTTAGAGCTGCTAGATCTGAAAGAGAGAACTGAGAGATGATCCAAACAGAAGTCGGTTTGGAATGGCAGGCGGCTGCTCTCATGCCCTCAGTACGAATCGCACATGGAAGAGGGGATTTATCATCCGGGGAGAAAGGCTCCACTCCGCTCCTCGTCCTCATTTCAATGATACGTACACCCCATCCCATACAGTCACCCGTACGGCGTGGCCCGGCTGTGTATAGGGCACATCTGAAGAGGTCTTTGGGTCCTTTCATCTCCTGCCTGCATAAAAAAATAAAATCATCCCCCTGCTACGGACCCCTTGTTTTGCATTTGTGGAAAATGTGTGTTGTGATGGTTTGTGGCTGGTGGGAATGTCACAGTGAGGACCGACACCGCGAGTCTATAATCTTCAGCCCTGTCTTCCCAGGCGTTGACCCCCCAGGCAGGCCTGCATCAGACCACTTGATACAGTCTTTTAGTTCCACTGCGCTGCTCCTTTCCATGCGCCGGTTCAGACGCCGTCTCCCCCCTTTGTCGGAGAAGATGGAAATCACGCCCGGGAGGAAAGAGATTGTTGCGGCGCCGTCCCTCCCAGCCCATCAGGAAGCCTTCACAGCCAGCAGAACATTATTGACCTTCTCAACGCCGTGGTGAAAACCAGATCAGACGAAACGGATCTCGGTTAGCTGTGACAGACGGATAGATAGGCAGTCAGACAGAATAGATGAAACTAGATGAAGCAAAGGTATCTACAGGGATTCAAATAAACACAAATGCACATTACAATAACAAGTCAGCAAAGAACAGAGGATGAGCAAAGGATGGTGGGAAAGAGAGAGAACAGCAGTGAGGGAGGGACAAAGAAACATGTAATCAGCCTCCCTCCCTCCCTCCCTCCCTCCCTCCCTCCCTCCCTCCCTCCCTCCCTCCCTCCCCTCCCTTCTTCCCCACCTCCCTCCCTCCCTCCCAGTGAGGTCATGAGTGGCCAGCAGCAGGAGGACTCTGTGACCGGGCTGCGAGCAGAGATTGCTTTCAGGAGAAGTTAAGACTGTGTGGAGGGCCAGCGCTGCCCCAGGTAGGCGTGGGTAAGTGTCTGGTATCTGGTACTGACCCCCTGGGCGACCTCCCTGCTCACGGCTGGTGGAAAGCATCGAGGCCAGGGCCTGAGTCTCCACTCCCCAGTCAGAGACACAGACTCTGAGCACCAGTCGATGTTTAAGACCGGCGGGCACATTATTCTGAGAGGAGGTCCGTGGGGTCTCATCGGTTTGACCCGGTGCAGGGCGCTTTACATACTGATGAGCGATGCTCCTCGCTCAGAGCACACAGGGGGCCGCACACAGCAGCAGCAGCAGCAGCAGGAGCAGCAGCATTACCGTAGCCGTAGCTCTCCGCTCACGTTGTCCAGGAAGTGGGAGGGGATGGCAGGTACTAATGAGGAATCCATAAGACACAGCAGAGCCCCGGACAGAGGCTCCACAGTACAGATCTGGAAATATTAACACCGGGAAGTGGTTTATGGATGCAACAGGGTAAAAGTTGAAGCCAATCGATGCGCGTTCTCTCCTCCTTTCAGGAATTAGCTCGTTGGCTGGGAGGAGTTGTCATGGCAACCCCTCCTGATCGGAATCGATGCTTCGAACTAATCTCCGCTCAACTTCTGTGAACTTTTCATGGACATTAGGATAATAAATAAAAAACGGCTTTATTTATTCTCTAGTAAATGGCTCTAGGCCAATCAGATACACTCTTGATAATAGCTGTGGGTTGAAGGAGGTCATGCTTATCCAGTGTTTACTATAGGTGCTGCACAGTAAACAGCTGTTGGAACAGTAGGCCCATTAGTATATATCGAAAACATATAGCTCAGAATTGAGTATGTCTGTAACAACGCTCGAGCCACACACCGCGAGGTGGACGGCTGAAGCGTTAACTGGTGGGACCAGTTAACTGACCAGTTAATGACGCGGAAAATACCCACGATCTAATGCTCTAACAAATTACAAGAGGTCGAGAAGGACTAGGTTTGAATGATTATTGTCCCCGCAGAGAGTCACCTGAGTTGGTTTAGAAAAAAAAACTGACCTCTTCGGCCCGGGATCTCAGAGGTAATTAAAGCTGGGATTTTCTAAACCAATCAGAGCTTCTAATCTATTGGTCCTACCCCACACACAAGGAGTAGGACCCTACCCCCCCTCATTAGCATTTAACTTTACTTCCCATATGGATCCATACATTCATACATTCAAGCATTAGATACACAGAGTTACATTTTAACGATTAGTTATATGAATTTTACATATTATGTATTACAGTTATATGAAGCAAGGTCTCTAATTAAAATCCATTCATCGCCTTGTTTATTAAAACACCTTGACATACCTCATGGGTTTAAGAGATGAGCCCTGTGATAGGAATATTAATTTAAACAGTAGTGCATTTGTAATAGTTAACAATGGCACTTTATTTGTCTGTGGCATATACAGTCATAATCCTAAAGCTGGTAGTGTCTGATTATAACCGGGGTATGGATTAGTTACTTTAACTCTAATTTAAGCCTACAGAATATACATTCTGAAACTACAGACGAGGAACCATGGGAGGGCGTTTCCTCTCACTGTGACGTGAGCCAGCCGTCTTTGAGGGTCTACTTATACGTAAATGAGGAACAAATGTAAAGGTCCGTCAGAATGCGTGTTGTCCCAGGAAAGACAGGAAATATCAAGTGTTTCACATTTGGCTCCATTGTAAATATATTTACCTTATATGCTTGTATAATTCATACTTTAAGCTAACCTTACGTATACTTATTATCTAAGTGAACTGAGAAATAGACTGATGTCCTTGACTACAGAGGGATGTCTTATCTGAGTCTTATCTGTTTGCCTGTCCACTACGGACCCTCTGAGGTGTTGAATAATGGTAGAACAGGGTCTAGAGCCTGCCCCTCTTCCCCCCTGCTGGTACGTTCCTCTCCACTATTATTTCTAACATTTGGCAAATTTTGGCATTATTTTCTACCACATTAACTGGTGGCCCCAGTTAATTGCAGAGGTCAAGTACCATGATTCAGACGGTGTAAAGTGCAGCCGTGCAGGAGATCTCTAGAGTGTGTGGTGATGGCTGGTTTAACCTGTGCAAACTGATAAGTCAACGGGTGAGCAGCCTCACCGGCCTCAGAGTCCCAGCGCTCTGACTGCAGCCCGGTGAGGCTGCTGAAACAAGCCATCATCCACAACCTCATCCACACACTCCACAATGGCTGTGTTGGATCTCTGCTGAAAACGAGAACACAACTAATAGAATTGAAGTGAAATAGACTAATTTACACGAGAGCTGACGAGCATCAGGTATTAAATTCCACTAGATTTCTAATATGAGAAGAAGTAGAAGAAATAAATGTTAAAACCAAAACAAGGAACTGGATTCTTTTTTTTTTTGTCACGTAATTATACAGATATTTATCTAAGACCAGTTTAATATATAGTTGTAGTTATAGTAGTTATGTAACTATTTTGAGGTCTGCCTTGCATTTAAAGGTCTGACTCTTTTTTCTTTAGTCTAATAGCAATTATCCATCAATCTATTTACTAATTTGATCCTACTCCGTCCTGACTGCTGTCGGTCTTCGGTGATTGTAGAAATAAGTAAGAGCTCACGCATCATTTTTCTTCCAAGCATATTTTCTCCAAGCATTCATCCAACGGCTGATTAAGCAGCGCTGGGAGCCAACACGGTGGCCTGTAATTATTCCGTCTGTTTGTAATAACTCCATATCCGTCCATACAAAACAGACGGATATAGAAAATGGCATTAGAGCTAATTATCCCTGAGCTCACATGATTGCAAACACGATCATGAATAATTACATGAATGAATATCGTGAAGGTGTGTTTTAACATTTCTAACCAAAAAATACAACCCATCACAAGCAGCTGATGTGCTTGGGCAGGGAGGATGAGGAGGTTTCCGCGTCTCCGTTTACTCATTTCCCCTTCAGGCAGAACATATTTCCAAAGCAGGCGAAGCCAGCCGGGACACCGCCGGAACGCCACAGGGCCTAAACAACGTCTCATCCTTCCCATTCATCAGTTTGTCATCCATTTTTCACGAGGGCCCACCGTTCTGCTCGTCCTCCGCAGAAAATATTCAATTTTTTGGTATAAAAAAGTGAGAGCCCTTTATTAAATGTACACAGATCCGGTGAGGAGGTGGACGCTGGGTGGTGCTGGGTTTGGACGGGTAATGAATGCTGGGAGCCAGAGCTTCCTGGAACATCCTCCTCAGGGAAATATGTACGCTGCACTGCATAATGTTAATGTCGCTGCCGTCAAACATGGAATTATTTTGGTATGGCTGGTATTCTATTTTATAGACCAGGTGTACATAGCAGCAACTCTGAACGGTTCAGACGAGCAGAACTGAATGACATATGGTAACATTTTTTCCGATATCTAACCCTAACCCTTTAAGACAAAATGATATATTAAAATTGTACAATGGATTATAACATATTAGCTTATTGCATATCATTTTGAAACTGTATCTAAACTAAAGCAACTTTGGACACGAGATTTTCAACCAATGGTCTTGTGTGTCACCTTTCCATTTAGAAAATGTTTGAGTAAAAATATGCCAAAGCACTGAAGTGAAACTAGTTGAAGTCCCGGCTGAAACACCTTCTATATTCTAATATTTCTCAATACTTGTCTATGTTTCCTTCTCCGTGGTCGGCGTCGCCCAGGGATTATGTGAACTAGCTTTGCGGAGACAGACTTGCCGGAACTTTAGAGCTTTAAGAGGCTGAACAGTAGCAGTCCCGCTCGGTCCGGGCGCTGGCGGTTTCGCTCCCTTGCGTTGCGCTGACTTACTTTGCCTCATGTATAACAGATAGAGCAGCACCTCGGACCAGCGCTTCAACCCCCCAGCCTCCCCCCCCGAGCGGATCTCTGAACCTTGCTGGGGCCGGGG
>NC_044052.1:13597558-13612558 GCF_902167405.1 Gadus morhua
GAGACACATTCACGGTAATGGGGGGCCGTATGCATTAATTATCAGGCAAATCCAGCGCTTACGTGCGACCAGGATTCACGACGGCGTCCAAATTGCCCGAATGATGTAGAATATTTTACTCTTTAAGTCGAGCCCCCGACTAAACTCTCCTCTTCACGGAGACGAGCAGTGCAGACGTGGTCTGCACTGCAATGACCAGGACACGCATATCACTTAATGAGACATCACTGTTGTTAATTCAGATATGCAAATGCCTCGCTACAATACCCGTTATTTCCAAATAGCTTGAAATAATATATTCATCCTCATAATTATGGTGATGATTCAAGTCAATGAGCAAACAAATTTCATTAATGGATTAAAAGCAAAAAAATGCTCTGTTATCCAGCACTTAGACGCAGGGATTAGCTCCCAACCACGTTCAGCTATCTTCATATGCTAATGAAATGATTAGCAATCACCGCTTTCCCTTGAAAGACACAGCGGCGACTGAAAAATAAAAATAAAAGTCACTGAAAAGGTTGAAATAATAATTTTAACGACAGTGCCAACTGTGAGGTTCGTTGAATGGGAAGTTAAGAAGTAAATATCCTCAATCAACTGTAGCTCGTTAAACAAACACCACCACCAAGCCAAGCGCATTAACGGAACAAAAAACATACATTGTCTAAAATCTAGTTATATAAATCAATGCAAAGTGATAGAAATGGTCGGACTTCAAAGACAAAAGACTACAAGGCAGTTGTTGTTTGCCTTGCTCGGGGGGGTCTGTGTGTGTGTGTGTGTGTGGGGGGGGGGGGGGGGGGGGGGGGGCTGCCACTGCCGCCTGCCATTACACATTTGGATTTGGGTTTCTTTCTTTCTTCATTGTTGGCATTCCTCTTCCACTGGCTCTGGCATGAGCTGAAGGGGCTGAGCCTGCATCTATGTCTCTGTGTTTCGCCTGCCCGCCTGGCTGCTGCTGCTGCTGCTGCTGCTGCTGCTTCCTTCCCCTCGTGGAGCCAGGCAGCTGATAACCCTTATCTCATCTACGACAGGAGCTGCAGGCCTGGGGAGACGGGGGGGGGAGACGGTGGGGAGGCGGGGGAGAGCAACACTGTACCATCTACCCAGTCTCTCTCTCTCTCTCTCTCTCTCTCTCTCTCTCTCTCTCTCTCTCTCTCTCTAACAGTTCTTCATCGCTACGGTCGCTACGGTCTCCGAGGGCTCACTTTAGATGGGGACGCTCTCCCACATGTCGTGGATGAATGGTGCGAGGGGATTTGTGCTGGCCTGGTCAGCCGGCTGTTAAAGGTGTTGAAGAAACAAAGTCCCGAAGTGCATGTAGTGGTTAAAACACCTGGTTACCCTGGAGTGAGCGATAATAAAGCCTTACATGAGACGGTGGTATTCTCAGATGCCCCTCTGGTGGAGCTGCCAAACAGAGATTCATGGGAAAAGTAACTTGAACTCAGTTATAGAGCCATCCTCATTATAAAGACAAGTCGGTTGAAAGGTCTTCTGTATCAGGTCGCAGCGACCCTTTTTTATATCTATATTTTAATCGTGCATCCAATATATGCTATGTCTCTGACTCTTTCTCTCTTGGTCTCTCTCTCTCTGTCTCTCTCAATATAACCATAAGTATATCAACAGCTCACAGCTGTACGCAACCCTCAACGAGGTTCTGGGAAAGGAAAGAATTAATTTTTCACAAATAGCAAATCAGCAATTCTCAGATATCATGGATTAAACATCAGTGGAAATCTGGTTTTGGAATGCGTCCGAATCCACCGGCCTTGAAAGACTTAAGTCCTTGTAACGTCTTTAATGAATTCAACAGTTTCTGATTCTGGTTTGAATTAAAGACAAGGTAGAACGAAAGGTGTGTAGGGTGATGCTTATCTAGACCATTAACTTTCATTTTACATTAATTCTATCGAAGCATAAATAATTTGTTTTTTTGCTTTTTTGGATTGTTGCCTCTAATGTCAAACAATGACACATGACGCATTTCCGTGGTCAAGATACCCATTTACCTTGTCATGTGACCCATTTCCCTCATCATGTGACCCATTTCCCCTGTCATGTGACCCATTTCCCTCATCATGTGATCCATATCCTTTGTCATGTGACCCCAAAACCAAAATTGACCGTCGAGCCAAACTTTAGAGGGCTTATAACACAGTCGTCTGCCTTGACAGAGATCATTCCTCCGGCCAGCTACTGATAAACTGCTACTAGTGTCTAAAGTTCATTCTCCAGTGCAGACACCATCTCATCCCACCACTTAACCATTCAGACCCGCCGTCCCCTTCGTCATTGCTCCTCCACGTCCACCCTCCACCCGAGCCCTAATCAAAGGAGAAGGTGGTGCTGGTGGTGGTGGTGGTGGTGGTGGGGGGGTCGAATACAATGTTTGCTCAGGAGAGGAAGGCGAGAAGCAGTGTTTTTTGTATTCTGTCTTTAGACTGTGTCCTCATTAGGGCTCAGCTCTCCAAAGCAAGGTCAGCGTCTCCCAACTTTCCGCTCTATTAGCCCTGGGCCTGTCCTCCGGCACAGAGTGGCTCCACGCAGCACTGTGGAATCAGCCCTCTGATTGGCCCCTCTCTCCCCCTGTCTCTCTCCCTCTCTATCGCCCCTTGTTTCATGTTATGGTTCTCCCCTCCTTACGTCCTCCTCCTCCGATCTGTTGCTTGCTTTTTTCCTTCTTCTTCCTGTATTGAAGTTTTCCCCAGTGCTCTCCTCTCGCCTTCACCCCACGGCTCGCCGTGCTCCTCTCCTCTCCTCTCCTCTCCTCCCATCCTCCTCATTTGATTCTCTCCAGGTATCCTGGGTAGAAAACTCAAAAACACCAAGAGCTCTCACGCCTCTTCCTCCTCCCCCTCCTCCCCCTCCCTCTCCACCCCCTCGTCATCCTCCACCTCCTACCCGTCCTCCCTCTCTCCCCCTCCTCTACCTCTTCCTCCCTCTCTCCCCCTCCTCTACCTCCTCCTCCTCCTCCTCTCCATCACAGCCTCTGCTTCTCCCTCCACAGGGTTCATCTGCTGGTGACGGTGACCTTTGGCCCTGCGCCTGGCGGGCAGGATTACGATGGAGTCACGGCTCTGGTGTTGTTCACCGAGGGGAGCGCCGAGGCTCCCTAATGAAATTCAAACTCTGGGCATGAGGAGCCACTGAAAACCTTCTTACTACCCCCCTTCCCCTCGGTCTGGCAGCGGCAGGATCAGAACACCTTGATCCACGCAGCACAGGAGCCTGTGAATGCACAATGATGAAATTACAGGGAGCACAGGGGGCTTAGGGGGAACATCCCTGGGAGGGCGGGGGTGGAAACATGTTGTGTTTCTTATCTTCTGTCTCCTCCCAAACCTTCCTGATGAGTTGCTCGGTTATCAGGTCAATAACAAAAAGAAACAAGGGTAGGGAAAATGGCACTGATAATAAAGACCAGTCGTTCCTCACTGGGTGATGTTGTACGCAACACGCCTTGGATCCAGCCATTACTCGTTTTTAAACCAACCTGCTACCCTGCGGCTGGTCTCTGTTGGACATGCACATCTGTGATGTCGTCCATCTTCTGACTACAGGCTTCGGGGGGGGGGGGGGGGGTTTTCCAGCGGTCCACGTCGTTCCTCTGCTGGGTGCTGCGGTGCTGTGACACGGGAGCTGACCTCCTGCAGACCACAAGCCGACGCATCGCATGCCTCAGAGACATTCAGCAATCCCGCAATTATCTCATGAAACCCGAATATCAAATCCCGTCGCAAAGCCGTGGTCTGCGATCACTCCCTGCGTACATCTCCCTGTGTTCATCTCCCTGCGTTCATCTCGCGTGTCTGCAAATCATTTTTGTTTATGCTGCTGATCACCAGGGAATGCATAAAGCAGCCACCTGGCAAAGGGAGAGCTCATCACATACTGAAGCTAATATACTGTGCTACCCAAGTCGGTCGTAACAGCTCCACCACATCCTCATCATGATCCACGCAGGAAGAGTGACTGCTGTCAGGTGTTTGGGGTAAAAAAAAAACAGCATGTCTGTGTTTTTTGTACCAGCGCCGTAATAACATTAACGTACACGTCGTGAACGTCTCTGCACATCAGGGAATGCAGTCCTTCTCAGGAACATGTCATTCCAACCCTGCAGCTGGCCCGTGTGAGATTGCCTGGGTGTGAATTTGTGTGTGCGTGTGCCTGGGTCCGTGTGTGGCAGTGTGGAAAGCCGTGTAGTATTATTTTTCTAATGGAGTTGTGTCATGTATGTATGGGATCTCCATGGAAACAGCTGCTGGGATTATGGCGCCTGCTGCACTCAGATCTGCTGGAGGTCTTCAGGGAGCTTTGCAATAAACAGACATTCTCAAATCTGGAGGAAGCTGTGAGCCAGGGGTGTCAGTTGTCTTGTAACTAGGTGTTGGGTGGAACACAAACGCATGCTCACACACACAGGCATACACACACCGACTGACACACGCAAGCATTCAGATGCATGCATACACCCCACACACTTGGGGACAAATGCACTCACACAGATATTTGCACACACATACACACTCCCACATGTGTCGTAGGCATAGGCATACGTAGAGAGACACACACACACATGCACACACACACACACACACACACACACACACACACACACACACACACACACATACACACACACTCACACACACACACACACACACACACACACACACACACACACACACACACACACACACATACACACACACACACACACACACACACACACATACACACACACACAAACCCACATCATAATAAAGCCATACAGCCAGCTTCTGTTTCATTTCACAGCCTCGACATAAAAAATAAAATCGAAGAATTCAATCGACTTTAATTCCCCCCACAAAAAGTTTCCCTCTTTTTAATTAAGAAAAGACATATGACAAGTCTCTTTCCCCCATCCAGATGCACTCTGCCACGCCCCTCTTCCCAAAATAAGGAGAGATCCATAAGAGCTCCCCGTGTCATTCATCACGGAGAGGGGCTGCCCGGATCCCAGCTCCGCTTTTGTCATTCATGGCCTGGCCTCCCCAGAAAAATGAAAAAGATCAACACACACACACACACACACACACACACACACACACACACACACACACACACACACACACACACACACACACACACACACACACACACACACACACACACACACACAGGCACATCTCTCCCTCTCCCCCCACCCCCCACACACCCACACACCCACACACACCTACAGTCCCGTATTGATTTTGTGGCGGTTGGTGGGCCGGTAGGTAGCGGAGGCAGGGCTCTCTGAGCAGATGTCTAATGGTGTTTAGAGACTCTCCACTTTATCAAGCCAGGCCAGCTCTGACAGTTAGATGCTGGAGGGCAATTAAAATTAAAGCCTGCCTGATTAGAATATCATATTCATCTGGATGGTAATTACTATGTCTGGCGCCCTATAAATAATTAATTATGCAAAACCCATGCAGCTGCCACTGGCTAGAGTTAACTGACTTTCTGTCAACATCTCCCACTTCTAGAAAGGATAAAGAGATTTGTGGGAATAAGCTGGTTAGCTGCTTCTGGAAGCCCGCTGGGCTAGCGCGAGCGCCCCCCATTGAAACAGTGGCAGGCTGCCCTCTGAGGGCAGGTGGCATCAGAGACGGGCTCTCCTTTTATGAGGGATCTGTGGAAGGAAAGTGCTCTTTAAAGGACGTCTCATGTCCTGTCACACGGCGCTTTAATGCTCCGCACTGATGAGTTCATTTACGTTTCAGTTGGGGTTTTCCAGTATTATCTGTTTTTGTTTGTCCTGCTGAACATGCCTTGCAGTGTGAAAACATCATTCATTAATTGAGGTCTGATTCTATTTGTTCGACCAGTGTCCCTTGTCGTGCTCAGAGGCACCGACTCGGTTCCTCTCATTTAAACAGGGTAGGGGATCAACCAGTGGTGCTTACGCTAAGAGTGAAGTAATACATTTTCTCTTTCAAACAGGACTTCTAATAACACAGGCCAGAATACGTTCTACTTTTCGTATTTTCCATTGAATGTACTGTTTATTTGGAGTATAATGCGGGGCAGGGGCTAATTCCTGTGTGTGTGTGCTGTGTTTATATCTGGATTTGTGTGGTCTTGGGGTTTGGCACCGTTTCATTGGTAGTGATTGGCTACAGCGAGATATAACTTGATTTGACGCAGGTGTGCATGATTATCTGGAAACCGCTCCCCAAGCACCCGGCTGAACACTCACTCACTGAGTCACCACAGAGGGCTGCCTCCAAATCCATGGCCTGTTAGACGGCTTGAACGCTCAGCCTCCAAATATGTTCTGCTCAGTGTTATTCAGGAGGAGAAGGTACTGCTCCTCTCTACAGAGCGGACCCCATCACCACCTGGTAGTGGTACGCTCATCTATCAGCCAATAGGAGGCTGGCGGGGGTTGGATGTAAAAAGACTGGTCACAGTACAAGTCAATGGGAAAATGGTGATTAAATTCACCTCATAGCACTTTTTTGGGTGTTTATCACTTCTTTTTTTGTTCTGTTTGGATTTCAGTTTCAGTCAGTTACTGTTACATCTAAATTTTATGCAATGAATATGAATGGTCTATTCTATGGTGTGCATGCCCAGCTCGAGGAGGGGGCCACCAGGAGACATGCAGTTGATCAGTATCATCGGATGTTTCAATGAAAGGCTGGCTAAACTTATATTTTTTTAGGAATAGGTGTTTCAAAACGTGTTTTTATTACGTTGTCCTCAAAGACATTTACTTCTGAAGTTACCATCCCAGGACAAGCCAATTTCTGCCTCACCATGTGTCTCCTTCCAGCCCTGTCTCATATGTTAAGCTCCATCGCTCCTCTACTCCTTCTTCGGGGCTGCTATGGTAGCTCTATAGCACCCTACTGATCGCTGATCCGAGGGTGTAATTTAATTTAAGACAGTAAGCCCGGTGAAATCCTCCATAAAGTAAGACACACCAAAGAGCACACCCGTTTCCTTTTAGGCTAGCTAGTGTTACCGCCGGCATCATTCACTTATCTCTGTTTCAGAGGAAACTCAATACGCGCTGGACAATCCGAAAGCAATATAAATCCCAGTCCTCGCGCCGCGCTCCACGCTGCCAACGCATGCTGATTTCACATTAGGAGCTGCGTTTTATTCTTTGTTTTTTTCTTTCAAAGTGTGGTGGTCTGCAAGGTGATACGTTACCAGCGTGATTTCCATCAAACTAAACTCTTATGACGGAGGCCTTCGGAGAATACGAAACACATCTGAGTGAGGAGAAGCTTTTGGGGGCTGGAGAGTGAACTGAACTGAGGGTTTACCCAAAGGCCTGAAAACGGTGTAGGCCTTTCAGCCGCTAACAGCAGAGTCTGACTGACTAGCTGAGGTCTAACCCCTCTGACTGACTAGCTGAGACTAACTCCTCTGACTGACTAGCTTAGACTAAGACCTTTGACTAGCTGAGGACTAACCCCACTGACTTACTAGCTGAGACAGCCCTGCACTATGGGCATAGCTCTTGTCAAAGGAGAGGCGAGTATAATGACAAAGATAAGGACTTGAATGTAAAGTAGCATGTTTGAGAACACGCGACCACAGGTAACACTGAAAAAAATGAAAGGTTCCCCCACAGTATCTTCTTATTAAAATGCATGATCACAACAATAGAAACAATTAGCAGATGTTTAGAAGGAGTGGGTGGTTGGGAACTTGGGATGGCTTCCTGGCTCTTCATTACGGTGACCTTCGCCAAAGGCGTCCATAGCTCAGGAATTAGCTACATGCTGTTAAGGACGTTAGTATGCTAATCGAATGCAGAAGGTTATATAAGCAGCGAAGGTTACTGCGTTTGATTTTGCCCAGGCAATTGGAAACAGAGCATAATAACTACAGGTTTCAAGATCACTTCAGGGTGTTTATCAACTTTTCCTTCTCCTTGTTTTATGATCTTCAATGACTCCTGCATGTTCCCTCTCACCGCGTTTCAGCAAACCCCTGATGGTAACGCCTCAAAACAGTCTGACACGCACAGCAAGAAACGTTTCAATCTAAACGCACTCCACTCTACTCTACCTGTGCATCAACAGTTCTGGAACCACATGTTTCTCTGTCTGCTAAGAGGGTGACTTGGCCTCTGCAGCCTTACCTCCTAAAGCCACATCAGATGCTTTAGGGTGACAAGATGAATTCCTTCCAGGTCGGCCCGTACACAACACCCCGGCAACGTCTGTGCAGCCTATTGCTTCTCTGTACAATAATAAATAATGCAGGGACAAAAGAAAAACAAGCAAGTGCCAGATAAGCTATATCTGTGTGTGGTGTTTGCTCAAAGACCTGCGCTCCGTAGAAGCACGCATTGCGGCGTGTTCACGCCTGAGTCTCTCGCTGTTGTTTTACTAATGTTGCTATTGATTTTAGTGACCACTGGGGTAAGGTAGCTAATTACGCCCGGCAATGTTTTCACTTGATGTATGCGTGTTTCTCTCTCTCTCTCTCTCTCTCTCTCTCTCTCTCTCTCTCTCTCTCTCTCTCTCTCTCTCTCTCTCTCTCTCTCTCTCTCTCTCTCTCTCTCAGCCTGGAGGACTAAGACTGTGGTGAGAGATGACTTGCTACATGCGTTCTTTGATAATCTTCACACTGCGGGTGGCTTGGTGATTATGGAGATCTCAAGGCAGAAGCGGTGGGGAGTGTGTGTGCGTGTGTGTGTGAGAGCTCCGTCAAAACAAGCATTGTTCTACAACCGGAAGATTAGCTCAGAGAAAGGAGAAGAAACCCACGCACGTAGTTCTTCCAGACACGAGCACTGACTTATCAAAGTTATGCGGTTGTATTTTGGTTCCACATTGTATTAAAAAAGATTATTTAGGAGTAATTAATAATGTTTGGTATTTGAATACCACAAACTGCCTGTCCCACACACTCTGTAACTCCACAGCCCAGCCCAGATACAAGTGGGGCCACTCAACAGAGCCTCCTCTTACCAGAGAGAGCTGTAATGGCAGAGCCCAGCCACCAGGACAACAACACACTGCCTTCTCTGTCCCTTGGTCCTAATGTAAAACAGGCTCATAGGCTCGCCAATCAGTGTCCTCCCTGGCCCACTGGAGAACTTCTGGAGGGTGTGTGTGTGTGTGGGTGTGCGTGCCTACATGCGTGCGTGCCTGGTTTGCGTGTGTGTGCGTGTGTGTGTGTGTGCGTGCTTACATGCGTGCATGCGTGCATGCGTGCGTGCGTGGCTGGTGCATGTGTGCGTCTGTTTGTGTGTGTGTGCGGGGGGCTCAGGAGCGGGAGGGCACCTGGTGCTGCTGGCACCACTACATCACACCACAAGGAAGGAGCTGGAGAAATCTGGCCCACAGTCCCAGCTTCTGTCTGCAAGGTCACAGCTGCTCACTGGGGGCTCCCATCGGCTCGTCTGGCATCGGTGCAATGGGTTTGTGTGTGTGTGTGTGTGTGTGTGTGTCAGGGTGTGCGTGTGTGTGTCTGCCGGTGCATGTGTGTGTTTGTGTGCTGTTGCCATCCTCTGTTGTGGCTCTGCATGATGCAAGACATCCCAACTTCGTGTGGCGATGGCGCTTTAAGGCAAGCATGTGAACAAATGTCTGCTTGCATCAAGTAGGCAAACTGTGGATGCCTTTGTGTATGTGTGCGTGTACGTGTGTGTGTGTGTGTGTGTGTGTGTGTGTGTGTGTGTGTGTGTGTGTGTGTGTGTGTGTGTGTGTGCGTGTCAAAGATGGTGCAGACTTGAAATTGCATCGTGTTTACACAGGATATAGATTTGATTGGATAGATTACAGATTGTATATAAATCGTGGGCACACACATAACATGCACACACACCCACGCACACACGCACACACACACACACACACACACACACACACACACACACACACACACACACACACACACACACACACACACACACACACAGACACACACACACACACACACACACACACACACACACACACACACATTTCGTCCACTCTTGGATAATTCCAATTCATTGTCAGCGGTTCCTGGGATATATTTATAATAACAGTGCCACAGAAAGGAGGTTCCAATATAGGGTTCACAGAACAAGGCCGATGCCAGATAAGACGCTGAATAGAACGTGTTCTCTAGAGCTAATGTGCATAAGACAGCTCTATTGGCAGAGTGTAAGAAAGGACTTTTCAAAAGACTTTTCCCTTTTCCAATAACACCGTTATCTGTGGTCGGAGGCTGCACCTGCTGTGGGCAGATATTGACTTGGGGGGGGGGTTGTTTAGAGGGTGTTGGAGGACCATGGCAACCAACGAGTCCTCAGAGAACTTCCCACTCCTTTGAAAGCCACGATTGGAGCCAGCATAGTTTGTGGTGCTGGCTGGGAGGGGGGAGGAGGGGTGAGGGAGGGGGGAAGGATGATGGAGTTGGGGGCTGGCTTGGGATGTATGTGTGTGTGTGTGTGTGTGTGTGTGTGTGTGTGTGTGTGTGGAGGGGGGGGGGGGGTGATGAAGGTAGTGGTTTGGTGGGGATGTGGGTGGGGGGTATCGTTTGAAGACTCCAAATCAATACTGTTTCATGTAAGATATAAGATTTGCATTGAGGCTTTTCAGATGTGGCTTACCTTTATGTTCCCCAAACGATTGACTCTCACGATGGCCTCTGGCCTGAGGGCTGAGAAGGTGAGGAGGCGAGGAGGGGAAGAGAGGAGGAGAGGAGGACGTGAGGAGAGGAGGAGGGGAGGAGGAGAGGAGGTGAGGTTTGGAGGAGGTAGGGAGGTGAGGAGGGGACCAAGTCTGGTTTCCTTCCCTGTTTTTTAACGTAGACCCAGAACAAGAAAACCATGCAACAGAAACCAGCTGATTCCAGTTCAGCATCGACCATAAAAGTCTATTGAAGAATTCACACAAAATCATAACAAGCGAGAGCTCCTCCTCTGCCTTTCACTGTTGCAGACGCAAACATGCAAATGAGCCTCCCATGTTTATGAGCTGTCCTGGTAATTGTGCTGTAAAATTGCAGCATTAGGAAACTATGTGACCCTTACAAATGGTTCAGTAATAAATAATCATTTATTTATGTTATATTACAACCTTACATCATTATCCAAGCATTTTTTATTTAGTTTACGACTGGGCTATGAGGCTGTAAATTAATGAGGGCTGTGTGTATGTGTACGGGTGTGTGTGTGGTTGTGTGTGTGTGTGTTTGTCTGTGTGTGTGGTGTGTGTGTGGTGTGTGTTAGGTGTGTGTGTGTGTGTGTGTGTGTGTGTGTGTGTGTGTGTGTGTGTGTGTGTGTGTGTGTGTGTGTGTGTGTGTGTGTGTGCGTGTTTGTGTGTGCTTGTGCGTGAGTGTGTTTTTAGTTGTGTGTGCGTGTGTGTGTGTGTATATGTGTTTGGTGCAGGTGTGTGTCTGAGTGAGTATAAGTCTATTTCTACATCCATCTATCTGCCTTTCTGTCAGTGATGGAAGCTAAGACATATGTGTGCATGTTTCCTGACGGCTGTTTTTGTTTCATCCAATGACAACTTCCAGCAGCACACCCTTACAGGAAACACACACTACGTTGGACTGAGACATTCTCTCACGTAACCAGAGCAAGCCGCTGCTGTTCGGCGTTTCGTTCAGCGCCAGCGTTCCTTCCAACCACAGCCTCCCTGTGTCCCCCTGTATCTTTTACTAATGTTGTGCATGCAGCCGGAGAGAGGCGACTCGGTTAGCATCCTGCTGGCAGCGGCGCTGTCAGTCGTGTTTTGTTCCTGGCAAAAAAGACAACATTTAATTTACAGGGGCAACATTATAACCACTGTGGCGAGACATAGTGTTTTATCTGTGACTCTGAGATGTGTGTGTGTGTGTGTGTATTGGGGGGGGGGGGGGCTGTTAATTGAAGCAGTCACAGCCTCCTGCTTTCCATTAGGGTAATTGCCATATCTATTTAGGACATACATCTTTTTGGTGGAAACAAGTGCAACTGAGCCGTGAATGACGGGTTGAAAGCAGTGCAACATGTGGAATAGTCAACACTTACAAAGACGCCTCTTCATGAAAGCAGATTTCTCCAAGCATGCTGAATCAACCACAAAATCCATGGATTGATTTTCACTTTTACTTGTTTCAAAGTACTAACATTCTCTTCTAAACGTAGTTTCCTGATCTCAATGTACCTTTGATTGCTTGTTTACTCATAGAGAACATCAAAACATCCTATATTTGGTTGTGACCAAAAAAAAATTCATCACAAGGGGTGATATACACAACAAACCGTTAAAGGTGCCCTGATGATAATCTTAGGATTAAAAAACAAACAATCCCAGTTTTTTATTGATAGTTCCACATGTGTTCCAGTGTTAGCTCTCTGTTAGCTACCTTGTAGTTCTCTTCTAGATCTCACTCTGTTAACACTCTGCTTGCTCTCAGTGAGCTCTCCATTAGCCCTCTGTTAGCTCTCTGCTAGCTCTCTGTTAGCACTCTGCTAGCTCTCTGTTAGCGCTCTGTTAGCAGTCTGTTAGCATTCTGCTAGCTCTCTGTAAGCTCTCCATTAGCCCTCTGTTAGCTCTCTGCTAGCTCTATGTTAACTCTCTGTTAGCTCTCTGTTAGCACTCCGTTAGCACTCTGCAAGCTATCTGTTAGCTCTCTGTTAGCACTCTGCTAGGTCTCTGTTAGCTCTCCATTAGCCTTCTGTTAGCTCCCTGTTAGCTCTCTGTTAGCACTCTATTTGCACTATGTTAGAAATCTGCTAGCTCGCTATAAGCTCTCCGTTAGCTCTCTGTTATCCCTCCATTAGCTCTATGCCAGCTCTCTGTTAGCTCTTTGTTAGCTCTCTGTTAGCTCTCCATTAGCCCTCTGATAGCTCCCTGTCACGTCTTTGTTAGCACTCTGATAGCTCTCTGCTAGTTCTCTGTTAGCTCTCTGCTAGCTCTCTGTTAGCCATCCCTCCCGCTCCCCCTTCCACCGCTCTCTGGTTTCGGAGGGCGTCTGCCACGCGCCGGCGTGCGGCTTCTTGGCTCGCGCCGGCATTCCTTGATCCGTTCAGGAAGATTTCCCCAGCAGCGGGCCCCTGATGTTAGAGCTCTAATGGTACCAGTGACCCTGTGGAAAACGGGCGCGGTGCCACCCTGGATCTCCCCCATCTGCTGCCTCTCGGGGGCGGAGACTCCTCTGCCCTTGGACGGCAACCGTTGTCAAAGAAACTCTTAGTCCAGGGGGGGGGGGGGCAGGGGGGAGGATGAATGAAGGACAGGGGCTTTGGAGAGGTGGAGGGGCAATGGATGGGCTTCATTAAAGCGGTCTATGTCTCTTTTTGTTCTTCGCAAAGCAGGTGTTATGAACAGGATGGGTTGAGGTCGAATGAAGCATGAAAGGTAATCCAGAAAGTCTCTCTCTCTCTCTCTCTCTCTCTCTCTCTCTCTCTTTGTTTTTTTTTCTCTTCCCCACAATCTTCATTGAAATAAACCCAATTTGTGTCACCATGTCACGCCAGTAGGTAGCAATTTAATTTGAATTGCTAAATTTGAAAAACAAACGAAACAAGGTGTTTTTAAAGAGAAGACTCAATTCATGTCAGCATCCTTTGAAAGCACATGTAGGTGAGGTGTGGAGAGGTGATGTACTGTGAACGTCATGTTGATCGGATTCACCATGCGGTCAGTCCAAACAACATCACCCACACACTGCTATTCAAACCAGCGGCCCCCGGCCCTCACTGTTTACAGACGTAACTTGGCCTCCGTTCAGCGGCCCTCTAAGCCCCACCATACGCTCAGAGACGCTCATTGTTTGAATGGGGTGTAGTGTTCCTCTTTCTCTTAGAGAGAGAGAGAGAGAGAGAGAGAGAGAGAGAGAGAGAGAGAGAGAGAGAGAGAGAGAGAGAGAGAGAGAGATAGAGAGACAGGGCTGCTATCTGGGGCGTCCACGCCGCCGGATTATGCCGCTAACCACCAATCCTTTTGCAACAGTTGAAGGGATGAGAGCGCCTGCTGGATCCTCTCCAGCACCATGCTGGGGAGAGCTGCTCCTCATTCTCCTCCTGGTGCCGCTCCTTCTCTTCCTCCTCATAGTCGACGCCTTCTTCCTATCCTGGTTTTCCTCTGATTCTTCTCCTTTCGCTCACCCTTCCTCTCATTCTTCTCCTCTCCTAATCTCCTTCTCCTCCTCTTCCTTCTGCTCCCGTTTTCTCCTCCTTTTCCTTCGCCCGTTCTTCTTCCTCCTGTCCTCCTCATCCTTTTCCTCCTTTCGTTCTTCTTCTTCCTCCTCTCCTCCTCCTCCTTCCTTCCATTCTTCCAGGGCAGAACCCCTCAAGCTAGGGGCGTGGACCCCGTCTCACCCGCCCAGCGACCCCTCGATGTCAGACCTTCTGACGGAGCAGGAGCCACCGCAGGCCCCAGATGGTCTGTCCATCTGTCCGCCTGTCCGTCCTTCATCGTTTCCAGCTCCTGTGCATCTGCTTTCAATGTTTGTTTGTTGTTTTGGTTCTGTGCTTTTCTGCTCTGAACGTAAACCGGGGCGACTGCAAATGCTACGTCGATCTCGGAAACACTGAAAAGTCACAAAAACCTGAACAGCACAGGTGGGAGGGTGAATCGACTCCAACGCACACACACGCACGCACACACGCACGCACGCACACACACACACACACAGACACAGACACAGACACACGCACATGCACACACACACACAGGGAGAAAACAAATACAGAGAGCTAAGCTTGTTCTGTCCATCACGCATGCCACACACAGTTAGTGAAATTCACAGACAGCAGGCCACACCGCTCATATGCAAATACCACGCATGTATCCTTGTTTAACCGTGAAACACCCAACGTATAGAAACGCCCACCACGTTCAGTACTTGGATGCAGAATTTGCATCCCCCCCCTCCCTACCACCCCTACGCATCCATCTATCCACTACACACACAAAGAAGTGTGTCTGTGAAGGTGAACACACACAGACTCCCTCCACTACCCTCTCCTCCCAGCTGGGTGCCTGGGTGCCAGCTCCTCAGACTGCACCCTGG
>NC_044052.1:13617558-13625058 GCF_902167405.1 Gadus morhua
CACAGGAGAGGCCGAGGACGTATTATCCTGAGACAAACTGCGTGTCAAGGAGGAGGAGAGCTGGGGGAAACTCACAGAGGGAATAAGTGAAAGGAGGTGGAGGAGAGGGAGGAGCAGCAGAGGGGAAGGGTTTCAGAGGACTTTAGTAACTCCACCTGTCGATACCATCACAGGAAGAAAGGCAGTTCAGCAGTCAAGAACACAGCCCAAGAGTGGATAACCACTTAGGCTTTAAGTTGGATACAGCGAGCGGCCAAGGCGGTATTTCTTGTTGTTATGGACCATATTAGTAGGAGCTGAGATCGGTGTGGATTCCCAGGTTTCTGTAAAAGGAGACATGATATTTGAGATGGTTGAGTAGACTCTGTCCGTCTGTAAGTCAGCATGTCTGTCTGTCGGCGTGTCTGACTGACTGTGTTTTCTCAACCACCACTGACCGACCTGGTCCGTCTGTCTGCCTGTCTGTCTGTCCGCCAATCAGTCTGCCTGCCCATCTGCCCTTCTGCCTGTCTGTCTGTCTGTCTGTCTGTCTGTCTGTCTGTCTGTCTGTCTGTCTGTCTGTCTGTCTGTCTGTCTGTCTGTCTGTCTGTCTGTGTAAGTAGTCTTGGATGGAGATGGATCTGCGATTAGCAGTATAAGGCAAAGGACTCGTGGCTCCACGTCTGAAAGAGGCCTTAATGATTCAGGAAAGTCGTTGAGTATGGCTTTTTAATTTGTGTCATTACGTTTAGAAAGATGTCGTGGAAATGAGAGCTTTCTGGCATATGGGATCATCAAGCAAGATGTCCCATTTTTTTTTTTATGAATGATACTGTGGCGGCCCTTTGAGGAGGTAGATAAGTCTTGAAAGCTGTACTTTCTGATTTATTGCAGCTATTGCGACAGCTCTAATCAAACTGAAAGTGGTACGTTTTTATCACAAGGGCACCCTGGAATGTCTGAGTCTCACAGCACATCATATCCTGTGTCATATGTGCACATGCGTAGAACGTGTGTATTGATATAGGTTTAAAGTGTCTGCAAGTCTGAGTGCGTCTCTTCATATCTAGGAGTGTACGTGTTAGTGGGTATTTGTCTGTGTGTGTGTGTCTGTGTGTGTTGGTGTGTTTGTGTATTTGTGTTAACGCTAGTATGAGTCTTTTTGCACATATCCTTACACATATGTGATGTGTTTGTGTGTGTTTTCAGTACGTGTGTGGCAAGATAGGGTATGAATCAAGTTCTCTGGAGTAATTGTGCTTGTGTTTGTACATGTGTGTGTTTTTGTGTGTGTGCGTGCGTTACTGCTAATGTGTGTGTGCATGTCATGCGTTTTTGTTTGTGTGTGTGTGTACGTATGTGTGCGTGCATGCGTGTGGCGTACGTTCATGCTTTTGTGTGTGGGTGTGTATTTGTGTGTGTGTGTGTGTCTGTGCATGCGTCTGTGCGTGCAGGCGAGTAAGCGTGTGTGCATGCAGGCGTGTGTGCATCCGTGCTTTATTGTATGTGTGTAGAAGTGTGTGCGTATGGGTTCGTTTGTGTGTGTTTGTGTGTGTGTGTGTGTGTGTGTGTGTGTGTGTGTGTGTGTGTGTGTGTGTGTGTGTGTGTGTGTGTGTGTGTGTGTGTGTGTGTGTGCGTGGCAGAACGTGGTTCAGCCAGAATCCTCTGCAGCTGTCAGAGTGTGAGAAGTGGACCAACAAACAGAGAGCTGCTGCCATGTGTGCTGGCTGGACGAACGGCCGACCGCCATTACACAGATACTGCTGATAGATGGGCAGAGAGAGGGGCCATGAACACACTGCCAGGACCCTCAGAAAGTATGGCCAGGAACACTTTGACGCTGTTGTAATTATATTACATATCTTCTTGTTCTTTCTCCCAACGTTTCCCTGTCATCATGTCTTGCTTCTTACCTACTTTTGTGGGTTATTTTACCCAGAATTCAAATTGTGATATTACCATTCTCGATTTAGTTTTTATTTCTTTATATATTTGGCAGAAGGTTAACCATGAAAGTAAACATCTATAAAGCACAGTCAAACAGGAGCGGAGCCTTGGAACATCTCAACAGGAATATTGATTGATGGGTTTTTGAGGATTCTTTTTTTTCTTTGTTTTTACATTGAATACAATGTCTTCCAGCGTGATCAAGTTTTTCCTTAAAACTTCTTCCATGATATGAATGGTACAGTTTATGTACTTTGAGCTGTGAGATCTTCACGTGATGGATGGCAAGGATATGGTGTCGTCTGGTGACACAGAAAGACTGGGCATCGATTGGATGATGAATGATGATGAAAAACATATGTGTGTTTATATGTGTGTGTGTGTGTGTGTGTGTGTGCGTGTGTGTGTGTGTGTGTGTGTGTGTGTGTGTGTGTGTGTGTGTGTGTGTGTGTGTGTGCGTGCGTGCCTGTGTGCATACAACTATATGTATGTGTGTGTATTGTGTGGGTCTTTGTGTGTGTGTGTGTGTGTGTGTGTGTGTGTGTGTGTGTGTGTGTGTGTGTGTGTGTGTGTGTGTGTGTGTGTGTGTGTGTTTGTATATGAATGTGTGTGTGTGTGTGTGTGTGTACGTGTGCGTTTGTGTGTGTATGTGTGTGTGTGTGTGTGTGTGTGTCTGTGTGCGTGTGAGTGGTAGCATAAGTGTGTGAAGGGAATTTCAATGAGTGAAATTAAATGTTTGGATAGCCGGGAAAACCAAAACACCATTTGAGTGCTAATTTGAAACATAAAGGCAGAGAGAAAAGAGTTCTTGGGCCCATTGTTCGGCCTCCTAGGCTGTAATTACATTTATCTAAAAGCCATTTCCCATAATTGCATGCAGCATATTCTGCCTCAATATCTATCATAGTTTCCTACAGTCGTCATTCTAGTTATCTTAACTTCTCTTATGTTCTTTTTTATGTCATTTTCATAAACATCCCTCTTGGATGTTTTCCTCGTGTTAACGTCCTCAAGCGTCACGTTGGCCTGAAACAAATCCACACAGAGCGAACCGAAACAGGGAAACATACTGATGACCCAGTGAGAGAGAGAGAGAGAGAGAGAGAGAGAGAGAGAGAGAGAGAGAGAGAGAGAGAGAGAGAGAGAGAGAGAGAGAGAGAGAGAAGACAGTTAGAAGCTGGTACACTTACGGGTCCTCCTGTCTCCCATCAACGCGGCCTGACGCCAGCTACTTCCTGTTGTAACACACTGAATACCCACACTTAATACACACTCTTAAGACAAACACTCAAGCCACACACTTAATACACACATTTAGGACACACACTTAAAGCACAAACTCAAGCCACATATTCAATACCCACACTCAAGACACACACTTAATATACACTTAATAACCCAATGCCCTCCCACCACTGCTCCCTCCCTCCCTCCCTCCCTCCCTCCCTCCCTCCCTCCGTCCCTCCCTCCCTCCCTCCCTCCCTCCCTCAGACCGGCCTGCATATCAACGCTTCAAGAGGGATAGAGATGGGAGGAAGACAACCGTGGATGGGAGAAAAGGGAGGGAGGGAGGAAGACAAGGTAAAAGTGGGAGAGAGGGAGGGAGAGAGAGAAAGGAGTTGGAGAGAGGGAGAGAGAGAAAGGAGTTGGAGAGAGGGAGAGAGAGTCAGAGAGGAGTGGGAGAGAGGGAGGGAGAGAGAGAAAGGAGTTGGAGAGAGGGAGAGAGAGTCAGAGAGGAGTGGGAGAGAGGGAGGGAGAGAGAGGAAGGAGTGGGAGAGAGGGAGGGTTGAGAGAGAACAGAGTGGGAGAAAGGGAGGGAGAGAGAATGTAGAGCAGGGGAATAGGGCTGTGCAGTCGGGTCTGAACAACGGTTTGAATCAATCAAGCCCGTGGATCGCTGCTCCAGCGAGCTGTGATCAATAGATGCTCAACACCGCCTCTGCTCTGCGCTCGGACACTGGGAATGATGGTGCGAACGCTCTCTCCACCCACACGCTCCTTCCTCATCTGTTCTCCCCTACTCTCTCCCCTCCCCTCTCTGTGTCTCTCCTTCTCTCCCTTTTCCTTATGTCTCCTTCCCTCCACTTCTATCGTTCATCTCTCTCTCCCCTTTACTCCTTCCTTCTCCTCTCTCCCACCCTCTCGTCCTGTCTGTCCCACCTTCTCCCCACCCCCTCCCCCTCCCTCTCTCTTTTCAATCACTTCTCCACTCGTCCATTACCATTTTCTTTCTGGTTATGGTTGGCCTCTCCCAAGGCGAAACAGAGATTTATTTTCTCGTGGTTTTGTTGACAATGAGAAGATGCACAGACTCATTCTTGGTCCGGTGGTTTTCAACAATACAGAGGAGGAGTTGCATATTTAGCGGAGGAAACATCTAACCTCTGAGCTCCGGAGTTGTGTATTGTTATTTTTTCTGCGGCATTTGATAAAGAACATCGTTCTCGGTAATGGCAGAGGAAAAAATCCCCAAACAAAGGATGCTTGGCTTTCCATAATTTTTTTTTTTTAATGCAACCTTTTTATCTTTCTTTGGCCCATGAGCACCTCAACAGTATTTCTAGTCTGAGCCAGCGCCATTACTTTCTCAAAGGAAAGAAGAGTACAGATGAACTGAGGCAGAGCAGAACAACACAGAGATAAGGGCCTCGACGCCTCCCCCGACTGCAAATGCTTATTTCCTGGGCAGAAAGTGGGAGGACTTCAGTGTGGGATTCAAACGATGGTGGCATCTGATCTGCTGAACAAAGTATTAGACTGATTGACAAGAGCTTCTCAGGCCTTGACACTCATCTCTTCAGATGTATCACATCATGGATATATGAAGGCACACACACACACACACACGCACACACACACACACACACACACACACAAACACGCGCACACGCACACGCACACACACACACACACACACACACACACACACACACACACACACACACTCAGGCAATCTCTCTTCTGTCTCCTTTCAGCCAATCGTAGATGGAACAGCGGATAATCCCCTAAACCACCAGCAGATGGCAGTGTGGTTATCCAGATGGAGCAGCGTGGGTCCCTCGTGCTCCGAGCTGAGTTTTGCACTATTCAGGGTTTAACTATGTGTAAAAGTACCCCAGTTCTCAAATGCCTGGCAGCCAACTGAGAGAATAAGAGAAAAGAAAGGGAAAAAAATACGAAACAGAAAAATAACAGAAGGAGCCCAAAGAACAGGTTCCCTGGCTCTGAGCCAGCAAACACACAAATGCGCACACACGGCACATCAACAATAAAAACACGCCGCACCAACGATACACACACTCTGCAACAACAACAGAGCGCAAGCTCTCGTCGTAATAGCCAATCTGTGTTCCAATGAACATTTACCCTAATAACTATTACTGCTCCGTAAATGATGTCACGGGCCTGTCATCGTCTGTAAACCATGGCAGCCGTCTTACGAGGCGTGTTGCCCTCTGTTTTTACGAGCTGCTCCCCGCAGGAGAGACAGTGCTCAGAGGAGAGTTACCACTCTGTAGATAGACAGGGAAAACAGCTACAGCCCAGCAGAAAACATCAGTGCAGGAGCCAATGCGAGGGTCAGCCAACGCCACCGTCCAACCTTCGTCGGAACCGACATCTCTGCTTCTGTTTTCATCAGCTGAACAATGTTTGGCCCCCAAACACGACCCCTGGCCTGCGCCACACGGCCAGATGTAGTCCCAGGCGAGGCCAGACATGGGATGGGCCCCTAAAAGCTCTCAGCGCCAGAGACGGTCCCCAGAAGCAGGACACGCCCCCCTTAGGGCCGCCGTCCCGTGGGGGAGCAGCCGCAGTGAGGGGGTGAAGCAGGACACGCCCCCCTTAGGGCCGCCGCCCCGTGGGGGAGCAGCCGCAGTGAGGGGATGAAGCAGGACACGCCCCCTTAGAGCCCCCGCCCCGTGGGGAGAGCAGCCGCAGTGAGGGGGTGAAGCAGGACACGCCCCCTTAGAGCCCCCGCCCCGTGGGGAGAGCAGCCGCAGTGAGAGGGTGCAGCAGGACTTCATTACGGAGGTAATGAGTGCATTAGGGCGGCTGGCCGAGGCAGTGACCGGAGCTCTACCTGTACACTCACACCCGTAATACCTCTGGTCAGGCAATTAGTCATCCGTTAATAAGCAGAGATGATCTGATCTTCCCCCCAATTAGGGGACGTGGGCACAGTGATTCAAGTTGCCTCCGCTCTCCTCTTCTCTCTCTCTCCTCGATGCCACTGAAGCCTTCCCCTTTTCCAAGCGGTGTGAATGTCTGTCTCTCCCTCTCTCTCTCTCTCTCTGATATATGTTTCCAGAGCTGCTTGGCTCCTCGCCTGACTCAGACGTATACGCTCTCTGATTGTTGCAGTGCTGATTGCTTCCATACGTCCTCTTGGCCCAGATCCTTCCTGTTTACATTGCAGAGTTCCAGCACAGTTACATAAAGGGCCGCTTGAACCGTAACTCAACCAATGTGTGTGTGGTACACACTCTGCAGTGTGCACACTCCCTACCATCCCTTTCCCTCTCCCACAACCTCTGCCTCTGCCTCTATCCCTCTCTCCCTCGCCCTCTCCTTCTCTCTCCCTCTCCCACTCTCCCTCTCCCTCCCCTGCTCTCTCTCTCTCTCTCTCTCCCTCTCTCCCTGTCCATCTCCCTCCCTCCCTCTCTCCCTATCTCTCTCTCTTTCCTTCTCTCCCTCTCCCACTCTCCCTCTCTCCTTCTCCCTCTCTCTGTCTCCCTGCCATATTTCACCCTTAATGCCGTACTGTATGCAGGAGCCAGCCCTAACCTGCTGGCTTGGTTATCCTTTCACTTTAATTGGTAAACCGGCTCTGTGTGAAAAGCAATTACCCCGCCCGGCCCGGTGTGGTGGTGGGTCAGCACTGGAGTGTGAAAATGGCCATGCAGCCCACCCCCCTTCCCCAAATGAAGGCTGATGCAATACACACACACACAAACTCATATATATTTATATATATATTCATAAATATATATCTATATATAGAGAGAGAGAGCTCCAGACAGAAATGTGAGCAATTGGAATCAAAGTGGCCTATTGCTCTGAGTGTCATTTGTTTGGAACAATCCTCCATTGTTTTCTCTACAGGTGTTCTCATCCGGCTCCCCGGTGCCCAGAGCGCATTCCACGCCATCAGCAGTTCAGGCGGCTGCAGGGAGGGAGGGGAGAGGGCCTTGTGGCTGTGTTGTATATATGTGTGTTGCATTTGTGTCTGTCTGTCTGTCTGTCTGTCTGTCTGTCTGTCTGTCTGTCTGTCTGTCTGTCTGTCTGTCTGTCTGTCTGTCTGTCTGTCTGTCTGTCTGTCTGTCTGTCTGTCTGTCTCTCCGTCTGTCTGTCTGTCTCTCCGTCTGTCTGATGCAGGTTGTTTTACTTTTTGTGAGACTTGCCAGGTTTGATCCATATTTTCACTCAATTGAATTTACTATGAAGTCAGCTGAACTGAAAGTAACTGAAGGGAGAAAGGGGTGCTAAGTGTAATGTGTGTATGTGTGTGTGTGTGTGTGTGTGTGTGTGTGTGTGTGTGTGTGTGTGTGTGTGTGTGTGTGTGTGTGTGTGTGT
>NC_044052.1:13630058-13632558 GCF_902167405.1 Gadus morhua
AACCCAGGGTCTTAGACAGTCCTCAAGGGACACAATGCATTCTGCGCATACATACAAATCAATATACTGGCAATATACTAATACACTATAAAGAAAACATGCAAACATAAACCCCCAAACGTGCTGGTAATTATGCAAATCTTGTTCTTTCACAGGGAGGAAGATAACCCGATTTTGGTTCGTAACAAACTCAAATTACAGCTCTCTGAGACATACTTGTGAGGGTGTGAATATGAGATATAGAGAGATAGGGGGATCACAAGGGAGAGAACGGGGGAGAGAATGAGGGTGAGAGAGACAGAGACACACAGGGAGAGGAGAGAGAGAGATAGGGAGATCATGAGGGAAAGAACGGGGGAGAGAAAGAGGGAGACAGAGACACACAGGGAGAAGAGAGAGGGAGATAGGGAGATCACGAGGGAGAGAACGGGGGAGAGACCGGGGGAGAGAGAGACCGAGACACACATAGAGAAGAGAGAGAGGGAGCGGCTGGGTTCAAGTGCTTCTTGTTTTACCCAACATTATGCAAAAGCACAGTAAGTAGTAAGGCAGATCAAAGATAAGGGCCATAGGGCACACGCATTATGAGCTAGAACCAGATCTCTGGTACGCCACACACTGTTTAATTATTGAAACAAGAAACATCTCAGATATTTTAAAGAGCCCCTTATCATGTTGTTGGGAAGAAGGAGAAGTGGGAGAAAAACACCCCTGGTGCATTACGAGGAGAAAGAGGAGGAGGTTTCACTTTCTAATCTGCTGATGAGGGGACTTTACTACGCTCAAAGTGGCTTCTTGGTCAGGTGGAACGATGCGGAGGATTAGGCAGGATGGCCTGCAGTCGGCAACGTGACTTCACAGTTCCTCCTCCGCTGAAGTTCTGCTCCCTGGCTGTTCTCCGTCTTTGTGTTCCCTGGCTGTTCTTCATGTTCCCTGGCTGTTCTTGACGTTTCCTGGCTGTTCTTGACGTTTCCTGGCTGTTGCTGGCTGAGTCTTTACAGTCTGATTAATACCTGCAGACTTTACAATACACACACATGAACCTGTTTACTCCTGTTGTTCCACACTGTACTCTTGATATCTGCTAGATGTCCGCCATGAAGGAGCACTAAACCAAAAGAAGAACCCATGTCCTGAAGAAAGCGTCCATCTCCATACATTCATTACCCTTTACATCCTTCACGTCACTGCTCTCGTTTTTTCCGATCGCGTGTATCAATATTCTGTCTGCGCCTCAAATCGTATCGTTTTATTCTCATTTATTCATTTATTCCGAGTCTTCACATTAGAAAAAATATTTAAGAACGACACAAATCCTTAGCAAGTCATTGTGTCTATAAAGAAATATGTGTACCTTCATAGCCATCTTTATTAAGTCCTCAAGGGGTGTAGACATCCAGGACCCGGGGTCCCAGGAGGGTCCAAGGGGTCCGTCCCGGGTTCATCATCGCCCTGGGTCCGTGAGGGTCTGGGTCTAAGGGATCAGCGCCGGGTCTCTGGCCTTCCAGAGGCACCATGCTTTTAATCTTAGATCCTGAAAGGAGCCGAGGGACGAATTATTTATCACCGCGCAAACAGCGGCGTGCTGGACGGGGCTGGGGACGGGGTTGGCGGGGTTGATGGGGTTGTTGGAGTGGGTCGGGTCGGCAGGTGAAGGGGTGAGGCGGGAGGCACGCGAGGGCCCTGCCAGCCACACTGCTGCTGAGTGACCCCCATCAGTCTCCCCCTTATCTCTCCCTCCTCTCCCCTCCCCCTTTGTTAATTACCTCTCCAGCCCGGGCTGCGGGAGGTGAGGGGGGTGTGGGGGGGGGGGGGGGGGGGGGCGGAGAGCCAAACTCTATCATCTTCCCGGACCTTCTTCCTCCTCCTCTTCCTCCTCCTCTATGCATCTGTGCTCCGCTGCCCATGCATTCTGCCTGGCGACCATGGTGGCTTCATGGCTCTATAGGTGGGGTCTGACGGAGTACGGAGGTTAGCACCACGGCCGGGAGGGCTGGTGTATTTATGAGCATCATACGGAGAAAACAGAGAGAGAGAGAGAGAGAGCGTCTTGACTCTGGGAAGCAGGCTGTCTCCGCTCTCTCACCCACAGCCCAGCCGCCCAGTTCAATCAATAACTAGTCCCTATGGCTGCCCCAAGCAAGCTGTTTGAGAAGTCAGAGTAGCATGAAATGGCCGTTATTAAATTACTGGGATGGACACGTTTAGAAGGCCATTGCATTAAGAGAGCAGGCTCTCCCAATTAGTGGATCAGCACTTTAATAGCCCTGGATGAAAGCTGCTTCTGATGAAAGATTAGAAGCACATGTACACGCACACATGCACACACACACACACACACACAAATGCGCAGACACACGCACATTGATGTGTTTCACTCCTACAGCAAAATTTATAGATGACTAAACCTATTTTATTAGAAATATGAGTGCAATAAACAATTGAGAAGCAAAACAATTCAAACTATCTATTTCATGGTAAATTATTTCAAAGTCAAGTG
>NC_044052.1:13722064-13729564 GCF_902167405.1 Gadus morhua
GGCCGGTGCCAATGTTGGGCTGGGTCCAAAGGAAATACATTTTAACACGATGTCATCCATAGGCACTGTAACTCAAACATTTGACCAACTCTCCTTTTGCCTGCGGGTGGGTTAGATATTTGCTAAATGGAGGGACGCAGTGAAGCGCTCTGGTTGTTCGTAAAATAACGAGCAGATTAAAGATGTAAGTGTTTGGCAGCCCTCCAAAGTCACCGACTGGTTAAACGAACAACAAAGAGGGGCTTTAGTTTCAATATCCATTCACGCATCATACAGTTTACCTTTAAACAGTGGCGGAATTATTCAAACCTGTATAGGGGCCGACTATAGTGGGGAAAATAAGAGGTTTCTTTTTTTAAAGTGACAACTCCAAAACAAGGCTGTGGGATCAAATGCTGTGTTTACCTTCAACTTCACCCCCCCCCCCCCCCCCTTCTACCCCCACCGCTTGCATTGCCTTATGGGTAAAAGAAAAAGAAGGGAACTCAACCTGGCTCATTAACGCAGGCCACTCGCTTAGCATGTCGCCCCGGCAGACAACCGGCTCAGCCAATCCTGACACATCTGACACTTCCTCGCATTTGATATTCCTTATAATGGAGGCCATGGTGAGCATCTTCCTCCTCCTCCTCCTCCTCCTCTTCTTTCAATGTGTGCATGTGTGTGTGCGCCTGTGCGTGGGCGTGTGTGTGTGTAAGTGTAAGTGTGCATGCATGCATGCGTGCGTGTGTGTGCAGCGCAGCACGGTGCACGGTACAGTGGATCCAGCGCCGCGCCAATGTTCTCGCCTCCTTCCCTGAAATACTGCCGGCAGATTACAGGCTGGGAGGAATGACAGCGACTGCATCTCACAGCGCCGCTGTGAATCCATAATGCATGGCGTTGTCTGCGTGAACCCTTTCACATGCTAATGCAAACCTTCTCCTGGATGTCTCGGAGGTGCGTGTCGCGGGGCGGGGGTTGGGGGCGGGGGGTGGTGGCGGCGGATGGGAGGGGGGGGTGTGGCAGAGAAAATGAAAAGGAAAAGAGAGATAAGAAAAGACACAGGGAGAACGGCTGCGACCCGTGCCGTCACTCACGTCTATAATCAGGTAGTTAAAGAAAATAAAAGTGCTTAAAGAGAGTTGTTGTTTGTGTGGATGTGGAGCGAGCTGGGGGGGGGGTTGAGGGATGTGAAGGCCTCTCTCCCTGCTGGCTACAGCTTCAGCGATAGTTGCTTCATTTTTTCTTCAATAAATCGGCAGAGGAAAAAGGTGAATCTTTATTTACAGCCAGGCGGGGCGGTTCTGCGGGCTAATGTGCACGGCGGAGTCATCAGGACCCTGATTAACGTGTCTGACATATAAGCACTGTGAAGGAAGTGCTCTGGGCAGCAGTCAGCTCAGACACTAAATCCTGGTCCAGTTAATTGTGTGGCGGTGGGCTTTGGGCAAACAGGCACTAAACGCCGGAGGTAAGATGAATGAAATCGCTGTAAAGCCCTTTACAGTTTGTCCTTTGCTCGCTTTATGGATGTTTCCGCTGTTTTCTGCCTATGTAGCACTGGACAGTGGCACATAGTAAGGCTGATGTACACTTGTAAGACGATGATTCCTATATTTGTTATTGCAGTGGTGCGGTGGTTATCTATGGAAACAAGTGAGTCTCATAAAGGCTTTCCTCTTTCCCCATGCACGATATTTTCTAGGTATTCTCTTAGAGACGGCAAACATTTTTTTAACATCTTGTTATCTATCCTCTTTAAGTGAACACAGAGCCCAACATTTTGTTGTGGTCTGACATAAGGACTATGTTTCTGCACACTCTCCCTTAGTTTCACGTTTTTCTTTCAAGCACACATTCAGAAGGAAGGTTGAGGATGAAGGGTAGAGTTCACTGTTAACGAGGCCAAAAGACCCAATTTGAACATACAGACACACACACACACACACACACACACACACACACACACACACACACACACACACACACACACACACACACACACATACATGGACATCCATGTATATGTGTGAGTGTGTGTGTGTGTGTGTGTGTGTCAATATGCATGTGTGTGTGTGTGTGTGTGTGGTTTGTGTGTATGCATACACACACATACCCACACTCACACACATATGGAAATTCACACACACACAAACAAACACATACACACACACACACACACACACACACACACACACACACACACACACACATGGACATACACACACATACCCACACTCACACACATATGGAAATTCACACACACACAAACAAACACATACACACACACACACACACACACACACACACACACACACACACACACACACATGGACATACACAAACACACACACACACGCACACACACACACACACACACACACACACACACACACACACACACACACACACACACATGGAAGTACACACACGCACACACACACATGGAAATACACAAACACACACACACACACACACACACACAAACGGACACACACATACACACACAAAGACACACACACACATGGGGAAGATCTCTGAGCAGGAATCTGGGGGTGAAAGGCTGGACAGCCCCGGTTGTCTGAGCTGTCTTGTCGGGTGTAGGATTTCAGCCGCGGCCTTGTTGACTTTTCAGCCTGCATAGCTACGTCTAAATAAACAAGGGTTATAGGTTTAGGAGAGCCCCCTCATCACCCTGCCAGCGCTCCATCTCCCTTATCTGATCACAGCCGCTCCCACCAGGTCACTGTGCTGGTGTGTGTTGCTGTGTATCCGTGTGTTGGTGTGTGTTGGTGTGTGTCCCAGGGTGTTGGTGTGTGTCCCAGGGTGTTGGTGTGATGCCGGTGTGTGTCGGTGTGTGTTTGTGTGTGTCGGTGTGTGTTTGTGTGCGTTGGTGTGTGTTTGTGTGTGCGTGTTTATCTCTAAGTCTCTATCTCAGATGTGGAGGGGTCATTAGTTATTTTTCCCCAGAAGCCCTGGTGTTGCTGAGGGGTCCTGCTCCCATCACCGTTCACAACTAATGGAGAACCGATTTCCCACAGAGGAAGAGTTCAGCATAATTCCGTTATCGAATGAAGAGCTTCTGCAAATGACTTCTCCGTAACCATAACTGAGCGTAGAGACGCAGCCTGTCCTGCCTGCCTGGGTTTCATATCATATTCTAGTCCATTATCCAGCCGCCCACACAACCTATCGATCAGACCGGCTATTGATTTATAATGAATCGTGAAACAAATCATTGATTGTTTGCAAACAAGCCAATGAGGTTACTAAAGATAAATCTTACCCTCTAAAAAATTTCAATAATGGGAAGTGGCCTTCGGAAAATTATTTATTTTGTGTTGATGTTGAAGGAAGAGAGAGAGAGAGAGAGAGAGAGAGAGAGAGAGAGAGAGAGAGAGAGGGGGGGGGGGGGGGGGGGGGGGGCGAGAGGGAGGGGGTGAGATGGAGAAGGAGGGAGAGAGAGAAAGAGGGAGAGAGGGAGAGCGGGATAGAGGGAGAGAGAGAGGGAGAGGGAGACGAAGCTAGAAGGAAAAGTAAAATGGCTGATCTCACAGGACTGCTCTAACAAATAGTGACCCATTAAGAGCATTACGGGCCCCTGGTCCGGCCGGGCCCCGGCCCCTAATCTGGCCTATCCTCTTAAAAGTGGAATTGATTGAAAGAATTGATCTTCTGTGGGTTTGGCAGACACAGCCCCCCATAATTACCTCAAGTAAATCTCTGCAATCACGTATGAAATGTCAAAACAGGATGCCACCCCCCCCCCCCTCTCCTCCAGGGCCGTTCAGGGGCCAAACGTGACACTTGTTCCTCTCTGGAACAGAAAAGCGCTGAGTGGTGATCTAGGCGACTCAAACACCTCACGCCTACAACCCCCGGCCTCAGTGAGAACATGTCCTAAGTATGAATTTCATGTAAGAAAAACACATGAATGATATGTTGACATTATGAATCATGAGTGCTTGAGGAGAGGCCTCAGTTAGGTTTCTGAACCTCTCACCTGTTCCATCACTTCCTCTCAGGATCAGCAGCCTCTCTGTTCCCGGACCTTCTCTTTCACAGATGAGCCCTGGACCAGACAGGAACGTTTATTGGTACCTTATCAATATTATATAAAGCAGAGCCTCCTTCTGCTTTTAGATTATAATGGGGGTCATTAGAACTATGCTGCTGCTATAAAACCAATTAAAACACACTCATAGATTCAGATGATAGCAGAGTGACCCTGAATGGAAATCAGAGGATAAATCTTCCTGTAAATATTAAAAATAATAAAAGCATACATTCAGGATACATTCATTTTAACCACCAACAAGCCGACCAATGTAGCATTTGTTATTGAATGTTGTTCATAAGGCCTCTGTATCCTCTATAACAGGCAATGAGCGAGCAGCCAGCCCAGTGCCACACTACTGAGCTGAACCAGCAGCTGCAGGGAAGGAGGGTGCCGGATTAGGGCCTGCAGTCTCTCTGTCAGACGGGGCATTTCCATTACACTGAGCTGCAGCCCGGCTTAACAGCCCGCCCCTGTTTATGCTTTTTGGAAGAGAGAAGTCCAGATTCCCTCCCCCTGACAGATGGCCTTTCAGCCACAAAGTGCTGTGTTTAGACTCAGCTTGCTCTGGGGCAAGGCAGCACCAGAAGCTCTGATGACACAGCAACCATCGACAAACAACTCCCAGATGCAGAGGTGGCGGCGGCCACAGAGCACAAGAGAACCGGCTGACCCAGACGGAGAGCCAGAGACGCCCCGAGTTAAACGCAGGGCCACGGCGGGGCAGAGGCAAGGCAGGGCCGGCGGGGGATAATGATGGTGTGAGGAGGCCAAGCAACGCTGCTGCTGTTGCTGCTGCTGCTGCTGCCCTCTCTGTTAAAGGCACACAATGTTCCCGCCCCGTTCAGCCCCGTCCCGTCCAAACTCTGCTCTCCCCCCAAAACTAAATCGATACAGCTAAAGAAAATAAGAGAGAGAAAAGCACCGGTTGTGTTTTAATTAGCACCCTCTGGATTGTTAACTCCGGTCAGTGGAAGTGTAAAGAGACGTCTTGACGGGGCCGCTCGGGCAGGCAGCAGCAGATTTAGCCCTCGCAGGGTGAACAGGGAGTGAAAAGGACCAGCTGCTGGGGAGAATTAGCCCAGTCTCATCTGATCCAACACAAACCCACTGCTGCCCTCTCTCAGAAGGACACACAGAAAATGGGGGCCTGACCCAGAATGACCTCCGGTACAAAGCCAGGAGGCCCCGGAGGCAGGGCATTAATCGCAGCCCTCTAAGCCCCACGCACCGCGTCTTAGACAGCGGCGAGCAGCAAACGTGAGTTTGACTGCTGAGGGGCTGGATGGGATCTAATGTCGGAGAAATTAATAAAAAAGACGAGCCAACGCTAAACCAAAGCAAACATTCAGCTTACATCTGTGTTATTTCCCTACCCTCGCCAGACACCTACTCATTCCCATTTTCATTTCAGCGTGTGATGGGCGCTGGGCTTTAATGACACCGGTCGGAGTAAACAGCGCTGCGTATGGCCGTGTGGACATGCTGTAATTGGGTATACAAGGTTGTAGAAGCAGGGAGGGAAAAAAAACTGAAAACAAGCGTAATGGTTTTGCCTCAGCAAACACCGGCCCCCTGCAGGGAGCGATGTCCGAGGGAAGCAACGGTGGTCTCCCCCCCACTCCGCACGCCACACACATTACCAGGGATAGGGCGGCGTGGAAGACATCAACAGACCATCCTCCCTGGCCGTATCCTCTCTTCGCGCTGGAGATCATTTAGAGAGCGGAGGCGTCGAGTCTCTGTGTTTACCCGCGGCCGCTCGCTCCTCAAGCCCACACTGTCTGAGCCACTGCTAAATTGGCCCCTCGCACAGTATGGATTTCCCATCACAGGGGCCCGCATCCAAAGAAAGACAGAGAGAGAGGGAGAGGGAGAGAGAGAGAGAGAGAGAGAGAGAGAGAGAGAGAGAGAGAGAGAGAGAGAGAGAAGTAGCAGTAAGAACATCAACAAGAAGATGAAGTCTAGGAGCCGGCCAGCGTGGTAAACTGGCCATATTGTTTTTCTCTGAGACAAAATACATGTTTAGATGAATAAAGCAGATAACCAGAGACAGCTCAGCGTGCTGAGTGGGGGGGGGGGGGGGGGGGGACAAGGTACTATACCTTTGCTATCTACCTTTGAAAAAAAAATACAGAATTGATACGGAGCAAATCATTCGATTAAAAAACAGAGAATTGGTAAGCGCTCACGCTGGACCAGAGAGGCTGGAAGCCGGGAAGTGATGGAGTATTTAACCGAGACCTCGCTCAACGAGACAAGGCTGTCCTCTCTGTGCGAGCCCACATCGATAGCCTCGTAGCAGAGAGGGGCAGCGGGGGAACATGGAATGTCATGTCTGCAGGCCCTGACGTCACCGGATCAATAGCATCTGACAAGAAATTTGAAAAGATACTATCTGTCTGACTGCTGGTGGCAATAAACTGAAGATTAACCTTCACGTCCCTCCCAGGCCCGGCTAGTACCCTGAAGGGCATGCTCCATTGTTTACTAATCAAAATAAAGTTGCTTTCTCGATACTGCAGGACCAGGGTGGGCTTAGCGGCTCGGCCCCGCCCACCCAGTTATCGACTTCCTCACCCCCCCGGATGGGCATCATAAACGTGAAAGATGAACAACAGCGTGTTATATAGTGCAGACACAGCATGGTTTATTAAAGAACAAAAACCATATATTATCGTTGCTGTTGCGGCGCAGAACCTAATAATAACGTCTTGTTTCACGAAACGAGCAGGAGCCAATCAGCAGGCGGTGGGGGCGGGGGGGGGCGGAGAAAAGGAGAAACAAGAGCCCCCTCTCCTCCTCTGAAAGGACCCGGCCCTCTTTCAGCGTGTCACCTTTGAGATGTGAGCCCTGGTTGTGAATAGCCCTGACCCCTGTGACTACTAAAGTGGCCCTCCCCTGGCCCTGTCTTGCCTCTGGCCCGCCGCCTCAGAGCACTGGCCTGCTATCACACAACGTCAACAGAGAGGCCAACCCCCCCACTGGGCTCCGATCCCAGCCCATCGCCGCCCACCCCACACCACCAACCCCACCCCTCCCTCCAGGCCGGGGCCACAGCTCTGAGCCGTAAAGCGACGGGCTCCCACATAGACCAGCGGAGCATGACCAGGGGCTGTGTGGGGAACCCAAACGAAGCTGTTTGGGTGTGCTGTGTGTGTGTGTGTGTGTGTGTGTGTGTGTGTGTGTGTGTGTGTGTGTGTGTGTGTGTGTGTGTGTGTGTGTGTGTGTGTGTGTGTGTGTGTGTGTGTGTGTGTGTGTGTTGGGCGGGGAGGGAGGATTCAAATATAAAAATAGAGCAGAATGAAATAGAGTGGGAGATGTTCTTCCCATATGGTCGGAAATGAACTACAGAGGAGTTTTGGGGGGAGACGCAGCGGTGGCGGCGGTACAGCTTGTGGGGAGAGGCTGAGAGGCTCAGAGGTTGAGAGGCTGAGAGGCCCAGGACTGGGGGCCAGGCA
>NC_044052.1:13737064-13757064 GCF_902167405.1 Gadus morhua
TGTGTGTGTGTGTGTGTGTGTGTGTGTGTGTGTGTGTGTGTGTCTGTGTGTGTGTGTGTGTGTGTGTGTGTGTGTGTGTGTGTGTGTGTGTGTGTGTGTGTGTGTGTGTGTGTCTGTAGGAGGCGTGGGTAGCCAGCTGCAGAGCGGTTCTGGATGCTGATTGGAAGTGAGTGTTGGGCGCTCAGGACAATTATGGAATCATTACCTCCGCCGCGCCAGAGGCAAAATATGATCACCACGCCATTTATCAACCAACCACAGTTTTCCAATCAACCTCACATGTGTTTGTATGTTAGGATTTACGGGTCTGTGTGTGAATGTGTGTGTTTGTCTGTCGGTGTGTGTGCGTGTCTCTATGAGTGGGTGTGTATTAAGCGAGGAGAGAGGTTTGTCTGTGATGTGTCAGAATGGCATGTGCATCATGCATCACATGTCTGAGGGTCTGCACAGTGACATACACACACTGTGCAGAGCCTCAGACATGTGGTGTTTGTGTGTGTGTGTGTGTGTGTGTGTGTGTGTGTGTGTGTGTGTGTGTGTGTGTGTTGCCCTGCCCAAGTGAGACTGTGCAAACATGTAAACAGCTGTCCCTCCACACCCTCATACAGGAATAACTTGAGAGGTTGTTATTTTGTGTTGTTGTTTTTTGTCCCTGCCTCCACAGCCCCCTAGTGCCTGGAAAGGGCGAGCGGAGAAAGAGAGACATGTTGGAGCTCGGTAGAAAAACACACACAGACACGCACTCAGACACACAAAAACACACACACACACACACACACACACACACACACACACACACACACACAGCTCCCAACTCTTTAATCAGTCCTGCTCCAGCCCGCCCCGCACACTGCTCCTTCCCTCCCTCCCTGCCTCCTCCCCCGCCCCTCCCTCCCTCCCCCGCCCCTCCCTCCCTCCCCCGCCTACAGGAAGCACAGGCCATCTATCTCTGTGTTGTGGGATTGCTGCGGCAACGCAAGGCATAAATGTTTTAGGAAGATTTAATTAATTGATCCAATGAGTGATAATAACAGGTGATATTTATCACAGGTGCATTCGCTTCCATGGCCTGGAAGTGCCGACGGCAAAGTCAATGTTCCCACTAGCCGCCCCCCCCCCCCCCCCCCCCCCCCCGCTCCCCACTTCAACGGCCGGATGCATTGTGATGAACTTCTACTGTCAAATTGACCTACATGAAAGTTGTACTATGTGGGAAATATCAATTTTATGCAAAGTGATGCGAGGCTAAGTGCCCAGCACGACTTTCTTACTCTCGTTCTTTATTTTTTCTCTCACACACCTCAATACACACCCCACTGCAACCAGCTCTAAAGAGACATTTCTCAATATTGTGTAAACTATAAGTTAGAACATACAGTGTGGAAGAGATCTCACTGGAATGAAAAATAAAACACACCTGCTTTATTATTTCTGTGATTCGGTGTTCCACCAATCCCTCGTCAAAGTAATTCATTTTCATTACGTTGCGTGGAACTCCGAAAGAAAATCTACCAAAAGAAAATGGCCAGTGAAGAAATCCTTTGTTTGACATGTCCTGCCAACATGCCACAGACAGAAACAAGCCATCGCCATTAGTTGAGAGATCAAAGACACACCCGCGGCCGACACTTGTGGTCTGAGACGGCGAGACAGGGCTCATACATTCTGTGTAAGCTACACCTCACTTACAAGCAACACGAGAAGACCGAGGCTGGAGAGGTCTGCAGGGGAGAAGGAGACGGGGAAGGGGGGAGTCCTATTGTAAAGCTAGTAAAGGGTGAGAGGGAGCAGGTTGTGGAGGCAGAGGAGCAGGAGGACCTTCGAGAGGAGGATGAGGGAGAGGAGGATGAGGGAGAGGAGGAGGAGGTGGAGGGAGAGGAGCAGGAGGAAGTGGGAGAGGAGGAGGAGGGAGAGGAGCAGGAGGAAGTGGGAGAGGAGGAGGAGGTGGGAGATGAGGAGGAGGTGGGAGAGGAGGAGGAGGTGGGAGATGAGGAGGAGGTGGGAGAGGAGGAGGAGGTGGGAGATGAGGAGGAGGGAGAGGAGCAGGAGGAGGAGGTGGGAGAGAAGGAGGAGGTGGGAGATGAGGAGGAGGGAGAGGAGCAGCAGGAGGTGGGAGAGAAGGAGGAGGTGGGAGAGGCTTAGGAGGAGCAGGGAGAAGAGGGGATGGGAGAGGAGGAGGAGGTGGAGAGGCGGAGTTGGGAGAGGAGGTGGAGGGAGAGGAGGAGGAGCTGTAGGTGGGAGAGGAGGAGATGGGAAAGAAGGAGGAGGAGGTGGGAGAGGAGGAAGAGGAGGAGGTGGGAGAGGAAGGGGTGGGAGAGAAGGAGAAGGAGGTGGGAGAGGAGGAGGAGGAGGTGGGAGAAGTGTAGGAGGGAGAGGAGGAGGAGATGGAATGGTGAGGATCAACAGGGGAGGGTTGAAGAGCCCAGGGAGATAAACAGAGTGATTTCTGTCTACACCAGTGGGAGTGAAAACTGGCATGGAGTTCACAGCGAGCCGATATCTTCATCTGGAAAGTTGTTATTGGAGGAGGAAGAGATGCCCCGGACACATTGATGTCCAGAACACAACCGGGAGCATCAAAATCTTCAATAAACTCCAAAACAATGAAACCCCCCTCCAGCGGCCCATCGGAGGGGGGGTTCCTCCTGCGGTCCACACCCCAGTGGAGAATCGATCCTAGAAAAAACATTTTAAAGGTTTCAAAGAGAACCTAGCAGATACTTTCAGAGACATTAACAGAAACAGACTTTGATGTAGACATCCCTGAGGACATGTCTTTGGCTGCTTGGTAAAAACTAAGACTAAAACTGATATTTAGAGATGTTTAGAAACGTGTGAAATAGGAGAAAGAATGCTGGCCTTCCAGAGAAGATGCGGTGCATCAGACCAGACCTGGAAGACTTAAAGTATCCCTCATTGGAGTCTGAAGGAGGGGATGAACCTCTCTTCTATCTGCTACTAAAACAAAAAGGATATTTAGGAAAACAAATTGGGGAAAAGTGTGGAAAGGACAAAACAATATACAACAACAATCTTGAGTAGATACGATAGGAAGAAATATGTTGATCACATTTACAGAACTGGAGCGAGTACACAGCTGCTTGGTAGGGACATGTGTTTTGGAGATCACAGCTATTAAAACCCCATTACGCAGCGCAACAACAGAGATCATAAGTCTTTTCTGGGACTCTGGGCGTGTTTATCTTACAAATCCACCGTGAATGATGTATTTGGAAGCGAGCGAACCACACTGCGCTGAACTTTTAACGATTTGCCCAACAATTTATCGGTTTATTGATTCAAGGTAGGAGGACGGACTCTATAGGGCCTTGTGGAAGCAGTGCACTGGGAGGAGACTTTGAGTTTACACACCGTGTCCACACGCACTGACGGGCCTTTAAGGAAAACAGGAGGGTCAACATGGTGACCAGTTTCACACGGAGCGTCTTATTGTCAGTTGATCGGTCAAACATCTTCCAGCATTCTCTACAGTGGAGGCTAATGGAGTCTGACCTGCTGGAGGAGGAATGCCCACTCTCTCCACAGCTGCACACTGAGACCAGAGGCCATGGCCTGACCAGGGGTCAAAGGTCAGCCATGATGTGACTTGATCCTTGCGTAATCAATGGGCACAGGGGTCCTGGCCTTTGGAAAGCAAATGAATGGATTTGAGCAACTGGGGGGAGATGAGAAACGATCGGAGAGAAGCAGGGAACTAGACAGTGAGAATAAAAACAAACAAGAAGACGGTAAACAACAGAATGAAACAATCAGGCACTACTTTTAATGATACAAATGTAAACAAAACATCAGCTAGGTTTCATGTTCCATCAAAAGCTTCCTCAATGGATGTTTTAGGATTGAAAACCCCCTCACGCTACTCTGTATACCTACACTGTATACCTACACTGTATTCCTACACTGTATACCTACACCGTGTACCTACTGTGTATACTACACTGTAGGTTGTATACCTATGCTGTATACCTACACTGTATAACTACAATTCATACATACACGGTAGAACCAGGCACTGCCATGTACAACGGATGCTACTTGGCAGGTTTAAACATCATCTCCACACATGGCAAGGGAAGAATTTGCATACTCTTCTGCTCATTATTTGGCATTATAACCATTCAACAGTCTCACTTCCTTGACAAGTAGCATAGCGTCTTTACATGGCAGCATCATTTCACTGGGAAAAAGGACTCCACTGACACCCACTGACGCACACAGACCAGGCCAACTAAATAGATAATGAGCCATTTTTGGTAAGCGTCTAGAAAGCCTAAGGTCAATGGAATGCTGGGTTGGTGTGAGTTGAAGACTTTAATTGCAACCTTTTGGACACAGCTCTGTAAATGATCCCGACATTTAGTCAGTACTATCGTCATTATCAGCGGTTCCATCGTTCAGAATCTAAATAGCATTTTGGGTTTGTTTCAACACCAAGGAACTGGCCTTGCGAGCGGAGTCGACACATATCAACGAAATAACACCAAAGAAAAGTAGCCAAAAAGGGTGTTCTAGAGGAGCCATTAATGGGAGTGTGGCTGATGTTGAGAGCCGCGGGGTTTAAGGCCCATAAATGTGTAGTCACCTCCGCAATGAGCAACAGACTGGGCTGCCTGCAGCCCCAGGACAACCTGCACTGCTCCGCTGCACACTTCATAAAGCCAACGCACGCATACTCCATGTGCTAATACTCAAAGGCTAACTCAGCCGGGTAACAGTGCTCAACTTGAAGCAATTAATTCACTCACTCATTCCCAGGTTTACGTGGGAATGAGAGTGGAGAGCTAGCTCGGTAGCTAGCGTCTGCTGGATTTTGGCTTTAAGAAATCCAGTATTTTCTTTCAAGTGTACCGAAAGAGATTCTTTGAGGAGAACTGCAAAGGGGAGGTCAAAAGGGGTAAGCCTGAGGTAAATACGAGTCAGTTGCGATCAGAAGTTGTGCTTCTTATTCTCGTTCAATTTAAAAATCCCCCCGCCATAAAAGCACCAGGGGGCTTGAACCTTCGGCAGGGGAGGGGAATAATAATCCGGCGTGGCACTTAGTAACCCAACCCCTCCCACACCACCACCACCACCACCACCACCACCTCCTCCAGTCCACCTCCCACTCCCTTCCCATTGGACCTCCATCCACCCCTCCCACCCCTGACCCTACCACTTGTGCTGTGAATCTATAGGTTTAGCCACTTAGGCCCTCATTCAACATCCGTAGATGAAGAACGTTCCTCCTGAACCTCTTTCCTTTCTCTCCCCCTCTGAGCCGCTCTCCTCCCTCCCTGCCCCTCTGAGGAGCAGGTCCTTTCAGGAGCCCCGCGGGCTCCCGCTGGTTTACGGGGAGCATTGTGATCCGACGAGCGCTCTCAGAGGGATCAGCGCTCAGAAGAGTCGCGGCGCCGCCGATTTGATCTTCTCCTCTTACACGGCCCCTTTGTAGAGTCCTCATCAGAACTTCTTGGCCCGTGGTCCATGGGAAGCCTCGGAACACACATTTGCCGTCCCATTGAAGCGGTGAAAAATAAGAATTCTTCCATGACAGCCCGAGGCCGTGCTGATGAGAACCTCGGGAACGAGTGAGAGTCAGACGCACATCACATTAGCCAGATGAAAGGAACTGGGACCCCTAGCTGAGCTTTTAGAACACTTCTCCCAAAAAATGTAACAGCTATTCCCGAGTGATCCTCAGTGTGGTTTAGTCAGGAATCATTAACAGGCTCTTGCAATGGTTGCAAATCATATTTTAGAATGTATCCCTCCGCTCTTCTCCTTGACAGTGCTACCTGGTGTTGCCACTTGGTCCAAGCAGCACAAACTTGTTGCTTTGTGCTTTGATATCACGGTGGATAATGTCGGAATGCGATGGTTATTGTAAACTGATAGTGGAGGCTTACGTGGGGAAATCCCTTCGGCATGGCAGGCATTTACTGGTAAACCAAAACACAAAGCCTATAATCTCTGCCTCATTATGAGTGATTTTTCTCCACTCAAGCTAATGTGATGACAGTAAGAGATAGTACTGTGCTCTCCTAATTGTACATTGGAGAATGAGAGGCACTTTTGTCAGACGCTAGCAGCGGTGACTGTACTGTACTGGGCTCAACAATGCAGTGTGACGTAATGGAAATCATTTAACTGTTCTGCCCTCCACCCTGTCAGGTAGGGCAGAATAGGGGGGATACTACCTCTTACTCTAACAGTTCAGAAGCAAACTGTTACAAGTTTTAAGGGAGAAGTTGTGGCGCTTTTTAAAAAAACTGACTCTCTTCTGGTTCATGTTCAGCTACCAACAAGTTAAAGTTTGACTTCATTTTTACCTTCTCTTTCTCCTGTTCTTTGCCCCTTTTGTGTAACTTTTATGGATGATTTAAACCGTAATGGGACTCGATAACGATGTGCTGCAAAGCGTGCCGGAGCCCTGAGACAGCGCTTTTAACGAAAAGGACCTTTTAACTCAACCAATCAGTGCTTCAGCTACACGGAGAGCGGGCTTCGCTCACACATTCTTTTCAACGTGGATCGGAAACGTCTCTCTCTCTCTCTCTCTCTCTCTCTCTCTCTCTCTCTCTCTCTCTCTCTCTCTCTCTCTCTCTCTCTCTCTCTCTCTCTCTCTCTCTCTCTCTCTCTCTCTCTCTCTCTCTCTCTCTCCCCCTCTCCCTCCCCCCCTGTACCTCAGGCCTAATTACCACTTTGGGAAGATAACCCTGCAATCTCCACAGATAGCGGGTCTTCCGCTCCCAGCCTCACAGACGTGTGTGAATCTCCGCTCTGTTTTGAGGGCCATGTTCCGCTTGTTTGTTTGGGTTCTGACAGCTCTCTGTCAGAGACTGAGTCTCCGCTTTATTCCTAAAGGGCACCTATCTCTTCTTCCGTCATTCTGCTGTGTGTCTGGGTTTTTCACTTTGTATCAAGGGCTTAATGGCTTCCTTTGCTTTCTAATGCCCATACAGCTCTGTAGCTCAGAGTGTGAAGTCTGGAAACAAACAGACACACACACACACACACACACACAGCTCAGTGTCAAGGACACCACATTACAGCGTTAAGGCTAATGGATTTTTGTTTGCAGCATTTTGTTGTGTTTGGAGCATTTTAGAGCAGATTTAATGATGGCGGAATGAAGCAAAGCTGTCTCTCTCTCTGCGCCGTAGTTTGTTAATGTTTCATAAATGTCATTTAGAAGTAATTTGGTAAGCAGCCTCATTAAAAACAGATGAAGGACAGATTGCCAGTGGCTGTGTTAATGCATGTCACATTAGGCCTGCATCGTGCTGCCATTCCCTGTGTTTTCAGGCATTCTATTATTTTCCTGACTCCCAAAAGATCGCCATGCCCTCTCGATATAACAATGTAATTATCTTGTCAAATAAACTCAACAAATCAACAAAGGCCCCAAAAGCCGAGGTCGGCAAACGGAATGAAAAACAAAAATAAATAAAAAATAGAAACATATCATCACACCAAACATATGTGAGAGGCGTGATGCTTAGAAACTGTGCGAGCGAAGCCTTGCGGACATACAATCAATATTACATTTTCCATCGCCACCTTCATAGCTATTGTAAATGGCTTGTGTCAAAAATAATAACAGGTTGCATCAGAAACCTTGGGTTTGCAATTTCACTGCTAGTGCTCGGAGGCCCCGTCAACCTCCCTCTCTCCCCCCCTCTCTCTCTCCCTCTCTCCGTCTCGCCCTCTCTCCCTCTCTCCCCCTCTACCTCTCTCCCTCCCTCCCTGTCTCCCTCCCTCCCCCCTCTCCCTCTATTCCTTTGTCCCTCTCCCGCCAAGCGGTTATGACGCTGGGTGGTAATGACGCTGGGTGGTAATGACGCTGGTTGGTAATGACACTGGGTGGTAATGACGCTGGGTGGTAATGACGCTGGGTGGTAATGACGCTGGGTGGTAATGACGCTGGGTGGTAATGACACTGGCTGGTAATGACGCTGGGTGGTAATGAAGCTGGGTGGTAATGAAGCTGGGTGGTAATGACGATGGGCGGTAATGGCGCTCTCCACACGACTCAGTTTCCCTCCCCCCTCCACCCTTCTCTCTCTGGCCAGCCATTGTCTCCTTGAGAGGGACAGAAAACAGTTTAGCGGTTCAGAAAAACAAAAAGTAAAACGTGAAATGCCAAAGAGCAACAACGATCAGGGATTCTGTAATCCTGTGTGTGTGCTGCGTGTGTCCTGGTGTTTCCTGAGTGTATCCTGGTGTAGCCTGGTGTGTCCTGGTGTGTGTCCTGGTGTGTGTCCTGGTGTGTCCTGGTGTGTGCCCTGGTGTGTCCTGGAGTGTGTCCTGGTGTGTCCTGGTGTGTCCTGGTGTGTGTCCTGGTGTGTCCTGGTGTGCGTCCTGGTGTGTCCTGGTGTGTCCTGGTGTGTCCTGGTGTGTCCCGGTGTGTCCTGGTGTGTCCTGATGTGTCCCGGTGTGTGTCCTGGTGTGTACTGGTGTATCCTGGTGTGTCCTGGTGTGTCCTGGTGTGTCCCGGTGTGTCCCGGTGTGTCCCGGTGTGTCCTGGTGTGTCCTGGTGTGTCCCGGTGTGTCCCGGTGTGTCCCGGTGTGTCCTGGTGTGTCCCGGTGTGTCCCGGTGTGTCCTGGTATGTCCCGGTGTATCCTGGTGTGTCCTGGTGTATCCTGGTGTATCCTGGTATATCCCGGTGTGTCCTAGTCTGTCCTGGTGTATCCTTGGGTGTCCTGGTGTGTCCTCCGCGTGTCCTGCGTGTGTCCTGGGGGGTCTTGGTGTGTCCTGGTGTATCCTGGTGTATCCTGGTGTATCCTGGTGTGTTCTGGTGTGTCCTGTGTGTGTGTGTCCTGGTGTGTCCTGTGTGTCCTGTGTGTCCTGTGTGTCCTGTGTGTTCTGGTGTGTCCTGTGTGTCCTGGAGTGTTCTGGTGTGTTCTGTTGTGTCCTGTGTGTGTGTTCTGGTGTGTCCTGCGTGTGGCCGCTGTTAGCCTGTAGCGCTGATGCTCTGAGTGTGGTGAGGCCTCTAGCACGCCATCCCGCTCCACTTCTGGCTGCACTGAAGGCGAGAGGAGATCCGGCGCTGCAGGGACGGACTTCTCCTCGCCCAAATCCTTCTATTGATACACCACCGCTCAATTTGCTAAGCGTTTTTACTGCCGCTGATTGCTTTAATTCATCCAGCGTTTGTGTTGGAAGTGAACTGAACACTCCAGCGGACCCAGGCCACAGCGCTGTCTGCACCACCAGGCATCGACATTCTAATAGCCTGCTTCTCATCAGACACTCAGACTGATACACTGCTGTTGTTTTTTAACGCACGGACAACAAACGAGCACAAGGCGAGCGTCGGCTGCTGTATTTCAAAATTGCAGACTGTCAAACTGTCAGAGCGCTCCCATGTGATCAACACATATGACCGTGGCCGCGCCCCCCCCCCCGCTGGGTGGAAAATGAGTTTTCAGCACACAAAGTGCTGTTCAGATGTGCAGAGAGCCACGAGTAATGGAGGAGGACAGGATGACGCTGCCGCGGACAATCACCACGCAGAACCAGAGCGAGTCCAGCGTGTTTGTGTGTGTACGTGTATATGTGTGTGCGTGTTTGTGTCTGTGTGTGTGTGCGTGTGCATGTGTGTGTGTCTGTGTGTTTGTGTGTGTGTCTGTGTGTGTGCATGTTTGTGCATGTTTGTGTCTGTGTGTGTGTGTGCATGTTTGTGTGTAAATGTGTTTGCAAGTGTGTGTGTGTGTGTGTGTGTGTGTGTGTGTGTGTGTGTGTGTGTGTGCATTTGTGTGTGTATGTATTGATCTCCAGAGACCTCCACAGTGGCTCTCTCACAACTTTTCTCCGTCAACGAGCCATCTAGATTGTTCTTATCTGAAGGGGAATCAGCAGGAAGGAGCAGGGTGGCCAAGTTGATCTTAGCATTGTGTGTGTCCGCGTATGTGTGTGTGCACGTGTGTTTGTGTGCCTGCCACAGGCTAAGAATCCAGCAGAGCACGTCAGGACAAGTGGGACCGAGGCATTCTAGAAGACAGTCAGACACAACACTTATATCTGACGGAAACAAACACACGCACGCACGCACGCACACACACAGTACGTTTGCAGACGCAGACAGTACAAATGCATGCACACACACACACACACACACACACACACGCACGCCCACACTCGCACACACAAACAGACAGTACACGAGCACACGCACGCACACACACACAAACAAACAAGGGATATATTCTGAAAAGACGCAAGCAAACACACAGGGCACGGTGACGACTAAACGATCCATCACATGCATGAACAACCCGAACCCTGTTCACGTCCTTGCCTTGAGTTCTCCAGATGATTGTAATCAGCAGTGTGAAGGATCTCTGTGAAAGGACAGCACACGCTGCATCCCTCCAGCATGCAACCAGAACCTTGATAGATGAGTCAGCCCATCTTTGGGTCGGTCATCTTGCCGGGCTCCGCTAGCCACCTGATACCGGCTGAACCGCAGAGTCTCCATCACTCCGCTTAATTTGTCGTGACTCGCGTTAGCATGAATACCACATTATAAATGCCCCCCCTCCCGTGTGCCACCGGCTGTTTTCCTGGTCGTGGTTTGGCTGGAGAAGCTCCCTGTTCGATGGCCGCTTGGCCAGACGGACGACGACTCGAGCTGTGCAAACGTGAGCTACGGCCCCGAAGGGGGTCTTAAGAAGGTGATAAAAAGGTCTCTGACCTCCCGCAAATTAAACACCCCCCCCCTGTCTCTCGTGTGTGTGAGAGTGTGTGTTGGGGGTGGAGGGGTGGATGCATGGACAGAGTGTGTGTGTGTGTGTGTGTGTGTGTGTGTGTGTGTGTGTGTGTGTGTGTGTGTGTGTGTGTGTGTGTGTGTGTGTGTGTGTGTGTGTGCGTGCGTGTGTGTGTGTGTGTCGGGGTGGGGGGCCATGGACGGAGTGGGTGGTCTGCTGTGGGGTTCATGCTCCTCTGTCTTTACAAACATCCCAAATTTACATCCTTTTAATGGCCGCCGTGTCCTCTAGCCGTAGTAAATCAAGAGATTTGAGCCGTGTGTGTGTGTGTGTGTGTGTGTGTGTGTGTGTGTGTGTGTGTGTGTGTGTGTGTGTGTGTGTGTGTGTGTGTGTGTGTGCGTGCGTGCGTGTGTGTGTGTGTTTTCAGGGGGGGGGGGGGGGGGCATGAAAAAAACCTGCGAGGGCATGTTATTCTTTTGGGTCACTAGTGACTTAAACAGGTGAGCTATCAGAATTACACCTTGTAGCCGAGACAGATCATGGAAATAAAGATCTTGAAAAACGATGAGATTATATTTAGTGCACAGAAATGGCCTTATTCTCAGTTCGGTATTTTACGCTCCTACATGGACTCACGCATTGACAGATGCTTGGCTTATAAAACAATCATATGGAATACACAGAAGGAGGTAAAGACAAACCAATGTCTGCCGTCGTTGCACCTTATTCATGAGCCCTTCAGCTGAGAGTTTGCTTTCACCCTGGCTTCACCGCCGCAATATTCACCCATAAAGGGCAAGTACACATGGCATGATCTCCTGGGCACAAATGAGCAATCAGTTTGAGAGCACCACACCTGGCAGAGCTCTCTGCTCTCTGCTCTCCTCCTCTCCCCTTCTCCTCACCTCCTCTCCTCTCCTTTCTTTTCCTCCTCTCATTCTCTCATCTTCTCTACTCCTCTTCCCCTCCTCCTCTCCTCTCCTCCCCTCCCCTCCTCTCTGTGCCGCGGGCTCCTGCTCTGAAAGGACACCGGCCACCAGGAGAATTGGCGTGGACCTAATTGAGATCGGGGCAGATTATTCTCATTTGATTGTCTAATGACCATCTGAATAACGTCCCCTGCATAATAAGGGCCGATGTGGCTGGGCTAGGCAGGAGAGCCGAGTGTCGCTCATCCCCTGGTGTGTCGCTCTCTCTTTCTTTCTCTGTGCATGATTAGAATTTGAAATGTGACCTGAATGAGCCAAAGTAAAACAGGGAAGTAAAAGGGTACACATTCAGCATTATTTGGAATAAGCTTTTCCACAAATTGTATTTTTTTCCGCTGTTGGTGGTACTGCCGGGACCAGTGGCCTCCACTGTATGAATATTTCACTGTGCAACGAGAGCAGATGCGATTGATGTATAATTTAGCAAGTGGCAATTTTTACCCCTCAAACACTGATTCCCGTTTTTCATTGCTTCATCGATGCTGATGAAAGCCCAGCGAGCCCATCTCGTAACCACGGTGACACAGTGTGGGACCTAGTGCACCGCTGTCACCCCCTCCGCCCTCCCCCCCCCCCCCCCACCCGGGGTTCTCCATCTCACACCTCGCACAACTTATATCAAGTTATTGATTATGCTCCTGCAGACACAGGGGGAGGGGTAAGTGGATGACACCACCCCCCCCCTCCTCTTCCTCACACACACTCATTTAAAAATCATTGCAAAAAAAAGTGCACTAAATCACAAACATAGAATAACAAATGTAGGCGAGTGTGTGTGTGTGGGGGAGGGGGGGGGGGGGGGGTGTGGTTTGGGAGGGGGGGTCAGCTCCTCTGTTGAGGGTGAGCGTCCATGCATTCACTCAGTGTTTAATCAATGGATTAAACTGTCTATCCATTCATGTATTGACGTTTCTCTATGACAGCTGCTTATCCGGGTGGAGCAGAACGGAGGCCTCTCCATCACCCTCCGTCTGGGCCGACCACAGAGGTGAGGAGAGGGAGCAACAGGGGAGAGAGGGAGAGGGAGAGGCAGGGGAGGAGAGGGTATAGAGGCGAGGGGAGGAGAGGCGAGGGGTGGACGGGAGAGGAGAGGAGAGGAGAGGAGAGGAGAGGAGAGGAGAGGAGAGGAGAGGAGAGGAGAGGAGAGGAGAGGAGAGGGGAGGAGAGGGGAGGAGAGGAGAGGGATCAGAGGAGAGGAATAGGAGAGGGGAAGGAGAGGAGGAGAGGAGAGGGGAGGAGAGGAGTCGGAGAGACACTGAATGGGGCGAGTTCTGTCTCTAACGGCATTTAATCAATATGAGATCCAGTCCCTTTGATCTTCTCCCACTGACCTTCGATCACTAAACAGTAGAATAGAAATCACCCTCATGCTGTCCAGACCAGCCAACAAAACAACCATCCATCTATCTGTCTGTCTGCATATCACTCTATCAATCCATCTCTCCATCTCTCCATACGTTGTTGTACTGTGGTGGGTGTCCAGCCTTCCTCTTCTCCCTCTGCCTCTTCCACACATATTGACCACCTGCGGCTACGATTAATCTGCGGTCAGGAGAGACGATGATCCGAGTGGCCGTCCGCTCATTGTCTCGTGTCTCCCGGGCCCCTGACACGAGTCCTAAGAAAGCAAAACAATCATCATTCTCCCATTGTTATTATAGAAGAACAGAACGTCACATGATCAAATGAGAATCAATACCACATCGCTTCACGTCAGACTTCCATTCCGAACTCCGATGACCAAACACAAGTTCTCAGGCAAATGCTCCCTGTCCACATTTTACCTGTAAGCATCCTTATGCAACAAATACAGACCTTGTGACTAGATAGTCAATACCACAAAGGGCTTGATAGTTAAGATGATGATGATGAGGATGTTGATGAAGACGACTGGTGTCCAGGCTCCGTCCAATCGGACGTCAGACCGCTCTCTCTCCCTCTGGTGAGTAATAGGGCCTCCTAATTCCTCTGACTGTGTTTGAATCCCTGATGGATCAGAGCGATGATGGAGGGGAGCGGTAACACACGCAGCGCCCCCCCACCTCCCTGTGCTCGGCCCACATTAACGTTTCCATCCTGTAATAACTAAAAGCCATTTCATTAGTCATTAATCAGCACCTCCCGCTACCTGACTCTCTCTCTCTCTCTCTCTCTCTCTCTCTCTCTCTCTCTCTCTCTCTCTCTCTCTCTCTCTCTCTCTCTCTCTTTATCATTTTCTCTCTCTCCCTCTCTGTCCCTCTCTCTATCTCTCCTTCGCTTTCTGTCTCTGCAGCACAAAGACACACACACACACACACACACACACACACACACACACACACACACACACACACACACACCCACACACACACACACACACAAATAAAGCTATCAGATTCATGATGATCACAGCTGCCAGAGTAATAAGACATGGAGCTCATGGTGTCCGTCAAGCAATCCTCACTTGGCATTCCAAAGCAGAAAAAACACACACACACACACACACACACACACACACACACAAACAGACACACTCACAAACACACACACACGCACACACACACACACCCACAAACACACACACACATACCTCATTCCGAAGCCCCATTGCGGTTGAGGTGCGACACGGGGGAATGTTACGTCGAGACTTCAATGACGATCGATACCTGAAAAAAATATAAAACACTAAAATAAATAAGAAGAGAGACGAAGACAAAGACTTCGCAGGATCAGCATCCATAGAGAAGAGAACAATAATAACCCAATTGATTTGCAGAAGGTGCTGGTTTACTCATGCATTCCCAGAGACTAAACCACTGCACAGAGGTTTGATCCACGGGCCAATCCCGCGTCAGCAGGGTAGCCGGGAGGCGGGGCTCCTTATCAATGCAGGACTGCGAGAGAGGGGAAGACGGAGGGGTCAGCATAAACAGAGGCTATCACATCTATTTGCGGGCTCCTCCGGATAAGGACCTGTGTGTGCGCGTGTCGTTTGTGTTTGTGTCTGAAATGTGTGTATGTGTGTGTCTGCGCGACATGCATGTTTGTGTGCATGTATGGGTTTGTGTGCTTAAATCAATGGTCATCCCCTGATACAAGATGGCCTCATAAATCATTGTTTTTTTGATGTCTTGTCAGGGAGGCTGAGGCCTTATGGCACACACACACACACACACACACACACACACATACACACACACACACACACACACACACACACACACACACACACACACACACACACACACACACACACACACACACACACACACAATCATTATTCCACCCCACAGCAACACCGGATGAGGACAGGAAATGCCGAGGCAGATCATCAGGCATCGGTCTCCTAAAACCCACAATGTGTGTAACATAAAAAGAGTGGGTGGTGGGGTTTAGATGGGGATGGAGGAGGGGATAGAGGTGGGGCTGGGGGTGGGGTCGGAGGTGGGGCTGAGGGTTGAGAGGGGAAAGCGTGTGCCCCCAAACATCCCAACCCATCCCCCTAATCCCGCTGCATCTGGGAGAGATGGAAGACTTGCAGGGAGGGAGGGAGGGAGGGAGAGAGGGAGGTAGGAAGGAAGGCAGGGAAGGAGGGGGGAGGGTGGGATGGACGGAGGGAGGGTGGGAGGGAGCATAGCAGGGAGGGAGGGAGGGAGGGTGGGAAGGAGGGAGGGAGGGAGGAGGTTAGTGACCAAAGTGCACTGAAGTGGGAAATGCGTGTGCATGAGATATCAGACGTCCGTTTCCTCAGCAGTGAGGCGCGTCTCTCTTCCCCTGGCAGACCAGACGACTGACTGACTGTACTGATTCAAATTGGAAGAACAGACAACAGGAAAGAGAAATACATTTTACGCTGTGATCCCTTAAAAAAACTAGTTTACACTTTTCTGCCAGTCCATGTCATTCGTGATAGCTTGTACTAGGACACCATAAATATCTACGGTGGGGTTTTAGAAGGACAAAATAAGCAATCGATTTATATCGCCTCAAATACAGCAGAAATGGATTTCTGCTACCTCAGACTAACTGTCTATCCAGCGAAGATTATGGTCTGAAACAAACAAAATACAAGTTACGGCAAACACAGAGGGACCAAATAAAGTCAAATATGAAAGACTCCATGTGTTCAGGGCCTGGGGGTGAACAGGGCAGCAGAGAGTACAGTATTGGCTTACAGCGTCATTAACTTTTCAGCAGCCAGCAGGTCTCTCTCACCACTGACCAAATTACTTTAAACGTGCAGCAATTACACACGCAGAGCTGACATTCACAGGCAGAAAAAGTCAAACGTTTTGTAGTCGGATCCTAATGGGACCATTATCACCACATCGGTAGAGAAAGTGAAATATTATTATTATTATTAATATATCCAGTGATATAGTGTTGCTATCCAGCTGGTCCCTCTTGTTTATTACCAGATTACCCTTTCTAATGGCCAAACATGTGCCAAACAAGAGTTTAATAATTCATAAAAGCACAGTGGCACAGTTTCTTTCATTACTCACCATCTTCAGTTCCTTCCCTTTTCGCCCTCTCTTCCTCCCCTCTCTCATCCCTTATTATGATATGATTATTATTTGAGATGCATGGAAGCTGGAGTGGCTCATTATTCAGAGAGGAAGCAGAGCTGGGGGCCTCAACATGGAGTTAGCATGTTAGAGCATGCTGGGAGATCAGGCTAGCAGCACACGTAGGCCTTTGATATCCTGGCATGATGAGGATCAATGCAGCTCAACTCTCTGGTTGTTTCCTGTGACTCACTAACCATAAGCCCACCATGCAAGAACACTGTGGTACAGATGAGCTCCCGCCAGCTCTCATCACCAATCCTCATCATTCTCTCATGTTTAACCCTTTAACCCCTTAAACCATTTCATTTAAACATTTAAGAGTTTTAATTTAAGGGAATTTGTGTGACTTCACAATATATTCTAAATTCACTATAAGGAGTCACACACACATGAAAATCCATGCAAGGAATGAGAACAAATTATGTATGTACTGTGATACATATTTAAATATTCACATTGGCATTGTCAACTTGGATATCTGCCAGGAAATGTGAGGCTGACTTGATGCACCAAAATATACTGTGCATCATTTCATATTGATGTAATGCCATCAAAGCTAACAGCAACACTGTACAGCATCATGCCTCCCACAGACATGGATCTGTGTGTGCCTGTCTGTTGTCTGTGCGTCTGTGTTTGTGTGTCTGCATGTGGGTGAATTTTTGTGGGTGTATGAGTGTGTGTGATGCGTGTGTGTATGTGTAGGCATGTGGGCATATGCGTGTGTGTTTGTGTGCGGGCGTGTGTGTGTTGGTGTGTGAGTGTGTTTGTGTATGTGCGTGTGTGTGTGTGTGTGTGTGTGTGTGTGTGTGTGTGTGTGTGTGTGTGTCAGTGTTAGTGTTTGTGTGAGTTTGGGCATGGTGAGGAAGAGAGGAAGCAGTATGCCCTCTAAAGACATTAGAGCTGCAGTTCCTCGAGGGCCCAAACTATGGACCCTGGACCCTGAACCCTGCCAGGCACGGAGCCTCACACCTGTGAGCCTCTTTCTGTGTCTTCATCTGGAGGTGTCCTGGTACGGCCTGAAATACACTAATACAGTTCATCATAAATCAGAGACACTTTAACCTGAGCCCTAAGGTGGCCCAATGGTCTAGCGTTAGCGTGTTTGACTCCCAGCCGGGACACTGGTTTCAAACCCTAGTGTCCTCTTGTCTTCCCTGAGCAGGAAGCCTAGCCCCTAACTGACCTCTGATGTAGCTCAACATAAGATCTGGAAGTCTGGAAGCCTAGCCCCCACATGACCTCTGATCTAGCGCAACATCAGATCTGGAAGACCTTGTTACGCTTTGGGAAAAACATCTGCTAAAAAGCTAGTACATCGTACAAGTGTAGATATTAAGCGAATACCACCCTGCTTGTTTGGTTTGTTTCTCTAGATCTCTAAGGTAAAACATCTGCTGTTCATAATCTTATGAACATAACATTTGCCGTTAATGGCCTTCGAGTTATGGTTATACATATGAATTGTTTATCCTCAAAGATGAATAATGTATTGATATATTCTTTGAGTTTTCCGGACCCAACTCAACTCCTGTGCACATTGATTTTAAAAACTGTCTCTACCACTCTCTTAAAACACAGCTCCAGCTATCTCTACATCAATAGTTACACAGAAAGCTTCACATCTTCATGGAGCTAATGGGCTTCTTGGCACGGACCCTCATTTTGCAGCTAAGATTCTAGGGAGGGAATAACTATGTCTGTGTGTGGCTTCTTTCAAATCAGTTGGCTTCAGGATCTCTCCAGAAATTGTATTGAGTTAATTTGATACAACGGCTAAACAGCGTCGACCATTTCTCACGCAAAGTTTGAAACTGCTCGCGGAAGTCGGGCCGGGTGAACTTGAGTACAAAGCCTTTTTTTGTTGGTTGATAATAAACCGAAACCTCGAAGATGCACGAGAATAAATCTTCGCTAGAACCGAGTTGCCTGCAGTTCTTGATCTGAACCGGGTTGTTTGAAAAGGAAAATGATCTCGATGCATCAAACATCTTAACAGACATTAAGACCTGCCTCTGTCGTGTTGGCATTATTTGTCATTGTACTTCCATAATCAGATGCTCCATGGCTGCGTGTGCTTTATGTATTTAAATGGTTTATTTTGAGGTGGTGCTGGTGGCTCCTGTCACACACAGGAAACCTTTGTGGAATAGCAATTATTGGAACCTTAGCCCTCTGTGGTGAGCAAAGCGTGCTTCCTGCAACGGTCCCCAGGGAGCCAATGTGCTAATTATTTACCGAAGCAGCCGGCTGTCAAATGAGACCTCGAGCCGGCCCTAACTGTGAGGGGAGGGGCCCTCGTCCCGTTACCTGGGCAACAAGCAAATATACATCAAAGACAGGATGGGGGACGGCGGTGGGGTTTGCGGGGGAGGATCGGGGTGTGAGATTATGGTGGTGGGTGGGAGGGGGGGACACTTACGACGAAGAGCCCCTACGTTGGCGGAGTCTGGTGTGGGAGGGGTCCTGCCTGGGCAGATTCCTGCGTGGGCGGAGCCTATGTGGGTGGAGTCCTGGTCGGGAGTTAATAAGGGGGAAACAGGTGGGGCTGCCGAGGGGCGCACAGCAGTTCAGTATTAGATTACAACTCATACAAACTGGGGGGGTGGGGAGGCGTGGCTACCCTTGAGCTTTTGCCCAGAATCAAATTGAACTAGAGAGAGAGAGAAAGAGAGATAGATGGCGGAAGAGAGGGAGGTAGAGAGAGAGGGAGAGAGAGAGGGAGAGAGAGAGAGAGAGAGAGAGAGAGAGAGAGAGAGAGAGAGAGAGAGAGAGAGAGAGAGAGAGAGAGAGAGAGAGAGAGAGAGAGAGAGAGAGAGAGAGAGATGGCGGAAGAGAGAGAGAGAGAGAGAGAGAGAGAGAGAGAGAGAGAGAGAGAGAGAGAGAGAGAGAGAGAGACACGGGGGCAGAATTGCTTGTTAAAAAATGTTCAGAGAGAGAAGCAAACAATTTTCTTTCTTTCTTTCTTTACGGTGAAGCGACTTCTCTAAACATTGCCCTGATGGAGGCCGACCAACAACCATCCCTTTTACTCTCCGATCAGGAGAGTTGGGCGTATGGATGTGAGGGTCCTCAATCCATTCATCTGGGCATGAGGCCAACGGGACTTTTACTCTGCAGATAAACACAGAGGGGCCATAACTACACGAACACTCTGATAGAGCGCTGGCACCATTACCCCCTCCGAGAGGAACGTTGTGCACTGCCGTGTTATCTGAAGCTGTAAACCACAACACATAACTTGTGGCATTTAATAGAAACAGTATAATCTGGAGTCAAATGAGATTTAAACGCACCAGCTAACACCCCTGCAAACATTACGGCCTGGCATTAGACTAATATTATACATTCATGGCCTTTTAATGAATATAAAGGGTGCTTGGCTTATGGGGGACGTGCTCTGTGCTGTCCAGGAGCCCCTGAAGGGTCAGGTTTACCACAGGACCGGAGGTTAGGCAAACCTCAAAATGACCTTCATAAACGCTCTGAATTTGAGCATTAGCAGGAGCATAATATTGTCTTTAGACTTGCAAACTATTTAAAGACCTAATTAAAAAGCAGTGTTTTCTTTAGCACACAGAGCTCACCCTGTGAGAGTTTCAACTGCACCAACATGCCGCGACACATCTGCAGCGGCCTGGTCCCGTCAGAGAGCTGCTGTCCTCACTGGAGAACAGAGAGCAGGTGTGTGCTGCTGTGTGTTTCTGTCCTTTTTTGGGGGACACAGACACAAACACACAAACACAGGCAC
>NC_044052.1:13759564-13787064 GCF_902167405.1 Gadus morhua
TATAGGGTGCCTGGGGGGGGGGGGGGGGGGGCATCGCAATAACCAGAGCTCGGAGACACCAGCCAGCCCAGTCCCTCTAGTCATTATATGCAAATACTGCTGGGCCGTAATGCAATTTTCAATCAATATAAATCAATGCTTTTCTTTTTTGTGTGTGAAGTCACCTATGTTTAAATTCAATCTTATTCCTGGGACGTGATGCATTGCTGTCTGTTTGTTCTATTCCCTAAGTGGTATAAATATCAGGGCAATGGCATGTGGCATGTGTCTGTACCAGGGTTTGCCCTAACCCCTACCAGGATAGGGATAGCACTATAGGTTAACATAAACCCGAACCCAATATGTTAACCCAAACGCTGAAGCTAACCCTGTAGGTAAACCCTAACACTAACACTAAACGCAGTCCTATAGGTTAAAACTAAACCTAAACCTAGCCTCCTTCCAGCATGTCTGATATTGCTTTCTACATACTCTATCTTTCTGCATACTCTATCTAATAATTCCCTGCATGTTTTAAAACATAGACCATTGATTGTTTTGGTTGTATTAAATCCTGTATATCCCCTCATTGCTAGTGTTTCTCTCTCCCTGTTGGTCCTCTTTCTGAAACCCTACCCTGCCTCATATTGGACCGGTTGTTCTGTGACATTGTGCTGAATTCAAACGTCTCTGCTGGGCTGAGGGCTGCTCTGTGAATAGGAGTCAGTGAGAGGAGCTTAGACAGCTTGAATCTCGCCCACTCAGAAGCACGGCTCTTGTTTCCAGCAGCGCCGTCTCCAAGAGGCCACACAATCCCACCAATCGCAAGGCTCTGTGTGAATGAAGCGGGCGATTCAATTCCTTAAAGGCACAGTGTTCCTTTTCCCAGGCAGGGATACAAGAGACTAACACAAAACAGAGACAAGACATCTGCGAGCGCTTTTCAGCAACAGAGAAGAAAGATTTAAACACTGAGGTTTACAAGTTGTAGGTTGTTTTTGTTTTATTAAATGTGAAATCACATGTTTGAGCCCATCCAGTAGCAGAGTATCAGCCTACATACAAAATAGACATCGCTCTTATCATCACATCCTTTATCAACAAATCAACACATTTGTGTACATATATTCACAAACTGAAAGGACAGTTGATGGTGGTTGGTACTTATTTATTAAAAGATGAGTCGAGACAGATTCACACTTGGAATGTGAAGTAACTGCTGCCTAGAATCTCCAACAAACGTCTGGGCGCATAATTAGGTCATATTCCAAACCTCGTATCCACACAGACTTCATGTAGGACCCACATAAAAATAAAAAATATCTGCTTTTTTTTAAGTGCAAGAAATAAAAATACAGGTTTATGGTTAATGTCTTAAGAAAAGAAGGCAGTCTTCAGTTTTAAAATAAGGTTTCATTTCATGAAACAGGAACTATTATGGAATGTTTTTTGCTTGTTCGACCTAAATGCCAGACCACTGTACCAGTAAGTACCCTTACTGGAGAACAACAGTATCCAATTTGTCTCTGCTGGGAGAGGTGGTGTTCAGATAGAAGATTTGTTGACAATAATGCCCAATATCCAATAATATGAGACTAATAACATTCAAATTGATATTTCCCACCCACCGAGGCCATATTAAATGGTAGTATCAGTTCCAGCTGATGTGTAATTCCTGTGGAGACAGGCTCAGCATCATAACAGCTGAGCATGTCGACAGTGCACACGTCTGTAGTCCCATCACTTGCTACAAATGTTGATGGTCCGTATCTTAAAGAGTATATATTGCACAAAAAATGAGAGAGGGGGGAAAACAGTTATGTGCCATAAAAAATACCAAAATCCAGTTTCACACCTGCGATTGGGACCCATCCACATATCACCAGTATGATATACATAAACTCCTAACTTTACTATATTACATTACATATACAATCTTGAAACTAGTTCCGGCTCTGAGGTATGTGTGCCCCCTTGATGCCATTGAATCGTCTACAAATACTCAACAAATCTGCTCTACAACTGTACAAAACCTAGTTTAAAATCACAAGGCATTTTGATGCAAGTTTTGAATTTAACTTAATCCTTAAAACCAGGACTCCCTTGCATGCTGAAAGAAATGATAAAGGGAAGAAGTGCCTGAAACTCACTGAAAGCCCAGTAAGAACATTCCCTTTTAACTGTACAAAAATATGCCTGAAAATATCTTACTTTTTCTTTTAAAAAGATGAGGTCTGTTATGTATCAAAATGTTTCCTCCACACCTGTATTCTGAAGAGGTTTAGGCTGCTTAATTTTCAAACCAGGAGGTAAACGGAATCAGTTACAAAAAAACAAAACATTTGTGGCATTAAGAAATTACATAAACCGTTGTAAAGTAACATCCTGAACATTGTCAGTTCACAGATTTGCTTTGAGTCTGTCCACAGTCCTTTTTGTCAGTTCCCTGCAGTTTTTTTTAAAGAGGATAAGATGCATAGAAGTTCACAGATTTTTCCCTTTGTGGTCCGTTTAAGCTGAACAGTAATTGGAGACCTACAGAAAAATCCATAAAACCCTGTCATGCCGCCAGAAAAACGTCTGCAGACTTTCTCCTGCTACCAGCTTCTTAAGCATCTCATTCCTCCAACCTCACCTCGCCTCCTCCTTCCCGGACCTTCACACCCTGGGAGGCAGAGCTAGGAACAACTTCAACAGGACATATAATTTAATTCTCCTTCTCTGTTATTATTATTAGTACGTGAACACCAAATCAGAAAAGTTGGCCTCCAACCAATCCCCGGCGATCATCTCGCTGAGCTCCGGTGTGCAATAGTCTGGAAATTCAAAGTGAGAGCCCAGACTGCCCTCACTGAACGAGTCCAAGTCCTTATCCACAAGAGAGAGGGAGAGGTTTCCTGAATTCGGGTTCCCCAGCTCCGAGCCGTGAGCGTTGGGGGCAAAATTCAAACTAAAGTCAAAAAGCAAATCGTCCGCGTCCTCGCTGGAGCTGGAAGAGGTGGACACGGAGCGAGAAGATGCTGGTGATACGGAAGCAGGGTACATTGTGCTCTGCTTGGTAATGTTCTTGAAGTTATAAAACAGTCTGCTGTTAGGTACCTCTTCGTACATGCTGGTCCCCTCGGACTCCGCCGAGGAGCTCAGCGTCGGGCTTGCGGGAACTTTAGCTACATTGTAGGGTCTGGAGCGCTCCTCGTCCTCCTGCTTAATCCTCATCACATAGTCCTCCTCGTAGTCGTCTTCGTCCTCGTCGTCCGTGAGTTCACTTTTGATAATCTTCGTCACTTTCATGCTTGGAAAACCACAGTCCTCTCCGTAGCCATGATGCGAGGACTTGGAGCTGGTCTTAGTCTTTATCTTTGAACATTTCTTGCTGGGCGTCTTGGACATCTTTCCGCACTTCTCGGGAGAAGGCGCGGAGGATTTAGAACTGTCGAGCTTTGGTTTCTTCTTGGGTCTGTACTTGTAGTCGGGATAGTCGGCCATGTGTTTCAGCCGCAGCCTCTCGGCTTCCCGGATGAACGGGATCTTCTCGCTGTCCTTCAGCATCTTCCACCTCTTGCCCAGCCGCTTGGAGATCTCAGCGTTATGCATGTCCGGAGACTGCTCCATGATTTTTCTCCTCTCGATTTTCGACCAAACCATAAACGCATTCATAGGTCTCTTGATGTGACCGGTCGCTGTCTTGCACCAGTCGGGATTTATCGGCACGGGGCTGCAAGCCATAAATTCACTCTCCTCCGAGTCCGTGGCTTCCCGTGACATGCTGCCGTCCGTCTCGCTGGTGTCCGTGTGCTGCACCATGGTCCCGCACAGGAGAGGGGTCGCTCTTGTCTCTGGTCCGGACGCTGCAGGGTCTCACAGCAAAACACTGCTAAGACGCTCTGCTTGCCGGGTTCTGCCACGATATCTGTGACTGTGTTCTGTGTCTCAGGCGCTCTTGGTCTCTTCTTTTTCCAGAGTTACAAACTGCCTTCTTAACTAGTTATCAGCTTTTTCATGTGCACTACGTCATGCGGAGACAGCCAATGGCGTTGCTTCAACTCCGCCCCGCAGACTCCTTGGCATACTCCCTTAACCCTTTATTCCTCCCTCCCCCGGTCCTCTCATTGGATGTGGGATTTGTGGTACACACACAGTGTCTGGCCCCATGCTGAGCGAGACAGGCATATTAAACACAGTGAGCGCGCTGAGCTCCAGAGATGAGCATCATGTACCCAACGCACGCATATGGCGAATCGAACCGTTTTTACGCACAAAAATAAATGTCAAGTGCCGACAAAGAACAAGCTGGTTTTATTTCTAATCACCCGCAATTTCGCAGGTCGACCCGGAGAGAGACGCATCATGCAGCCCCATGCCGTTGCTTTTATTTCCCTTCCCTCATTTGAATACTGAAGGTGGCGCTTGGAGCCAGTTTCATATCGTCTGCTGTGCGTAAACACGGGCGGCGTATCATCAGCTGGTGGTTCAGACGCGGCTGGACTGCCGGTGAACATGTTCCACAACACAACCCATCTTTCAGCTTTTGACTTTTCATTTATTATATCTAGTAATCGTGTTTTTTTTTATATAAATTAGTTATGAAGCAAATTCCGATTTGTTGTATTATGTTTATAGATTTTTATTTTATTTTAGGCATATAAACGACCGGATTAACAATTTGAGATATTTTTATTAGCCTATTTATTTTTTTTATTTTTTTTTATTAGTCTAACACGTCCCGCCGTTTCCCAGCAGCTTGTAGCTCCTCCGGTTCACGGCCATGTGTAGCCTCATCAGACTCTGAACAGCCTTCTCTGCTGAGCAACACAGCAGTCAGTTCGCTCCTCCCGAGCTGGATCCAGACACCGCAGCATTTGGCTGAGCAGCCCCCGGAGCCAGTAAAGGCTACAGGAAGGCAGGAGGGGATGGGATGGCTCCCTGCTGAGTCTGCTGTGTCAAGAGGCATCTAGCTGGCGTCTCCTTCTCCACCCCCACCCCCTCTCTACCCGTCTCTGGGTGGCAGCCAGCAGTGCTATTGGAGGGCTGTGGCGATAAGGCGTCCTTTTTTTTTCTCGTCTCTGTCCCCTAGAGGGCAATCACTTACCCCTTTGAAACCCTCCCCCACCACCACACCACACTGCTCTCTCTCTCTCTCTCTCTCTCTCTCTCTCTCTCTCTCTCTCTCTCTCTCTCTCTCTCTCTCTCTCTCTCTCTCTCTCTCTCTCTCTCTCTCTCTCTCTCTCTCTCTCTCTCTCTCTCTCTCTCTCTCTCTCTCTCAAGCCGATGTCTTTCCAGGGGCTTATGAAGTGTTTCTTACTAGCGAGAGCGAGGGAGAGAGAGATATATATAGAGAGAAACGGAAAGACAGAGGGAGGGCATAAGAGGCGGAAAAAAGGAAAATAAAATGAAACACAGAAGGTGGAAGACGTAGAGGGAGGGAGAGGGAGAAAGTGTGTGGAATACAGAGGTTCTTTCCATTACAGTGGCCTGTCCCTTTCCCTCCCTCCCTCCCTCCCATCTCCCCCTCCCTCCCAGTCTCAGACAGAGATAGTGGTGAAATGCTTTATCATGACCACCCTGTGCTGATTAAGGCTTATCAGATGAATGTGCGGTCTCACCAGTCTTTCGAGGTTGCTGCGGCCTGTCGTGCACACGCACCAGTCTCATGCTCTAACTAATAGCATGAGTCTCGTGCTCTAACTAATAGGCTGAGTATCTTGCTCTAAATAATAAGCATGATTCTCAGCCCCATGCTAACTAATAGCATGAGTCTCTGCCCCATGCTAACTGATACCATGCGCCTCATGCTCTTACTAATAGCATGAGTTTCATGCTCTCACTAATAGCATGAGTTTCATGCTCTCACTAATAGCCTCATCTCTGGATGCTGGCAACACAAACCAGTTACTTCCAGTTCATAGTATTAATAGTAACAGAGTGCCACGGATGTCATTCTGTTACTATTAATGCATCCATTCATGTTTGATTCAATCATAATTGTTGCTATTGCTCCTCTTACTATGATTATTATTAGAACTACTAAAGATGTGAATACTGTAATAAGCCCTGCTATACCTCAAATACTAAATTAGTGACACTAATGAGGACCTGATGAATATCAGGAATATTATTCTTATTCTTATCAGTATCAGTAGTAGTAGTAGTAGAAGTAGTAGTAAGTTGTAGTAGTAGCAGTAGTAGTAGTAGTAGTAGTAGTAGTAGTAGTAGTAGTAGTAGTAGTAATGGTGGTAGTAGTAGTAGTAGTAGTGAAATTAGTAGAAGTAATGTGGTAGTAGTAGTAGTAATATGTTAGTAATATAGCAATAGTAGTAGTAGTAGTTTAATCTAGTTACCTAACTATTTCATTGTAACCACAAACATCCACACCATTAAAACACTATGTCTCTGCATAAAATAATAACAGAATGAGTCCATTTCACATGAGGGTATATCACCACTTACACCAGCGTTCCCCGTCCTTCACTGACACACAAACGCTGCCATTAATTCCCCAGCCAAGCGTCTGTCTGCTGGGTTCATTTCAGCAGGATTGTCACTGCAGTGCATGGACGCCCCAGCGTCCCTATCTCTCCTCCTCCTCCTCCTCCTCCCTCCACTGGATGCTCTGCTGCAGGACGTGATTCATGGCCCTGCTTAATGATGAGCGTGTAGGACTGACCGTCCTGCTCATTACCATGGCTCATTATGGGATGTGCATGAGGTGCCGGTGTCAGTCCATTCAGCAGGAGCAGCTTGGATGAGTCATCTTAGGGAGGGCTTTCAGCGCCGTGTCTGTCTCACACCGATAGAGCAGACACACACACACACACATACACACACAGACGTACACAAGTATACACACACGCACACACACACGCACGCACACGCACACACACACACACACACACACACACACACACACACACACACACTCTAACCCACAGTAACAGCACGCCCAGCTCCTGTTCATTCATGCGCCCGTGTCTGATATGGGAGCAAAGACATCCTGATTGAATGTTTGAGTTATGGACGATTAATAAATGTTCTAGATTTGGTGATTATCATTATGATTATTATTTTATTTCCACAGAGGTTAAAAACGATTAAGCAAGGTCAAAATCCAATGTGTTTTTTTCTGCAATTGCTTATACCCGAATGCTACTGGCAATACCCTTGTGTTAGATGTTTTAATGCTTATTTAACACTTTTAATGTCTGGGGAGGAGAGGAGATCTATTCTAGAGCAGTGGAGGTTGGCGGCTGTTTTCATGTGGGGCGGTTGAAAAGAGACCATTATCATATTTATTCTTTTCAGGATAAACTCTTTGCCTTGCATTGCTTATCTTAAACCCTCCTAACCAGCACCACCAGCAACAACACCCCCACCCCTACCTCCTCCACCACCACCAGCACCACCAGCACCACCGCCCACCCCAGCAGCTGCGGCTCTCACAAAGGGCTGGTGGAGCGTGAGATCAATACTCACCCTGGCTGGAGGCTATCTGATGCTCAAAATGCATGGATCCATCTCCTCTGCATAGCCCCGGGACAGGTGTGGACTTCTGCTAGCCCCTATCTGATGGCTTCACAATGGGCTGGGGGGGGGGGGGGGGGGGGGAGCTCAGCACTGGAAGGGGTGAAAAAAGCAGGGGAGGTGGGAGAGGAAGGGGGGTGGGGGGTGTTGAGTTGTTTCTGTGGGGGCATAGAAACGCAAATTAACTTTTCACTTGACGGACACATTCTTGCGTGTCCTCTGTGCCCGGGTTACAGTGTCCATTACCCCGGCATGGGTCGGGTGTTGCCCTCGCAGGACTGCCTCTCTCTGGTAATCTCGGGCTGTGCACAGAATCTGTGTAGCCTGTTCCAGGGGCGAGCAGGAGTGTTAGGTAAGCCGCCCACCCATGGATGTGAGTGTTTCTCTCGCTCTCCCCCACTTCCTCTCTCTCTCACTCTCTCAGTCCCTCTCTCTCTCGACCACTCTCCCCTCTCCCTCCCACTCTCTTTCCCTCATTCTCTACCTCTCTCGCTCCTCTCCCTCTCTCTCTCTCACACCTCTCCCTCCACCCTCTCTTCTCACTCCCTCACCCCTCTCTTCTCACTCCCTCTCCCCCTTACCACTCTACTGCGCTCTCCCTCCCTTCCTCTCCCTCCGTCTCCCACCTCTGCCTCCCCCGCCATGTACAGACACCGTGTCCTTTCGCTAGCCAAGGCTAGAGGTGAAACCCGATACGCGGGCGGCGAGCAGCAGAGATTTATCGCCCTGTTCTCCGGTCGCTAGTTACTGCCGCCATTTAGTCGCTTCAAGTGGAGCGACGACACTAAAGCCGCCCGCAGCAGCAGCTGCTGGGGTTCATTGGGGCTCTTTGACTTCTAGGTTCTTGTTGTGTCCCATACAGCAGAACTCTAAGCACACATTAACGCATAGACAGACGCACACAGACACACACGCGCACATACAAACACACGCAGGCACACACGCACACACAGACAACAATGCATGCACACACGCACACATGCTCAAACACAAACACACACAGACGCACAAATACAAACACACACACCTTTGTACTCTCTCGCTCTCTCTCTCTGTCTCTCTCTATCTGTCTCTCTCTATCTGTCTCTCTCTGTCCCCCCCCCCCCCCCCTCTCTCTCTCTCTCTCTCTCTCTCTCTCTCTCTCTCTCTCTCTCTCTCTCTCTCTCTCTCTCTCTCTCTCTCTCTCTCTCTTGACCCTGAGATAAGGGAAGCTCTGGTGACAATTGCAGAGGATCTCACAACAAGTTTAGAACAGTGTTTGTTCTCGGCAAAGAGTGTTTGGTTGACCCCCCCCCCCCCCACCTCCCTCCCTCAGGCCGGTGCTTTGCCCTTGATTGTCGTTGCTTTACATTCTCAACTCAATGCAAATGTGTCTCCTGGGTGTCAGGTCCTGTGTCGACCCCCCCACACCTCTTGACGGCCCCTGTCTCCCGAAGGCTGGCTCATTGGAGAAGTCTCTGTAAACGGTGATGGTGGAGCAGTGTGCTGGAATGTGTCGCAGGGACAAACACACACACTGTCCTGGGCCAGAGCAACGGGTTTGGTTAGCTCCCTGTAAGCACCCTGCAGGGTGACCACAGAGTGACCACATGTGGTCGCTCTGTGGTCACCCTCTGAGCCCCCCGTGTTCATTCTGTGGTCACCCTGTGGGTCACCCTCTGAGCACTCCTTGAGCACCCTGTGAGCTTCCTGTGTACAACATGAAGAACATGAAGAACAATGAACCTATCCCATATCTGACCTGCTAGCATACAGCAGAACGCACCAGATTTATTAATCTCTACGTTTTGCATGACATGCTTCCCCAGAGGTAGAGGCAGCTGAGGATGTCTGACGAGTGTTACTGAATACAGTGCTGCTGGTGAATTGATTCAATTAGAAGGAAACATTTGCGAGGCGTTAGGGGAGTGCAATTGGTAAACGCTGCAACTGCAAAACCAACAACGGATAGTTTCCCTAATCAAATCCCCCTCTAATCAATTCCCCCCTCAGCTCCCCCTATCCCACCCCCAGCACACACATACACACAGTCACACACACACTCACACACACACACAGACATTCAACCACACAGTCACACTCACACACACACACACACACATACACACACAGTGTGTTCTGCACACGGCCTACTCTCCCCTCTGACTCAACGCAGGGAGGCTCTGAGCAGATGACATCATCCCTGGGCAGCTTACCGAGCGCGCCAGTTGCGTTACGTTCCCCGCTAATCACATCGCCGTGTCATCTGTTGTCATTGCCTCTAAACACCCCCCCCCCCCCCCCCCCCCTCCCCCACCCAGGCCCCAAGTATTTAAAACCCTTTTAATTACAAACACTAAGCAGCCTGAGAAAAGCAGTGTTCACTGTGCTAGTCCGCTGGAACTCTCCCTGGCCGCCGTGTTGTTCCTGGTCGCCCTGCACTAATAAACCTGTGTGTAGGTGTACCCGTGTGTGTGTGGGGGGGTAGGAGACCCTGTGGGTCTCTTTAATGAGAGCGTGTTTAGTCTGGAGAGCGGCTGGACTAACGCTGATGGATGGCAGTGCTGCTGGTCACGTCTTGCTCTCCCACACTGCCGAGGGGACGACAGCAGACCCACTGCGGGAGAGGTTTCACATGCAAGCACGGCCCTGCTTCTCACAGTGGAGTGTATGCAAAGTAGGGTTCTGTCAAGGACTTCCTGTGACCAAGATGTTTAAAGACAAAATGGCAAAAACCATACGTAAACACTTTCAGGATTTGGCTTTCAGGATTTGGAATAAATTGTATTGATTGAAAGGGTGTTTCTTGAATAAAACCTGTGTGTCTGTGTGTGTGTAGTTGTGCGTGAGTGTGTACGTGTGCATGCGTGTGGGCTTGCATGTGTGCGTGTGTGTGTGCATAACTGATGAAACAAACAAATAAATGTTCAACCGCAAGTAGCAGAAAACACAAACAAAAACACGACGGTATTCACTTTGCACTGAGCAGAGCAGTGTGCCTTTCTCAGAAGTGGGAGGACGTTTCCTGGCGAGTGTTTGGCTTCCCTCGCGACCAGCCCAGACTTGCCCCACCCCGCCCCCTTTACAAGATAAGATAGTGTTGGCTACAGAGAGTTCTGTGTACAGACGAGTCGGGGGCCGCTCCGCAGTGCTTAGTCACTTGTCGTTGTATCCTGTGCTCTGAAGTTTTACTGGTTTATGATCTTTGCACCAGTTGCCAAATTGTGACAGTTCAAAGCGGCCTGACAAATCGAGAATCTGTGGCCCTCGGCGGATTGTCAGGCGGCCCGGTGTGAAGTTGTTAGGGGGCCTTTGTGTTTAGTGAGGGGCCCTTGTGTTTAGTGAGGAGCCCAACCTGCAAGCCCAGGAAGCAGCTAAGCACAGGCTACGGCTGACTCTCAATTTGGATTGTTTTGTTTGTTTTCTTTGCAATCATTATAGTTGAATAGTTGAAGCTATTGTTTGCTTTTGGTATTCCTTCCAATATTGAAATTGATTGATTAATTGGATGTATTACATTGTAATGTAATGAATTACATTGAAATACGATCTGGGATACGGTTTATGTTACCACTGACACCACAGTCATAAATAAACAGAAATAAATGCAAAAATAAATAAATAAATCCAATGTGAAAAATTGGATTTGAGTTGGATTATATGAGTTGGGATTAAGGCCATTTAATAAAGAGCATTAAATCCAGAAACCAGTTTAGTACTCCAGACAGAGAGATAAATAAAACATAACCTAGGAGCCTTAAGCTAATGGTTTGATTACCTAAAGATTTCAACTAGATCGTGCAATTGTAGAAAACCCCAGTTACAAAGAGCCAGCAAGCTAGATTACTAGCTACCTGCTAGGTAAATATTTAGACCCAGTGAAACAGTTACAGAAATGAATAAACACCAACCCCAGTATGCAACAGCACACACACCCATCAATGTCAGAAGGAGATTTCAGCTGAAACCAAAACATGCTATCGCTCCACAGAAAAAACAAAAAAACAAACATCATTGGGAAAAATCCAAACACATTCTTCAGGCTGTAACCTTGAAAAACAAAAACAAGACAAAATAGACCCATAGAGAGACAAAGACCCGAAGGTAAGTCTGAGCATTCAGTCTTGTTTGAACAGTGGCCAGATAAGATAGCTCAAAGTTATCAGCACAAGATGGATTCCCGGGGCTGCCCCAGGAGAGGTTTCATCAACGAGCGGCCAGGGAGGGAGAATCAATTCCTCACAGCCGTTGTTCACTGATGTACAACCTGCAGGACTAAGGTGGGAAAGAGAGAATCAGTCTCTTATCACAGCAAAACTACCAACGGAATTGAAAAAGAGTTTGAGGCGGATTTATGTTAACATTGTATTTTTTTATTTCCCATGAAAGTGCTTAAATACTGAAAAATAAACATAATGTGAGATCCAAATGCTTTAATCATAAACCCATAGAAACATATCCATATTCAAGCAAAAAATAACCGCTGGAATATGGAATTTGGAATTACCATGTTCCAGGATCGGTTTGTCATATGTGAGTCAAGTGCTTTACAGATTTAATTAACCTTTTATGCCCATACAAGTCACTCATATCGCAAAACAACAGTTGATGAATGATGTTTGGTTTCTCCGGTGTCCCTTGAGGTCCTAGACCAATTAAATTATTAATTAAAATTAAAAGTAAACATTTAATCAAAATTGGCTAGAGATAGAGATGGTACAATACTTCGCAGTTATCATTTTAAGGAGGTTTGAAAGTAGAAACAACTGTTAGCATTTGCAGTTCCATATAAGCTTGCTAAATAACGTGGATATCAAATCATTCAAAATGAAATGGCCATTTTACATCACACTGGAAATACAACATGGGAGCTTATTTCAATATCAATCCATATTCGATGACAGCTTCAGAAATGACATTGCTTTGCACATGTTAGGGTTCCTCGATAGCTATCCCAGGGCAACCATTGGTGCCACAAAAAATGGGAGGGAAAGTTCAAAAGTGTTACTTCTTCGCTCTCTCTTGGATTACATATGCACATATAGACTGGTATTTTCCCCTGGATTCCCCCCGTATCAGAGCCCTAATATGTCCTCTCTATATAGCGATTTGCTGCCCTTTCCTTCATCTCTTTTAAGGATTTCTTAGACAGGCTTCCAGAGAGATATTCATAAATGTCCTCTTTTGCAAATCCCCAGCATTCGTCCTGTATGCTCAGAGAGTTATCTCTCTCTTAACAGTAAAGGTCATTGGAGGAGACTTGCAGATATGGAAAGGCTAAGCTCTGTTCATGGCAGAGTGTTAAACAACTATCTCAAAATCAATAGCCGACAGTTTGGTAATGAAGGCCACCGAACACAGGAATACCTTCAATCTGCCCAAGATTGTTACTTTATGGAGATTATGGTTTTCTCGGCTATAGCGTTTACCAACTACAATGTATTTGGTCCACAGGGTAAAACTGTGCCTTGCAGAACAGTATATTTATCTCCAGAATCCCCAGTTTTAATATGCGTATCAGCAAATCATATTTTAGATAGAATTCTTTCCATATTTGTATTCCCTCAAACCTCCAATAGAAACCCATTTTATACAGAAGAATACTTTACATATATTATCCAAGTCACCGGGCGCTCTAATGTCACAACAGTAGTGCCAGATAATTCTGCTAATGAACACAAAAGCAAGTTTGGAGAAAGCAAGGGAAAAGTCATATAGGTGCAAGCAGATTAGCTCCTTTCTCATTTCCGACATTTCCTCTTTGATCGCTCCCAAAACTAATCTCATTATAAGTGTCTGTCAAGCGTACACGACAATTCATTTTAACAAGGTAGAGTTTCTAGCTCCCCTTTTAAATCACTGTGGTTCTCTTTGCTGAGGAAATCACACAAGATCACTGTGTAGCAGACATTGCCTAATAGGCGAGCAAACCTTGAACCTTTGATTATTCCCAAAGCCGACTTAAATGCGAACATATTTTCTTAGTAATTGTGTTCAGTAGCTAACAGTTGAAGTGTCTCGTAATGTATGGACCCAGAAGGTGTGTGTTGGTGCTCGGGGCTGGAGTGGTACAAAACAAAAATGAACATCTGTTAAAAAAAATATTTGAAAAGTTAGTTGTCAGTTTGGTAAACAAAAATCTGCCAAAAAAGTTTAAACATGTAGTTATTTAACATAAAATAATGAATGTCAAAATAATGCATTAAAAAAAAATAGATGAAGCATTACCGCTATACCAGTACCAAAATTAACACTATGTTTTATGCTAATATGCTAAAAATATCTATTACGGTACCCACTTATTATGATACTGTGTGATAAATTATTTGTTAAAAGAACATAATGACTTTTGGTTCTTTAATTGGGCTTTGTGGAAGAGCCCCGTCTCAAATTTCTTCAAACAGGTTTGCACAAAATAAAAAAACATGAAAAACATCCTGAGGCGGTATTTTTGAAGCCCTTTTATATAACAAGCGGGTCGCATAAATATTACAGTGGATCTCGACTCAGAAGGAGCCTGAGAAACATCTCTTATCATGGCCTCTCTATAGCTAACCTCCGAACCCCACCCTCCACCCCCTTTGGACCGGGGGTCTCCGTAATAGGCCTCTACCATTCTGTGTGGAGATGGGCTAACCTCTTCGTGATCTCTATCTGTCTATCACTGGGTTAATGTCACCGTCGAGGATAAATGCTGGAGATGCCTCAAAGTATTTGGTTCACCACTACCTTAATAATGTCTGAGCTCTATTAGCTAGGCGTGTGATGGAGGGGGATGGTGGGGGGGAGAGGGGGGGGTGTTTGGGTGAGAGTGTTGGAGATGCTGGACGGACATGTCACTCCAATTAGCAGTAGCCATAGCTTTAAAGCCTTGTCATTAGGAGCACGTAACCCCTCTGTCACTCATATAAAATTTCCGCTGAAGCAAATTGGCCATTGGACACATTGCTGGGGGGTGGGGTGGGGGGAAACAGCTCATACTGGACTCATGTATGACAATTGTATGGGAGCGCTAAGCTGGAAAGACAGTTACCCGGGCCGGAGACGCCAGCCAGTGGTAATCACATTGCGTGAATATAATACTAGGGCACACTCAAGTTTTAATCCATTAGAATTACACACCGTAAAAGGGGAAGACATGCATTATGATATGCTTCTTTACATTAATTCACAATGCAGAAACAGGTGAATGCATTTTGAATGGATGCCCGTAGAGCATCCGCCTGAATATGCAGAGAGGTTCCCAGCGGTGGAGGTGGTGGTGGAGGAGGTGCTTTCATAAAGCCCCCCCGTCTGTACAGCTCTGGTAGACAGGGGGGCATTAGCTGTTATCTGGAGTGAGCTGCCATTAAAGCCCGCAACAATGGGAGCCAGGTCAAGGATGGGGTTGAATGACAGCTCTGGATGAATCTAATTCGGAGGAAACGATAAAGAAGAGGTCTTGTGCTCAGAATAAAAGCGGAAGAAAATGTTATTTTTTTCTCCACCAGGTCAGCTGCTGCCGAGTGATTTTATTCTTCGCTCCACGCTGGAGTGAAGGGTCAGATATGAAGCAGTACAATGACCGGCAGTAGATCGAGGGGAAAAGAAGACGAAAAGCTGCACAATCTGGTGGCGGAATCAAAGCCATCGGCTGTTAATGAAAATAAAAAGTGAGGCCGCACTGTAAATCATGGCGCCGTCTCATATATTAGCGATAATGAATTCACGCTGCCACATTTAACCTTAGTTTTGCAATTCATTATATTTGAGATTAACAAGGGAGAGAACTTAAGCGAACTGTCTGCAGGGAATTTCAGTCGGGCCGTGTTGTCAATCAAGGCTTGTGTTTCGGTGTCTTTCATTAGGGCTGGAGGAATTAAATAAGCCTTCCCTTCAATGGCCACCTCCCGTTTAACGCTGCTCTTCCTCTCCCAAGATGGTTAACTCTTCATTACCCAAATTAAAGGCATCCATCTCTGCTGGCTGCCGCCTCATTGCCATGACCTCTACCTGTCAAAATGTTCATGTAAGCCATTGAGTGATGGATGATACCCCCAAAAGCCATTGTCAGAATCACCCAGCGAGTGTCCGACCCGCTCCTCACCATTCATTCATCTCCCCGGGCCATGCGCCACCAGCTAGGGCTTAACAATGAGGCTGGCCCACTAATTTACTCTCATAGAAATTAGAAACTACCTTTTAATTATATGCCTGGGAGTGTTCTAGGAGTTCACCGGGATCACTCCCGAGCTTTTAACTCTGCTCTGCGGCGGAGATCATTTATATTCCTCTGACGTGTTGCTCGGGGGGTCTTCTGTAGCTCGAAGGGTACTCTCCACGGGGAATATGAGCCACGCATTCAGGAATGGGTAAAAAGGTACGAGCGCTACAATCGATGTTCCCCACACGTGAAGGTCACAGCCATCGCTTAGAGCTGATAAAAATAGCAGAGGAAATCGTGTACTACAGTACCAGCTCTTTTTTAAATTAATGCGTTTCGAAATGACATACAATTGGAAAATATCGCGGGTGGAGATATCGATGGTCATCAAAAAAAATACAATGCTTCGTTTATCGCCACTCGACAAATCAGTACAACGCACAATTTGCCCGGACGCCAGCCACAGTGGTGTGCGATCAATAAACAACACAAGCGTGTTTCTCGCTCACTTCTGCAGTTGCATCATGCGAGCCCAGACTGCTTCACAGATACTCTTTGTTGACAAAGAAAGCAGCGCCTCTCCTGAACTCCTGCTTTCATTTTGTCCCTCAGCCCCTTTTCTCTATTTGCATCACCTTCAGACACATGTAAATATCCAACCGCTTGGCACTGGCCATCCATAATACATGATATAAGTGGTCCCCCACTTGTCTGACCTCTCGTCCTCCCACTTCCCCTTACTCAGACAGATGTAGACGCCAGACACACCTCACTTCCTGGGAGAGGCCCGCGGAGCTAGACAGCTACCTACCGAGGGGGCAGCGCTCGGAGCTCCTCCGCTCACTCCCAGTTCCTCCATCCGTCAAGGGGTCAGGAGGTCACGCAGAGTTCACTTAACCTGACCGGGTGTGGGTCTTGTTTGTGTGTGTGCAAGTTGTGTGTCTTGTGTACTGTGTGTGTATGGTTTGTCTTTTGAGGGGTTTTATATGTGTAGGTGTGTGGGAAGTTTGTTTGTCTGTGCGTGTGTGTGTCTTGTTTGGGGTAGCTGTTTTGTGTGTGTGTGTGTGTGTGTGTGTGTGTGTGTGTGTGTGTGTGTGTGTGTGTGTGTGTGTGTGTGTGTGTGTGTGTGTGTGGCTTCTGCGCTCTGTGTGATGTGTTTTTTCTCCTGGGTGTTGTGTGTTCTTTTTGTGGGTGTGTGTGCAGCTCACTGTGATACATGCCAGGCTGTTTATGTGTGAGGTCTTTGAGGAGAGGGTGTCAGAGTTGGGGGGGGGGGGGGGGGGGGGGGGGGGGTGGGGGGGGGGGTGGGGGTTACGCAGGTGTCTACTGTGAGTGTGTGCGTGTGCATGTGTTTGTGTGTCCTCATCTCAGAGTTGGATCATGCAAGAGAGTGTGAACTTGTTTCAATCTGCCGGCATGTTTCTGAATGCGTCTACGTACATGCGGGCACACGTGTGTGTGTGTGTTCATGTCGAAGTGGGGCTCGTGTCTCGGGGACAAATGTGGAGGAAGTGAGAAGTCGTCGCCCAAATTAGAAGAAGCTTCCGGTCCAGAAGTGCTCCTGCAGCAGAAGCAGAAGGTAACACAACAGATGGAAGGTGGTGTAGGTGGTGGAGCGTTTGATGGGTAGGAGGAACAACACGGCTCTGGCAGCAGAAACGCTGAGCTCATCACAGTGAAGGAGGTGACCATCACTTGTTACAGCTTATTTAGGATTATGACTCAATCAGAAGGGCTTATTGCTGCTTAGGTAATTATTTAATCAAAGAGTGGACGTGTCAATAGAAGTCGACAAGAGATTAATTATAAGTACGGGGATGACTTCAACTCCCTGTTTTCTTTTTTTACTGGGTCTCTCTCTCTCTCTCTCTCTCTCTCTCTCTCTCTCTCTCTCTCTCTCTCTCTCTCTCTCTCTCTCTCTCTCTCTCTCTCTCTCTCTCTCTCTCTCCCTCCCTCCCTCCCTCTCTCCTTGCTGGCGGTTAGGGAGAGGGAGAGCGTGATGAGATTGTGTGCAGAAGGGTGAGTGACAGCTCCAGTGAAGCAGGGATAACCGGAGCACTACAGTTAACACTCTTAACCCCTCTAGCACTGATAGAGATCAATAGAACGCTATACTTGATTAAATGGTTTAATTAGTCGTATTAAGTCACAATGCCACTTAGTGGGGAGAGGGGAAAAAAACTACGTAACGCTGGTGATGGATCTATGGCAGTCCATCAGCTGCCGTTGACATCAGCGCTAAAGATTTTGTTTTCCATATTATGCTGCAAAACCCTGAGGTGAGGTGGAACCGACCCGAAGAGTCTGGTATATCTGATCATGGTCGTACCTGTGTTTATACCACATGGGGTCATGACCTCAGTTTTCTTACCGACTTTTCCACCCATTTCCCGAAAAACACTTCCATAATTAAATGAGCAAATGACAGGGGGGAGAATCCTGGTTCCTTCCCTCTCTGACTCTAATGACCTCTGATGTAGACCTGGTTCGGCCAGGCTGTTTTTAGCTCCGGTGATGGCCTCGCTAATGCACGCGTTACGACCACGGTGGGGATGGGTATTTGTGGCAACACAGCATTAAAGGAAGCACTGCGACGGAGAGGGACCTGCGGTGGGTGTTCGGTCCATCCATCTATCCACGAACAACCTGCTATTATTTATAGAAAACAGAAGGCGGATGAGAGGCACCGAGGTCTCTTGCTGATACTTATCAGCCCAGGCGTGTCTCTGGTAATACCGAAGCTACAGGGGGCTTCTGCAGGAAAGGGCTGATGTACTGGAGGAGAGGAGATTGCTCAGAGGAGACGCAGTGTTTATCTTAATTCAAACGGGCAAACATTTTTGGCCGAGATGAGCTCCGTCAACACGTGAAATTGTCTGACCTTTATTTTGTCTTTATCGCGTGTGCAGGTGAACGCATTTAAACAGATGGTTTATGTTGCTCGGGGAGAGTCATTGGTATGCATCTCCCATGGCTCGGATATGGTTTTCTCATTCGAGCCACAACAATAATCCAGCGGACGACCTTCGACTCGAGGTTCGAGTCCCAAGAACCCTGCTCAAGTGTTCCAGGGAGGGTGTTTTAATTCAGCGGTGCTTGTCTGGGGTCTGTCCAGGGAATCCTTTCTGTGGATTTTCACCCCCCGTTGATATTTTATTTGGCCGCCGAGGAGCAGGATGTGAGCTTCACAGCAGTGCAGAACATCTGAAACAGACAGACGGATGAACGGACGGACGAGACGTTTGAACCCGGGCGCCCGCGTCGCAGGAGAGCAGAGATAAACACTGGAGAAGAAAAACAAGCAATGTGAAGGAGGGCGCGGGTTTTTCTTCCAGCCACACGGAAGTTTCCTATTTTATCAACTGGGAGAGCCGCTGTAGCCGATCCCCTGTGGAGAACACACACTCACACACGTCGTCAGACACACACACCTCCATCCATACTGTCGGAGACCTAACCTTCTCTGGCCCCTGCTATGCCCCCAGCCCCCCTATGCGCTGGAACCAAATTAGACAGCACAGGGAAGATAATGTCCACCTCTCCCCATCGCAGTTTAAACGCCGGTAATCTCTCATTCGCCCCCTGACATTCAGAAGACATCCAGCCAGTTGCTCACACACACACACACAGACACACGCAGAAACACACACACACACACACATACACACACCAGCTCCTATCATTAACGTGATTACCTCCCGTCAGAAGAGGGGGACGACGGAGGAGAGGTGAGAAGAAGAGGGGAGGAGAAGGAAGAAGGTGGAGAGCAGAGTGGAAGGAGGGGAGAGCTGTCACGTTCACTAGCATGGAGCCCAAGCCACAGAGCCTCCTCCCCTCCCCCCACCTCCCCTCATCCTCCGCACCCCCCCCGCGGGTCGGCAGATGGCAGGGGTGGGCAGCGTTGGGGGGGCAAGAAGGGGGGTACTCCCCACCCTCCTGTCTTCGATTCTCAGCTGCACTTGTGAGATATGTGCTATGTATGAAATGTGTTGGCTGGGATCCATGTCCTTCAACTCCCAGCAGCCCCGGCGGCTCCACCCTGGCCAGCTGCGGCCTGTGAGCTCACTGGGGCGCAGCATGGGGGGGGGGGGGGGATATGAACAACATGTGAACCATCCCCGACACCCCCACCATCACAACAAGTGAGCAGCCGCGACAAGATCATGCTGGCTACGTCACAAGGTTGGGGTTGGAGTGCAAGGTAGGAGGGTCCTTGTGAATGTGATTGGCGGCTCCGGACGCCATGACAACCAAGCTTCACAGGGAGAACAACAAGTGAGGGGGGCCAGCGTGTGTCATGGACGTCCTGCTTGGTCTCGCCACGTGACGTGGCTTCGACTCCTGACTCACTTGTTGAGGCCGCAGCTGGACTGCATGAGCCAACATGTTACCTCAAGGCTTTCATCTGGATCAATGGGAGCCTCAAAGTCTCCCCGCAACCTGGGCTCGAGTCAATGTCAATAGAGAGAACAGGGAGAGAGAGAGAGGGAGAGAGGGGGGGGGGGGGGGGGGGAGAAAGAGAGAGAGAATGGGAGGGAGAGAGGGAGAGAGAGGAGGGGGGAGAGAGAGAGAAGCCTCAAGTGTGATTGCTGAAAGAGAGAGAGAACGAGTGGGGGAGAGAGAGAGACAGGGCTTAGCAGTGATGCATACGGTTATTGATGGTTACCTTCCGATCCATATGGCCCACAGACAGGAAATGGGTGCCTTCCTGTTTGATTATATTGGAACAGAAGAGGCTTGAGAGATGGATGTGAGACATTAGAGGAACAAGATAGGTCTGCTTATTTTAACTGCTGCACAGGTGTCTTCAATAAAAGAAGAAGCTCCACTTATAGAGCTATTTGAAAGTGAAGGTATAAAGAGTCATAGAATGATCAATCGGGAGCGCGGCAGCACATCAAAGAGCAGACGGAGACGTCTCAATCACCTCATAATTGCCCCTGGACTCCGGATCGGTTTTTGGAGTTAAACCGGAAAAAAATAAAAAGGCTAATCCTTTGAAAATAATAACCACTTTAATTGTATTTTTTGGAACTTTTATTTTGTTTGAATGACACAGTAATAATGATACCTCCTCCAATAGCCTTCATTCACAATACTCACCTTACATCAAACACAATCGCTTCTTTACTCACGCAAAATAAGGACTTATCTCCTTAAGAATGAAACAACAAAGTAGGCAGGCAGGTCTGTCTGTGTTCCAGAGGACAGATACTGTCTGAGGCAGGAAACTGCACAAGGTATTTGCTTTTTCGCCTCTCACACATCTTCACACGCTCGCCTGGTGAGACACCTTCTCAGAGGCCTTGTAGATTGTTTTTGTGGTTGGCTGGGAGGGATAATCAGTTCTTTAGCTGTTCTCCCCCCCCACACACACACACACACACACGTACGCACCTTTCAACATGCACCCACATGCACATCTAAAAATATACACACATATACACACACTCTCCTTCACATGCACGTACAAGCACATTCACACACACAGATGGTCACATGCAGACACACAAGTGGAAATACAGACACACCCAAAAATATACACACACACACACACATAGACACAGACACATAGACACACACACACACAGACACAAACACACACACACACACACACACACACACACACACACACACACACACACACACACACACACACACACACCCACCCAGCCCAGCAGATGGAGTTGTGAGTGGCAGGGCCTGGCAGGGGAAGGTTCTTTGCGTAAGCAGAGGCGCCCGCTGCCAGCCTTTAATCACGTCCATTCCAGCTCCATCTCATTGGAGCACAAACACACTCTGTGTGCGTGTGCTTCAGCTGCCCCCAAACTCAATTCATGTTAATGTTAATCCCCCTGATTGAGTTATTCTACATAATAACATTCCCGCTACACAGAGGGCTATCTCAGTCGTACACAGCACAAACAGCTTTCTTACTTTTTTTTATTTCTTGCAGAAACGGCCCGCTAGCTTGCTCGCCATATGTCAGCGAAAACTGATTATTGTCCATAATTGTGGCAGCATCATTGAGGAAACAGTGGTCGTTTGTGTGCCATGGGTGGGTCGCCACGGACATGTGCAGAAGGAACTGTGAGCTGAAAGGCCAAGCAGCTGCAGACAGGAAGTGTGGAGCTGGTGTTTCATGTGCTTAAGAAAAAAACAAAAGAGGAAGCATCCCTACAAGTAAAAAGGTGTTTTTCAGGGTGTTTACTGGTACATCACCAGATGTTGGGAGCATGTCGATTGTTTGATACGCTGGTCGCTCTCTCTGTTTCTTAAACTCTCTCTCTCCGTCATTAATAAACCATAAACAGCATAATGTCTTTTTCAAATTAGCTTTAATTTCAAGCCATTCTTCCACGCTGGGCTTCAACGTTGGGGCCATGCATGATACCAGTGCGCAGAGTTGTAGCTGTTTACCATAGTAGCGACATGTACACATGGGACCAGTCATGGGGGGATCTGCTGCTATAAATTACATTGAAGTTGAACTTTTGGTTCCAGGCCTTTTTGGTGTTTACTAAAGTACACCTAATCCAAGGTCTGGCAGTAGTGTGCTGCAGGTCGGGGCCTGTTGAAACGCACAACACTAAATATAGCCGCTGTTTTGTCCGTCGGCAGCAGTGCTGGCGCAGGCTGACTGCGTGAGAAGGCTGCTGGTCTGATTCCCCTCGTGCCCAAAGGCTCCATTGAACAGAGGAATCCAATGCATGCACTCTGCTTCCATCCTAAAGGACTAGATGGCTGACCTCGGAAAGCAGATGGAAGAGGCAGGGTTCACGCCTTCATGCTTGAGAAGATATCGAAAAGAAGGGGTTTGTAGATGGAGAGGTGAACGTTACGATAGCAACAACGATGAAGCAAAAGAAGAAGAAAGTGCCGCCGCTTGTGTTTTCTCTCTCCCAGCGAGGTCTCATCAGTACATCCCTGGCAGGATGCTCTGAGTACCACCACACATGACTTCTCCTTACCCATGATGCTCCACTGGAGGGGGGAGGAGGTGAGAGGTCACCTAGCCATCAGAGGAAGCCATCACAGTGAGGTCTGACCCCGCCTCTGCCTCGTACCTTTCATCTGTCTCTCTGATTAGTTTGCCCGTGTGACTGATAGCAACTTAAAATGAAAAGCCCCCCCAACCCACCGGAGACCTCTCTGTTGTCAGTTGTCCACGACCTGCAACAAGTATTAGCCCGCTAACAGAGTTAGCTTCTAGGCGGTGGACACGGCTCTGACTGGGATTTGTGTTTTTTTAATGAGTGTGTGTATGTGTGTGTGAGTGTGTGAGTGCGTGTGTGTGTGTGTGTGTGTCTGTGGCTGTGTCTTTGTGTGTTTGTTATTGTTTGTTTGTGTTTGTGTTGTGGTGTGTGTATGTGTGTAGGAGGGTGCTTGGTGTGCATGGATGTACGAGTGTGTTTGTGTGTGTGTAATTTTGTGTGTGTTTGTGTGTGTGTGTAGAGTTTATGTATTGTTACCCAGCAGATGGAGACCTGCGTAATGTGGAGGCATCAGAGATTGTGGAGATTTGCGAGCAGGTGGGCTTTAGGGGCTCTTGGAGGTGTCAACGCAGCTCAACAACGGGGAGAAAACAGCCCCTATACGTCCCAGATGCAAAGCGGTCGGGAGCGTCCACATCAGACAGTGGATTTGTCACGTGGAGATGTTTGACATAAACGTCCCTTTAATTTACTACAGTGTGTGTGTGTGTGTGTGTGTGTGTGTGTGTGTGTGTGTGTGTGTGTGTGTGTGTGTGTGTGTGTGTGTGTGTGTGTGTGTGTGTGTGTGTGTGTGTGTGCATCTGTGGGATTATATATCAGGTAAGACAAAGTCAGACCCAGGAACCAGCCTTCACTAGTTAATAATAAGATGATCCCTTTTCAAAGCATTTCACAGCCTGTGTGTGTGTGTGTGTGTGTGTGTGTGTGTGTGTGTGTGTGTGTGTGTGTGTGTGTGTGTGTGTGTGTGTGTGTGTGTGTGTGTGTGTGTGTGTGTGTCACGAACCCAGGTTTACGACCAGGGCACCAATCAGAGCTCTGCAGGCGTGGGGAAGGGGACAGGGTGCACTGGTTTCCAGACGCCCGCTTGCTGAACTGCAGGCGGCGTGGCGCAGCAGTCATCAGGGGGTGATTTGGATGAGGCAGCAGAGAGAGATGAGAGGTCTCTCACTCATCAGGGAAAACACCGCCGGTGTGATTGAGTCATGCGTTGGGGGCGGGGCCGGAGCTGTAATTGGCCACAGGCCTGCCGGGTCAAAGCACTTTGATTGGGACACGGTGTGGATCTCACACTCTTTTCTCTCTCTCTCTCTCTCTCTCTCTCTCTCTCTCTCTCTCTCTCTCTCTCTCTCTCTCTCTCTCTCTCTCTCTCTCCTTATCACATTACCATAATATCTTTTGCTCTCTGCTCCCCTAACATATCTCCTCTTGTTTCACACCTCCCTCAGTCTTTCTCTCTATCCCCTCTTTCTTTCATCCTTATCTCCTCTTCCGTAACTACATGTGTGAGCATAGCCTCTCCCTGGCCTTAGCCTCCAGAAGGAGAGGGGAGAGGGGTGAGGGGAGGGGAGAGACGGGAGAGACGGGAGGGGAGAGGAGAGGGAGATGGAGAGGGGAGGGGCAGGGGGAGGGACGGGAAGGGGGCCCCTGGTCGTTGAAAGGTAACAGAATCTTCTGGAATGAGCCACTGGAAATGTCTGAGTTTCTTCACTGATGTTTCTGTGAGGAAGAAGCACAAAGTATCGGGCTGTGTTTCCCCTGCACCAGAACGAGGAGGTGTCCATTACCGCACAAATCTGAGTTAAAAAGAGAGAGGGAGGTTGAAAAGGAGGCCCATTGCTGGAGTGACCTGTGATTGTGCTGTGTGATAGAGAGAGGAGGAGGTAACACACACACAAACACAAACACACAGACACACACAGACGTGCAAACACACACACACACACATGCACGCACGCACGCACGCACGCACGCACGCACACGCACGCACACCAGTGGAGGCTTCTCCATTGAGGAGAGGGAGGAAGATCCTCCCTAACATTGTTGAGAATAAAACATTTAGATTGCCCCGACTATTGTAATGAATTAATGCCCTTAAATATGACTACTTTATTGCCTTTGAATATATAATGTTCGTTTCCCTGGGTAAAGGGACATTAGCACCCCCTATCGCCTATTGACAATTACTTCAGGGAGGAACGTCCTCCCTCCGCCGCCGTCCACTCCCATTCATTTTCCCGAAAGTACTGGCGGCCGGTGGATAACATGGGTTTCAATGGAAGAGAGGAGGAAAATCCTCCTCTGAGTGGGTGGGACCTTAAGGGGTCTGATTCGCGCAAAAATCTATCCGTCTGCGCTATGAACCAATAAGCAGGATCCCTGGATGTTGAGCAGTGTTGCCAGATTGGTCCGATTTCCCACCCAATTGGGCTACTTTTAACCATGTTAGGCTGGAAAAATTATCATTGGGCGGGAAATCTGCCCAATCTGGCAACGCTGTCGATAACAAATCCGGTCTGCATTGCCGCGGCGCTCAGTCTGAGAGACGCAGAGTAAGTGAAATCTGCGATAGCGAGATCCTAAATGCACAATGGAAACATTGGAAACGGAGGACATTGTTAACGTCTTATTACAAAAACCATTCCATTCATTCAGAAAGAGGTAGACCACTTCCCAAAATCAAGGTCATCAGAAGTAATGGCAACGTCAGTGTTGTGAGTGCTACATGGTTTGCTAGGTACGCATGACTTACTGGTAGCATTACAAGCAATTGTAACTGAAAATAAACATAGCTAAATAACTTCAGTCAGTGAGGGCAATAATAGGCCCAGATTTTTTTATTTACTTTTACAAATCAATAGTAGGCCTGATTTGACTAATATGCTTTGCATCCTTTCCTTCTCAAATTACAGTGATGCCACTGGTGGCTTTGTATACATTTTGTTCACATAACTCCCTCCCTGCTATTTTGTAGTTCACCAAAACACCCTGAAACAACTTGAGTCTCACATTCTTATGCCACCATACACCAACAGTGCAAGCAGGCCAATGGCAGGCCAATTCCTTCCTCCCTCACTTTAAAAACCACCAGCCGCCACTGACGCACACACACAAACACACAGACACACACACACACACACACACACACACACACACACAGGCTTATACTGGCACACTCACAGACACACAAACACACAGACACACGCACACACACACACACACACACACAGGTTTATACTGGCACACTCTCAGACACACACACACACAGACAGACAAACACACACACACACACACGCACACACACACACACAGGCTTGTACTGGCACACTCACAGACACACAAACACACAGACACACGCACACACACACACAGGTTTATACTGGCACACTCTCAGACACACACACACACACACACACACACACACACACACACACACACACACACACACACACACACACACAGGCTTGTACACGCACACACAAACCATATTTCCTGGAAGAACAGAGACCATGTCCGCAGGACACCTGTTCGTTTCGCTGTAAAACTTTGGAGAGTTTGAAACATGTGGTTTAGCTGGGGGAGATGTATCGCAGCCAAACACTTGAATATACACGTTCAGCTGTGCATTGGCACTTTTAACACTTCAACGGAGAAAAAATAATGGATGGAATCAAAGCCTTGGCTTTCCCCCACCCGGCGACTAGGTTTTCCTCCATTACCTTGTCCCAGAAAATAGAGAAAAAACAGATGAAGTCAGCAAGAGTCAGCAACAGAGTCCCAGAGAGGGAGAGCGAGGGAGAGCGAGGGAGAGTGAGGGGAGAACGATCACGGGACCAAGTAAACAAGGTGAGTAAAAAAGAAAGAAAGGGAAAAAGAGGATGTGAACTTGAATGTGTTCCACAAGGAGACTCAACTTACGGAAAAATAGAAAAAAGGAAATAGAAGGGAGAAAATGAAACCCGAAAGAGAAAATACCTGCAGTGAATGTGAGGAAAACCACAGGAGGTTCTGAGTGAGAATCAGGGCCCATCACCACGGTGGGGGGGGTAAGTTAGGATAGGGGCGATGGGCGGTGGGACAGGGAGGGGTGGGACGGGGGGCATGGATGTGTGATGTGGGACAGGGCTGTTGGGACGTGGGACGGGGGGACGTGGGCGGTGGCAGTGGCCTGGCACTGACCGTAGCGCACGGTTTGTCTAATCCTCTTTCATCCACAGTATCGCACAAAAGGGAGTATCTGCCCAACCGAACCCAGAGACTCCCCAGACATAAAAGGATGACTAGGAAGGTGGAGGAGGTAGTTGGGGTCGAGGTGGAGGTGGTGGTGGTGGTGGAGGAGGTGGGGAATCATTGCATGTCTGTACTAACATTGCACTGGCCCACATTATTCTTTGCACATAGCTTAAAGTCTAAACAAGACCATGCTTCCTGAGAGGGCTGCTGTGCCCTGCACTCTCCCTCTCCCTCTCTCTCTCTCTCTCTCTCTCTCTCTCTCTCTCTCTCTCTCTCTCTCTCTCAATCTTTCTCCCTCTCTCTCTGCCTGCACTGCTGCTCGCCTCCTTTCTGCGCGTGTGTTGATGTCCCTGTGTGTGTTTGTGTGTCCGTGTGTGTGTGTGTGAGAGAGAGAGAGAGAGAGAGAGAGAGAGAGAGAGAGAGAGAGAGAGAGAGAGAGAGAGAGAGAGAGAGAGAGAGAGAGAGAGAGAGAGAGAGAGAGAGAGAGAGAGAGAATGTGTGTATGTGAGTCTGTGTTTATGTAAGTGTGTGTGGGTATTTGAGTGTGCATTTGTTTATGTAAGTGTGTGTGCAAGACAGAGAGTGTGTGTTTGAATGAGTAAGTGTATGTGTGTGAGTGTGTGTGGAGAGTGTGTGTGTGTGTGTGTGTGTGTGTG
>NC_044052.1:13792064-13874564 GCF_902167405.1 Gadus morhua
ATCACAACTTGCCTGACATGAGCGTCCATGTGATGATGGCGTCTGGGGGGCTAACTGCCCCCTCTAAAGCACCCTGAACAGCCGCTACTGCCACTAAGGCCGGCATACTGCTCTCCGTTCCATGTTCCGTCACTGACACGTTCGTAGGTCAAAAGGGAAGAGGACAAAATGGACTTACAATCGACGAGGATGGGATAATTGATAGATGAACATGTATGAAAGACCCATTACTCTTCCATTAAAAAAAAGTATTAAAAAAAACACACCCAAGAGAGCGATTCACTGTAAATCTGGAGCCATCAAATTAAATCATTTAAGACAAAGAACAAATCAAGTTTTCAAAATCTACCTTGTGAATCATAAATCATATCATGTTGGAATTAATAATTAAGTCGCATCACGACCCACATCAAACGCACCTACACACACTCACCCGCACAGACACACGCACATACGCACATACGCACACCCACCCACACGCACACACACACACTCACCCACAAACACACACGCACACACACAAACACACTCACAGAGCATTGTGATAATCAGTATCGTAGCTCTGTCTGCCTAGCTACCACGGCCTGTGAGCCAGGCAGTAAACAGTGTGAGGGACCTGAGGCTCCGAACCCGGGTCGCTTCACCTCTCCTCACACGTACCTCTGCGTCTGAGCACACCCTTCCCGTGAAGACATGGTGGCAGGCTGCTAATGTTCCCTCTTCTCTCTGCCTTTAAAGGCTCTACACACGACCAGCCCTCGTCACCTCAGATCAGGTCTCTATCTGTGAACTAGGGTTTATTCATAATGCTTTTATTTGGTTATTTTTATTATTTTCATTAAGTGTGTTTTAAGTTGGGTAGGGGAGCATGGCCAGGGCTGAGAGAGGTGCGTGTGCATAAGTGTGTATATGTCCGTGTTTGCGTGTGTGTGTGTGTGTGTGTGTGTGTGTGTGTGTGTGTGTGTGTGTGTGTGTGTGTGTGTGTGTGTGTGTGTGTGTGTGTGTGTGTGTGTGTGTGTGTGTGTGTGTATGTGTGTGTGTGTGTGTGTGTGTGTGTGCTTGTGTGTGTGTTTATGCTGGGAAATGAGAGAAGGAGGGGGGGAGGGAAGGTGGGCCACTGGGCACACGTACACCAGCACCGCGCCTGCATAATATTGTGTACCGATGAACAGACAAGCAATCACGCACACGCACACACACAAACACACACATATACACCACACACACCCACACACACACACACATAAACAGGCATCAATTCAGGAGGATTAAGAGACACACACACACACACACACACACACACACACACACACACACACACACACACACACACACACACACACACACACACACACACACACACACACACACACACACAGGGAGAGGCCCAAATGAAAGCATGGCTGCTCACCTTCACCCTCCTCTGTCTCCTTGCCCTTGGCGCTTCCCCAGGCTTCAAGATGACATCCTGACAGCAGGCTGAGTGACTGGAGGTGGGCTGTCTGATGACAGACTGGGAGGCGTTATCAGTGACCAGCACACTGCCAGCTTGCTGTTTGAAGATTAGCCCTCAGATTGAAACCCCTAAACTGCTGCCTCTCTCCCTCGCCTCTCCCCTCTTTACATATTTCATTTTCCCGTCTCCCCTCCCGTCTTCTTTTTAACTCGTCACCACCCGGCGACCCATGTCCCGCCCCCTTTCTTCTCTGAGGTTTGATTGGTCCTTCTTCGTCCCCCTGGGTGAAGTTTCCTGGGCTGTGATTGGCTAGGTGGTTGATTGACTGTGAGACAGGTTCAATGAGAAGCCAATCGAGAGTCAGACAGGAAGGAGGAGGCTCAGGGTGTTCAGATTCTCATCATCCAGCCCATCAGCTAACCCTGATTCAGAAGGCGGGGTCCTGAGTGAGAGCAGCGCTGATTAGCCGCCAGCACGGGATTAGCACGTTACAGAGATATCTCTGCTATTAGCATATCTGAGCCACGAGGCTGTCGGTTGTCATTGTTCTGGGAATCTGTTCAGCTTCTCAACACACCGCTCCAGTTTAAACTGCCTGCGTTTGATGTTTTATTACGTTACTAATGTTCACACTTTTTTCGATCTACAATTCATCTTCCACGATTTTTTCAGGCGGCACATCTAAATCAAAATCTTGATACGCATCGTTTGATCATTTTGTGTTCGGGGCTTCGAGCCGCTGATAATATTTGTATTATTTTTGGAGAAAAGGTATAAAGATAACCTCATTCATTTAGTCCAATCTAAAATTCTTCGTCCGAGATAAGTGGTCATCCACCAGATTGCCGTTGTGGTGTTTGATGTGTGCCGGAGTAAATGGACTATCAATGGAAGCAGAAACACTCCTCTATGCTAATGTCACCACGGGGGGCTTTGATGCCATCAGTCAGATCTGTGGAGTGGGTCTGGACAAAATTGCCTTGGTAAGCCATCCAAGTATCCAAATGGCAGAATGAAAACCTTCCACTCACCAGCCCCTTTTAGCCAGAGGGAAAACAGAATAAATGATCTATATACATATTATCTACAAATACAAATATATACATATTTATACATGAATATATCAATATAAAAATCTAATCATTCAATAAATTAATGAATAGACCCATGAAGTGGGACTGGCTTGCGGGGTCATAGAGGAACATTCATAAGGAAGTCAAGCAGAGGTCAAGGGTCATGTACAACAGAGCTAAGGAACCTCCTCTCTGCCCAGCCCCTCCGGTTTGAGTGGCAGGGGACATCATCCAACATGGTTTCACAACTCATTTATTTTGATTCTGATCATTGTCCTCTTTGCTTCATGTCTTGGAGTGGCTCATACGTTTTGTTGTGTGTGTATTTATGTGTGTGATTGTGCTTGTTTGTATTCGTGTGCATGTGTGTGTGCAGGTGTGTGTGTGTGTGTGCGTGTGTGTGATTATGCTTTTTTGTGTGTGTGTGTGTGTGTGTGTGTGTGTGTGTGTGTGTGTGTGTGTGTGTGTGTGTGTGTGTGTGTGTGTGTGCGTGTGTGTCCAGGTGTGTGATTGTGAATGTATATATGTGTGATTGTCCTTTTTTGTATGTGTGCGTGTGGATGTGTGTGTGTGTGTGTACGTGTGTGAGTGTGTGTGTGTGTCTGTGCAGGTTAAGATCGCTTCCTGTCTCCCAGAAGTCCTCTCCACTAGGTTATGTCCTGCAGGGGCGTGTCTCTCCCTCACTGTCAGGGGCGTGTCTCTCCCCACTGTCAGGGGCGTGCCTCACTGTCAGGGGCGTGTCTCAATGTCAGGGGCGTGTCTCTCCCTCACTGTCAGGGGCGTGTCTCTCCCTCACTGTCAGGGGCGTGTCTCTCCCCACTGTCAGGGGCGTGTCTCACTGTCAGGGGCATGTCTCACTGTCAGGGGCGTGTCTCTCCCCACTGTCAGGGGCGTGTCTCACTGTCAGGGGCGTGTCTCTCCCTCGCTGTCAGTGGTGGGTCTCACTGTCAGGGGCGTGTCTCACTGTCAGGGGCGTGTCTCACTGTCAGGGGCGTGTCTCACTGTCAGGGGCGGGTCTCACTGTCAGGGGCGTGTCTCAATGTCCCGTCTCAATGTCAGGGGCGTGTCTCTCCCTCACTGTCAGGGGCGAATCTCTCCTCACTGTCAGGGGCGTGTCTCAATGTCAGGGGCGTGTCTCTCCTCACTGTCAGGGGCGTGTCTCAATGTCCCGTCTCAATGTCAGGGGCGTGTCTCTCCCTCATTGTCAGGGGCGTTTCCCTCCTCACTGTCAGGGGCGTGTCTCTCCTCACTGTCAGGGGCGTGTCTCTCCTCACTGTCAGGGGCGTGTCTCTCCTCACTGTCAGGGGCGTGTCTCACTGTCAGGGGCGTGTCTCTCCTCACTGTCAGGGGCGTGTCTCACTGTCAGGGGCGTGTCTCACTGTCAGGGGCGTGTCTCACTGTCAGGGGCGTGTCTTACTGTCAGGGGCGTGTCTCACTGTCAGGGGCGTGTCTCACTGTCAGTGGCGTGTTTCACTGTCAGGGGCGTGTCTCACTGTCAGGGGCGGGTCTCACTGTCAGGGGCGTGTCTCACTGTCAGGGGCGTGTCTCACTGTCAGAGGCGTGTCACACTGTCAGGGGCGTGTCTCACTGTCAGGGGCGTGTCTCACTGTCAGGGGCGTGTCTCTTCTCAATGTGAGGGGCGTGTCTCACTGTCAGGGGCGTGTTTCACTGTCAGGGGCGTGTCTCACTGTCAGGGGCGGGTCTCATTGTCAGGGGCGTGTCTCACTGTCAGGGGCGTGTCTCACTGTCAGGGGCGTGTCTCACTGTCAGGGGCGTGTCTCACTGTCAGGGGCGTGTCTCACTGTCAGTGGCGTGTTTCACTGTCAGGGGCGGGTCTCACTGTCAGGGGCGTGTCTCACTGTCAGGGGCGTGTCACACTGTCAGGGGCGTGTCTCACTGTCAGGGGCGTGTCTCACCGTCAGGGGCGTGTCTCTCCCCACTGTCAGGGGCGTGTCTCACTGTCAGGGGCGTGTCTCTTCTCAATGTGAGGGGCGTGTCTCACTGTCAGGGGCGTGTCTCACTGTCAGGGGCGTGTCTCTCCGCACTGTCAGGGTTTAACAAACCAAAACACATGTGCTCATTTGTTTCCATTCTGTTATTTGAGTTTCTTCGGCCACGGTTTTACCGATTCCCGATGAAAAACAATCAATACAGGAGGAATTCCGAAGTGCGAGAATGCTCAACAGGACACAGCGTTCACCTCTAAACCAATCCGTCAATGTTTGTGGAGATTTCCTCCGTTCCAGCAATGCTTCCAGCAGAAGCAGAACGTTACATTAGATTAATCAAGGTTGCTACTGTCCTTTTCCCTTAACACAGCTTTCGAACGACGCCGTCGGGTATTTCCACCACAGCTGGACATTGAGACGTCCGTCTTTAATAACTCTAACATGACCTAACACGAGCTGGACGAACAAACACACGCAGAGCCAAACAGGAAGCTGCAAAGCAAAGAGCAGTCAGCTCCCTTCAGAGCATCAGAGCTCCTCTGCAGCCCAGCTGACAAACTCCAGTCTGTCTGACATACCTCAGCCCACCTTCTCACGTGTTTGCTGTAATATACGAGCGCTCCGAGTCACCAGGCCCCTGAGGATCAGGATTCAACTGCTCCCCGCCAGCCCTCGGAGGGGAGCGAGGTGCTCGTCTCTGGCTGGGGGGCTTCCCCCGTTAATCGAGGCGTGACATCAGCCAAACTTCTGCCACATGTAACGTGATTTCCTCTCTCCTCCTCCGGCGCCGCTGGCTGACACACATACACACGCACACCTGCACAGGCACAGGCCCGCATGCATGCGCACAAACGTGCATGCACACACTGTACACATGCATGCACGCACAGACACTCACGCACACACACATCCCTCTGCACACAGAAGCACACGCACAAACATGCACGCACACACACACACACACACATGCACGCACACGCACATGCACACACACACACACACACACACACACACTCAGACACACACACACACACACACGCACGCATCCACAGTCCAATCGTCACCGGTCTTGTTTTGTCTTCCCTGTGTCTGCCCTCAGACCGTGTTATCGTACTCACAGCCTTTCCTTGTTGAGAAGCCCGATTGCTCCCCTGTAGCGACCGGCCCCTTCCATGCCGTCCACTTAACTAGGTATCTTTTCGGTGTGTGTGTGTGTGTGTGGGTGTTTGATTGTGTCTGTGTGTCTCTCTCTGAGGTGTTTTGGAGGAAAAAGCCGGTCCGTTAACAGCTAACAAGCAGAGAGATTCTCTCCTCGTGTCCCGGAGCCGTACGGCTAATCTTGGCAGGAGAATAAAAAAAATATATACACAACAAACACACGCACACACCATAATCGTATTTTGCTGGAGAAAAAAAAGAATCAGTACCATCGCCACCATAACAATGTAAACGGCCCCAGGTCAGCGGCTGCCTTCAACATAAAACAAAGTCTCCTTGTCGGGGAGGGATGGGGTAATTAGGCACAGAGGAATAGAGCCTGCAGAGCGGCCCGCTGCTCAGGGCGAGCTCTGAGCAGCGGAATAAATCACCTTCCAGGGCTGAGTGTAGCGCTGCCTGTGGACCACAAAGCGAGGGGATTAGAAACACGCTTTAAATATACATTCATATGTATATCACAACATGCGACATGACAACACTCCAACGCGCCCGCCCCCCCGGAACGGGTGTCGACCGCTGGGACACCTCCTTCCTCCCGCCCCGCCAGCCCGGTGCCAGCGCAGCACCCCAGGGCGGCCCCAGGGTGCCTGCGGGGGGTCTCAGCCAGCGCATCCATTCGATACCTGTGGAGGCTGCTCCTCAAGACACACACACACCAACTCTCTCCCGGAGTTCTTACTGCCACACACGGCCACACACACTTAAACACACACACATACGTATATACATACACATGCACGTGTACAAACGGCAGACATGCAGGCCCTCATGTATGCACGCACACAGACACACACCAGAGGCCGGCCTCCTGGCCAATATATGGAAGCCTCTGCTGGTCCGATCACTAGGCCCGCCTACTGTCACTCAGTGTCGTCAGCTGATGCTGTCAGCACAGGTTGGATGTCGTCATCGTCTGACAAGATCTGCTCACCAATGTGGATTTGCAGTTGTTTACCTGTGCGTATGTGTGCATCTGTGTGCGTGTGTGTTTGTCTGTCTGTGTACAACATGTTTTCTGTGACGGACAACACTACCAGTTAGCTTCACCATGGAAACAGCATTACCGACTAACACGGCTGGAACGAATGAATGAAGTCGTACAAACCCCAGCCTCCATTTACACCTCTGACAACCGCGCAAACACATCCAGCCAGCGTGTCGCATGCAAAGCTCCTAATGCCTGTTATTTACACTCAGACTCCACCGCCTCGTGCTGCCAATGCCAGGAATCAGAACAGCTGTCGGGGAGAGAGGAACTAATGATGTCACGGCCGGCCGCGTCGACGGGGAGCTGGCCACCATGGGGGCTGTCATTCAGCGACGGAACGCCTGGCAGCAGCAGGGCCTCTGTTTGGGGAAGTCACCTGTCAATCAAGCCCGTTTGCAGTTAGGGGAGCAGGTGGCCTAACCAATCAGAGGAGGTCTCATCACAGCAGGCCCGGGACCAGGAAGTGAAGCGCCATCTGGAGTGAAGGCGAGCTGTGAGTGGTCGACTGAAACCGAGCGATGAGAGGCTAGGATGTGGATGAGCTGCGCTGCCTCTGGATATAACGAGGGCATTTGGATTCAAGATGCCTATCACACCAAGGCTGTTGTTGATGCTGGTAGTCAGATGGTGCTTATTAAAGATGTGCATGTGTTGCTATTACTCATAATAGAGCACCAAGAAGGCTGGTGCCTGTGCCTCTGCCCGTTCATGTGTGATAGCTCTATGACATTGAGTGGGTGTGTGTGTGTGTGGGGGGGAAGTGTGTTAGTAAGTGAACATGTGTGTGTGCCTGCATGTGCTTGTGTCTGCGAGAGAGATAACTAAGGAGTGTGAGGGGTAGAATATTGTCCGCAGCATTAAGAGACTAGACATGGTATCACAATACTTGTACTGATTACTATAATGACCAATCCATCAGGGCACACATTCTTATCAGTAAGATTACTCCCAAGACCATGCTATATCTAGCGTGTCACTTCAACTCTGACAGAGGACAATTTGTGGGGCATGAAATAAAATCTGGCGAGGGTAAGGAAAAAAATTCAAATTGAAAATTATGAGTTTTATTTGCAGGGTTGTGAGAATAGAGGGAATGAATCTGTTTGAACGGGTTATGTATCAACGGAGCTCTGTCTTCTATGAACTTTTATTACTCTGATAAGAGACGGATCGGTGGAGATAGGTCACAGGAAATGGAATTGAATGGAAATCAGAGCGCTACATTTACTGAATCATCAAGGTGATTAATCGCAGTTAACACCTCGTAAAAATAGAGCCGTAATTACAGCGGAAAATTACAGGCGGGCATTACCATCATGCTAATAAGTACTGAATATAATTACGTTTTATCGCGGTATTGTCACAGAGATTGATACATTTACGCTCAATCTCGTTAATCTCTCAATAACATCCAGCTCTGAATTGCGGAATTATCTTCGTCTGCCATTCTGATAAGGGCCAGAGAGGGGAAGAGAGGAGAGAGAGGATAAAACAGAGAGGAAACAGAGAGAGTCTGTCCAATCAAGGGGGAGAAATACACAGCCATGCGAGAGAGACACAGAGAAGGAGAGAAAATAGAGAGCAAAGTTACTGTCCCACTATCCATTGGCAAGTGTGTTCATTCCCAGCAGAGAGGCCATAACAGATAATTACCCTGAGCCCAAAAAAATAAAGACTAGGGTATCTTTGTGCGTGGGTCTGAAAGGAGAAACTCTCCAGCACCGAGCAGATAAAGCCCAAAACAAAAGGGCCTGGATGGCTCCAGGATTAGCTTTAATGGCGGTAATTACCAGAGGGGATAACAGCTTTGTCCTCTCTGCCCATCAGCGGGCCGCAGCTCCAGGGACCGCAGGGGCTGTTTGTGTTGAAGGCCTGAACCCCCTGCCATAGCCTGGGCTGCCTGCAAGGTGGGGCTGACGGGGCTGTTGGTGGAGGTGTTGGTGGAGCTGGTGGTGGTTATTTGGGGTGGTGGTGGTGGTATTAGTTGTATTAGTAATGGTAGTGATGGATTAGTTGTACTAGTGGTGGTGGTGGAGGTGATGGTGGTGGTGGTGGTGGTTCTAGTGGTGGTATTAGTGGTGGTATCAGTGGTGGTTCTAGTGGTGGTATTAGCGGTGGGGAGGTATCAGTGGTGGTATTAGTGGTGGTGTAGTGGTGGTGATGATGGGAGAGCACATTCCCCTGCGAAACCCGTGGCTGACCTCTCCCTGTCTGGCCCCTCGCTGCTAAGAGCCGCTATCTCACCCAGCCCAATAATGGAGCGCATAAAAAAACATACGAGGCCCTCCACACTGATTCTTGAATTACAATCTGGGCTGATGGAACGGATAAGTGTGCCCTAAATTATAGCAGCCGGGACACTGGGGCCTCTCTCTCTCTCTCTCTCTCTCTCTCTCTCTCTCTCTCTCTCTCTCTCTCTCTCTCTCTCTCTCTCTCTCTCTCTCTCTCTCTCTCTCTCTCTCTCTCTCTCTCTCTCTCTCTCTCTCTCCCCTCTCTCTCCCCCCCCCTCCCTCTCTTTCTCTCCCTCTCCACCAATAAAACATTATTATCAGGGCCGTTGACGATGGGCTCCACTGACTAAAAACAAGAGGATTAAAAGGCGACATGGCGGCGGCGTAATGGCGTACGACGGGCCGAGACCTCAGCCTGATAAAGGAAGTGATGAATAAAATAATACCGCATTAAAGAAACAGAGGAGCAATGAGCAGGACCTCGCTTTTACCAGGGGGTCATTTATCCTCTCTAGGATCTCCAGTTCACAGCCCCTCATCAGAATGTCAACCTGTTCCTCCAGAGCCTCAGGCTGATTCTAAATCACACCTCGGGACACGGTGTGTAGCCGTGTGTGTGTGTCTGTGTGGGCGGGGGGAGCCTGTTTGTGTTTGTGTGTATTTCCCCTCCCTATCTGTATACAGCGTGTGTTCCTGAGCTTGCGGTGTGTGTTTGTTTCCTGAAACACCCTGATCAATACAGAACAGCCCACCCGACGATCAATCCAAGGGAAGGCGGATCTATAAATATACTCCCCGTCCGAGGGGGCCGCAGAGCAACGCTCTGACGTCCCCCCCCCGCCATTCGAACCGGCCCACCGATTATGGATGAGTGGAATCAATGGGGCCGTCCCTCCCGTGTTGGTTATCCCCGCATTAATCAATATGTATCGCTGCATTGTTTCTACATCCATATCAAAGCCATGTGTTTATTGTTTAGGCATCAGACACGGGCGTCGTACATCAACACAGGACAGGAAGCTGAGCCCTGAACCCCAAGGTTAGACACGGAGACTGCCACTGGCCCTCTGTAATCTATGGAGATACAGCCCACCGCTGGTGTCTTGGGGGGCGGAGGTCTCTCTCTCACTCCTTCTACCTCATCTCTCTCTCTCCCCCCCTACCCCCCTCTCTCTCTCCCTCTCTCTCTCTCTCTCTCTCTCTCTCTCTCTCTCTCTCTCTCTCTCTCTCTCTCTCTCTCTCTCTCTCTCTCTCGCTCTCTCTCTCGCTCTCTCTCTCTCCCCCTCCCTCCCTCCCTCCCTCCCTCCCTCCCTCCCTCCCTCCCCCTCTCCATCTCTTCCTCCCTCTCTGTTTAATTAGCTCTCTTTGGAGCGATGACTGAAGAAAGAAAGGAGAAAAACACCTTCACTGGAGAGAATGGAACTGCCATTCAGAACGTCCCCCAGTGACAACAGGGCTATAGTGAAGGAGGGGGGGTGGCATAGCTTATTATCTGCAGGGTAAATCTGTCCACTTCATCAAATGTTAGGGTCGTTAGGTCTGTCTGCATCTGTCCACCAATCACGTTCAACCCCTTAAGGATTCACAGTGGGATGTTTACGCTGGTTTGGAATACTTCCACATGAATACTGTTCATGTGAGTATTGACCCTACTGTCACTCACTCATAAGGAGGTGAATTGATCACAGGGATAGGATGCGCTGGATTACTCAAGATTCTGCGTATTTGCAACTCAGAAGGTCTCTGCATTCCCGCAGGCAGAAGACGTGAAGACATCCACAGAGGTAGCGCACAGCGTACAGGATGCATACGTACAGTAGAAGTCATTAGTACCAACAAATTCCTCGAGGTTGACTTCACACACTCGACCACATGCCTCCCTGCCGCCTTGCTGCTCCGCCGCTGTGGAAACCCCCCACCCCCTTACTGCGGCCCCTCTTAAATAACTTTGTGGTTAGCGTCTTTCTCTTTTTTTCCCTCCTCCCTCCGAGGGAACCTCTGCAGATGAAAGAGAGTCGGTAATGTGGCTAATGTGTGAGATAGTCACCACCATAAACCCCCTCCTCCCTCGGTATTACAGACCACGGGTGTTCCTCTCCAGCCTCCCCATCCATCCACGCTACTCACCACCACATACGCTCACACACTCTCCTCCTTCAGCCCCCCGAACTAGAGGTGGCCAGCGGGCAGACAGACGGGCGCAGACCCCCAACTGCTCTGCTGGGAGTCTGGCCAGGAAGATAAAAGCATACTGTAAACACACAACATTTGACTCATCCCTCTCAGACATGAGGTGGAAGAGGGGTGGATGAGGCATGGAGGAGTAGTGAAAGATTGGTGGAGGAGGGTGGAGGTGGGGTGGAGGTGGGGTGGAGGAGAGGTGGAGGAGGGTGGTGGTGGGGTGGAGGTGGGGTGGAGGAGAGGTGGAGGAGGGTTGGAGGAGCGGGCATTGTGATCGCCTTTTTCACAGGGAGGGGGCTCCATTGCAAACCAGTGGTGGAAGAAGTAGATGTGTCTTGTTTGGTTCAGTACAAGTGAATATCCCCTCAGAAATGCTTCGCCATAAACCCTGGCGTAATTGAATGCAATATATATGATTTTTCTCTTCTATGAACTGCGTATGTGAAATAGCCCTTAACGGATAACTGCTGGATTTTTTTACCTGAACCAAATTGTCCCCATGATTTTGGGATTAAGTCACTAATATAGAGGACCATTTCTGAGATTGGTCCATGGTTGAGCGAGGGCACTTCAGTCCTCAACAGCCTTGCGGCGATGTGACCCGATGGGGCCATCGCCCGTCCACGCAGCTCCTCTGAGGTACTCCCACTGGCGGGCTCAGACTGCAGTGTCTGACGACAATATGGAAAGTGTCCCTGGGGAGAGATAGTCCAGCTCTGAAATCCTGCGCTCTGTAAATTGAGTTGTTGCAGGAGATATCCCTGTTGTCGTTACAATCTCCATCCTTCACCCAAATCTTTAGATACCACTGAACACTGCTGTCTGCAGTCACACAACAAACTCTTCCGGGCCGTCTTCTCTTCAACTCCCACTTTCCCCTACCCGCAACGAATCTCTCCAGAGATCTAGGAGGATAATTTCTCCTTGAGCACAAAAAACAAACAGACGGTGTAGAAGGAATAAAGGTGTAGTTCTCTGTAGAGATCGTTTCAATAATGTTGTCACTTATAATAAAGCTTGGAGCACGTCAGGGACAGCAGCAAGTCCTTCCACAGGATGTATGGCCGGGCGCTATCACACTCAGCGGTCGTATCGGTCGTGAGAGATCTGCTCTCGCTCACCATGTGTTTTATGAGTCACTCGTACCCAGAAGGATGCGATACAGGGTCCATGTTAAAAGTTCTCCTTTTTAACTCTTCCACCGGTCTCAAACATTTTGTGGAAAAGTTGAAGAAAGTGCTACAAAAAAAACATAAAGGAAAGCAATATATAATAGCTAATAATGTAAATATAGGGTTGTTAATTAATTAACCATTAACATGATCAAATGCAGTTATGAGCATGGAATAACAGTTTATCAAAGGGCAATGGTCTTATAATCCTCCTCTAATGGAGTTCATGGTTACTAATGGTGTTCATGTTAACAAACCAATTTATTCACAACCAGATTAAATAATAAAAAATGATCATCTTAGTTAACAGGACCAAAACTACCCACTACCCCTACCCCAGCCCCTATGATGGTGCTATATAATAAAGCTAATTACTGCTCTAACTAAAGTTAATGAATGGTTCATAAATGTAACCTTATTGGATTTGGAACGTAGTATAAATTCCCCCAATGCAGTTAACTAGGGCTACAAGATTAGTCAATTACTTTGAGTAAAAGTACAGAAGCATGTGATTAGAAGTTTCCAGCTTTCTCTTTTTTGTATTTTGTCGTAGAAAGCTGTTTGCCTCTAGACCCGTGCAGCAGTAATCTGTTGTTCTAAACACCTGAAACCTCTGCCTCGTGTTGATGGGGAGGCACACACACACACACACGCGCGCGCATGCACGCACACACACACACACATGCACCCACCCACTCGCACAGACCCCCACACACACGGCCCAGCCTCTGATGTATTACTTTGAACCCTCTCCTCTATGGAACACGATGTACCTTGGGGGGGGACACACACTCTGAACATGTGCTCGCTGGCCCCTCGCAGGCCTGCACAGCCGTCACCGGACACTTGATGTTCTCCTGTCCGCACTCTCTTTACCTTTTGTCTGCCTTCATCTCTATATCATTCTGTCCCTCTTCCTCTCCTTCTCCCTCTCTTTCCCTCTCGCATTCTCTCTACCATCCTCCAATCCAAACACACAAATAGAAACACACACACACACACGCACACGAATGGAACCATAAATCCATAAAATGCAGATGTCTCCCCCCTGTCGTCCCTCTCACCCCCGACCAGTCAGGAGCTCCGCTGATCATCCCTGTGGGCTGTGGACGTACGACACGGCCAGCAGCCTCATTAACACTGTACCCAGAGCAGCTGACCCACAGCAGCTGACCCAGGACACCCGGCGGTGTTGGGATAGGTGGGGAGAGGGGGGGGTGCAAGTGGCAGAGAAGTTAGCAGTGGTTTGGATGGATGGTGGGTGAGAGAGAGAGAGAGAGAGAGAGAGAGAGAGAGAGAGAGAGAGAGAGAGAGAGAGAGAGAGAGAGAGAGAGAGAGAGGCCTCTACTTAGAGGGAGAGTCTCCCCCCTTGTAACCCCAGCCTGCCAGTTATAAATTACCTTTCTGGGCTCAGGCCTTTCACTCTGGTTATAGGGGGAGGGGGCGCAGAAGGCCCCTATAGCCTCTCTATGAGCAATTAAGGGCTGAATGGGCCGGTATCAGACTACCCTGACCCCATCCCACCTCGCCTCTCATTGTCATCTCCTCAAAAGGGCTCTCTGTTGTCCCCTGAGTGCCACTGGCCCTTAGCAATGCATGGCAGTATAGGTTTTTAACTCAGACGCTGAGATAATCCTCAGTGATAAACAAGGTCAGAGGTCAAGCATGGTGGAAGTTGTTTTGTTTTCCGTTTAACAAGAGGGGGGAGGAGGGGTGGAAGGAAACACAAATGATGCAGATGTTTACAGATGTTCCTTAGGAACAGGGCTTCGTTAAGGTCTCAGCTTAGCTCAAATAACAGCAACGGTAGTCTTGAGTCTCATTTTGAGGATCACTGTTTCCCCGACTGGATCCCTGCGTGTTTAATCGGGTTGGAAAACTATCCGGCTCCTTTTTAACTGGCGGGAAACTCGTCTTCTGTGGTGGACAGACGAGGATCTCACTGATAGCTTCCCTGTGGTTGGAGTCTGAAACCTGTTCTCTGGGTTTCACTGGCCAGGCCTAATGATCACGTGGTTCTCACCGCCCTGTCTGATTGGCCCTGGGGCCAGGAGAAGACATATAACCAGGCCCCTAGCGATGTGAATCCCTGGGAGGGGGGGATATATTTAGACGCCCGGTGATGGGGAACTGGTAAACAACAGAGGGCCACTACAATTTTTTTTTATCTGAATAAAAGAATGACATTGGGGTTAAACGTTACTTCTAAATCTCTGGTTTCACCTTCAAAGAACACCATTAAACGAGATCCCCCCCCCTCCACACGAATAACAGTTCACTGAGTAAGCATCTGTTATTACAAGACATCAGTCCCACCGGATATGCACTGCTCTCTCACTGCCGTTGGCTGAGTGTGAGTGTGTTTTTGAGTGTGAGTGTGAGTGTGAGTGTGAGTGTGTGTGTGTGTGTGTGTGTGTGTGTGTGTGTGTGTGTGTGTGTGTGTGAGTGTGTGTGTGAGACTTCTGCATGGTAAGAACCATCCAAAAGAGTGCGGTTCCAAATGAAATTCCTCTCATTAAGATAATGGCTCCGGCTTCTGGTTGAAACGTTGTAATGGCGTCTTTTGTTACTTTCAGGGGTTTCACCATCATCATTATATCATCGTGATGTGATGTCATATCATATCATGTCATCATTATGATGTCAACACTGATTTAATCTAATCTCGACCAAACGACATACCTCATTAAAAAAATATACATACATATATTTCTTTATTCATATATATATATATATATAAATACATATATATGAGGACATGTTCAGTTTCATGAAGGCTATGTTGGTGATGATTTGTGTAATTTCATGACAAAGTTATCTTTACCCAATCATCTTCAGCCATAACACCGTAAAAAATGTTAATCTATATTAACTGACATACACATTAAAAAATGTATTTAATATTTACCATAATGTCTGCACATGAAATCGAACTATATGTCAGTTTCTGTGTGTAGCTGGGTTGAGGACCCCATGTGGGGCCGGCCGGCCGCTGCAGAGGGAGTGGAGCTAGGGGCCGCTGCTCCGATGGACCGGAGAGCCTCTCTCTCTCTCTCTCTCTCTCTCTCTCTCTCTCTCTCTCTCTCTCTCTCTCTCTCTCTCTCTCTCTCTCTCTCTCTCTCTCTCTCTCTCTCTCTCTCTCTCTCTCTCTCTCTCTCTCTCTCTCTCTCTCTCTCTCTCTCTCTCTCTCTCTCTCTCTCTCTCTCTCTGCTGCTACACAGCCAGAGTCATCGGGCAGATGTGACCTCCGCTGCACACAGAGGCTCTTTGTGTCCGCAGGATTTAGACTCCCTCGGGCCCCTGGCTCTAAACATTAACAGATCCACTGCAGCAAGACAGACAGACACGGAGGGGGGGAGAGAGAGAGAGAGAGAGAGAGAGAGAGAGAGAGAGAGAGAGAGAGAGAGAGAGAGAGAGAGAGAGAGGGAGAGAGAGAGAGACCCTTACTTTGCTGACATGCAACATTAACTGCGGCTCACTTGCCCTCCATACATGCGATAAAGGGAAGGGCCCTATAGATATAGATATATATACTCTGACGCTCTCACACACACAAACACACACACACACACACACACACACACACACACATACAGAGGCATATGCACGGCTAGAAGCAGGGTGAAGGCCCTCCCGCTAATGAGGTGGAGCCAGCGTGGGGGGGGGGGGGGGGGGGGGGGGGGGGGGGAGGACACCTTTATTCCTCTGGCTCTTTGCACTTGTTTACATGCGATAAAAGCGAGGCCCTCCAAAGCATGGCACACTCAGCCCAGTCCGCGCCGCTCTCCTGGTCCACTTCATCGAAGGATGTGAGGATGGGAGAGGGGTCAGACCCCTCAAGCCCTCACTGTGATGTGCTCTATCTTCCATGATGTCACGGGGCAGACTTATTGCTGGAGGGCCAATCAGAAAGCCTTCAGTCGCCTTTAAAGAAAGAGAGACCCTGCAAACAAAGGGGGCCATATTAGTATTATCTTTTCAATATGGATGTCACTAAGGCGGTTATGAGGCAGTCCTACCCTTTGTTGTATTTGTGCGGTGGCAATAGTGTGATTGTTCACCACAATAGTTTAAGCTACCATTTGATATGCTGATATCCGATGTGATTTCTCCGGGCTAATAGTAATGATAGAAAATTAACATAAAGGAAATGAAATAGGTTGCATTTGCATATATTAAACATTTATACGTATGCATTTAATATGTTTATTCATTCCACACAATTCAGGGGAGATAATAGTTGGACGAACACAGGAAATAGACAGCGGCCGAGTAAATATTGCCTTATCTCCCCTTGGAGCGAGACTGGATCATTCTTCACCAACAGCTCCCTGTTCTGGGGACAGCCAGGCCCACCTTATTAAATCATCTCTTTGCTTTGCAAACACAATTTCCTGCATAAATCACTCAAATGATCCCTCAGAACACCAGGTCCAAGAGGGTTACTTCTGTCCTCTATCGGCCCCTGAGCAGGTCATGCAGACCCCCACATCAGGTGTGTGTTGTTCTCCAGCGAGGTGCCTTAATGTCGGCCCTCAGCCCAGATCTTAAGCTCGTTCTGCCATTATTCTCGTACCCTTGATAAACGTCAGTGAGCATCAAGCCTTCCCCGTGTAGTTAATCCATTAACTAAAGTAATAGGTACAAAAGGAAGGAAAGAAGATGGCGATTTACCTAAGCCAGCAGCGCTGACCCTGCGACCTTGACCTTGTAAAAATTACAATTGCAGAGTGTGGGGGGGGGGGGGGGGGGGGTGGGGGGGGGGGGGGGGGGGGAGAGATTGGGGGGGGGGGGGGGGCGGGGATTCTGTGCATGGAAGACCTGCTGAGGGGCCTCGGGAGTGGGCTTATTACGGCCTTTAATCCTGGGCTGAATTCAATCACACCGGGAACGGGCTCTGCAGAGGAAACCTTCGCTGGGGGTCACACCGGTCTAAGACCCCGATAGAGAGGCGGGGAGGGGGGAGAAAGGGGGAGAGAGGGGGAGGTAGAGGTCTGCATTATCATCCTCCCCAGCATCGCGCCCGCGACACGTCTCTAAGTCCGGCTGGATAAACATCTGTAAAGCCCCTCACCAGAGGAGGGGGTGATCCCAGACAGCTGTTTCTTTCAGGCCGGGGGGGGGGGGGGGGGGGGTTGGGTCGGCGATGGCCTGACTGCCCAGGGGGTCTCGGTGGATCTGCCCTGAAAGAGGACCTCAGAATATCTAAAGGGACAAAAGGAGCCGTCCTGAACAATGTTGGGGCCGATACAATGGAGAGGGCCCGGAGCACGGGGCCAAAGGAGCACGGCTGTGTTCTGGGATGAATGACCGGCGCATTCCTGCCCAGTCGCCAGGCAGTGAGCAGGGCCACGGCTCACAGCCTCGCAACGCTTTGTGGACGATGCAGCTGAGGGCTTGACCAATGCCTCAAGCGCGTGCACGCTCTCTCTCTCTCTCTCTCTCTCTCTCTCTCTCTCTCTCTCTCTCTCTCTCTCTCTCTCTCTCTCTCTCTCTCTCTCTCTCTCTCTCTCTCTCTCTCTCTCTCTCTCTCTCTCTCTCTCTCTCTCTCTCTCGTGTTTGTACGCAATTTGTTTTATTGGTAGTTTTGTGATTTGTTTTGTATTTTGTCTATTTAAATGCAGGTGGGGCTTTTGAGACACTGTCAACTGGTTTTGTGTCTTGTTTGTGTTTGTGTATGTGTGTGGGTATGCCTGTGTGTGGTGTGTGGGTGTGTCTGTCCATGTATGTTGGTGTGTCTATACATGAATTTTGGTGTGTCTGTACATGTGTGGGTGCGTGCACGTGGAATAGGTTCAGGATAAAACAGTGAACAGAAGGGTTCGGGCGCATGCATCCATGGAGGGGTCAGGTCACTGCAGAGCACAACTGACACACATTGGGAACACATGTTTACTCTCCATACCCACAGCCATCAGTCCCATGACAAGGGGAATGGGACTGATGGACCTGACATATGGGACAGTAATCTGGGTTCATGCAGAGGACATGGAGAACATAGGCTTCCTCCTCTGGCACTCAAGCTATGTCTCTCTCTCTCTCTCACTCTCTCTCTCTCTCTCTCTTCCTCTCTCTCTCTCTCACGCACCCACGCGCACACGGAGACACACTCGTTGCCCACACTTACTTACACACATGAACTGATTTTTCACTCATACAATATTTTTTGCGATGAAATTTACCAAATCCCAAAATAAGCTCTTTCAGTAAATGTGTTGCACACACAGGGCCAACTTCTGATTGCATGTCAAGCAAGATGAGAGAAGTTCAGAAGTCACACACACTGGAAGTTCCTCCAGGAATCAATAGCGAGTTGTCAAGCAGAGGCCACGCGAAGCCATTACTCACGGAAGTTCAAACCGTTATCGACACATTCGGCACAAGAAAACGTCAAAGTTACTTTTGACGGAATAAAACTTTAAAATTATTTCGATTCAGCTTGTTCAGTTGCGAAAAAGGAATTTATGTCACACACAAGGAGGAAAACGACAGGTGTAGCAACAAAAAAAAAAGAAAAGTAAAATAAAAATAAAACCTCTCAGAGTAAGCGTCTACATTTCTCCTGACTATGAAACAGCTTACAGTGGGTAATTGACTGGGTAAAGTTTTGTGTTGAGCCCCACAGAGCCACAGCCTCAGTAGATCCACAGCCGTGACAGCAGCGGGGGAACGAGGCGGCCTCATTAAAACACCCGATTCCAATTTTCGTCGGGAACCCTGTTGCGCTGCTAAAAAAGCTCAGCGCTCATCAGAATGATAGGTGGCAAATACAGTAGCGGGGAGAATGTCTTGGGGTGGGGTGGGTGGGGGAATTGGACTTAAAACGAAACGTCTATCTCGTTTTTTTTGTTTAGCATTTTTCTCTTTTCAAGGCCCTTCCTCTTAATAACCTGTTTTCCTTTTTATGCTCTCAAAACAAAATGGCTTCCCCCGCCGTACACCGGCTCCTTTGAAGGTGAGCCGGGGCTGTCACGGCGAGGTCTTCCTCCGGGGCGGGCCTCCGTTTGACGCTCGGCACTCGCTTGTGTTTGCCGCCTCGTTCCGCAGAAAAGAAATGTTGACTTTCCAACAAAAAGTTAACTTCATCTATGTTTTATGTAGGCATTATACTCTGCGATTTCATGGTGATGGTTATATCCCCACTCTGAGAAAGTAGGCCTGTGTGCATCGTCTGTGTGCGATCCATGACATCACATTGCACCGCGTAGAATGATAGATGGGCTGATGAGTTATGACACCGCGTGACACAAAGGTGGAAATAGTTTTAGGAATGAGGCTGATTATCATTTTGAGAGCCCACCTCAGACCTTGAGAATAACACTAGCTCGGCATTAGAGGATAAGTACTATCAAAATGGTTTATGGATCACCTTTGATTCATGGTTATTAACTGTGGAGTCTACAGCAGGTTGTGATGGACAGGGGCCAGTCCTGTCCACAGACACACACACAAGCAAACACACACGCGCACAAGCACACGCACACGTATCTAAATAAAAAGTAACAAAAAAATATATTTTCATCAGTTCATAAAAAACATTAATGTAGCATATCCAAAGAATAGAAAAACAATAATGTGACTAAGTCGATGAAAGAGAGAGAGAAAGGAAAGGAAAAGGAGAAGGATCTCTCCTCTGGTCTCAAGAACTTTGACAACCGAAAAAGCAGATTTGGACCAATTATGGGTTGTTCAATTCCTTGTTAGCCGTGCTGCTAGAAGAGGAGGAGTAGGAGGAGGAGGATGTGAGGGGGTGAGGGGGTGGGGATTGAGACTCAGAGAGAGCGAAGCTTTAATCTGGGGAACTGACACCCCCCCAGGCCCCCCCTAGCTCCCCCCCCAACCCCCCCGCCTAGGCCTGCACACGCCTCAGAGCAACCCCCCCCTCCCCCCAAACCAAAAAAGATCCTGAAGCATAAATAAAAGAAGCGGAGAGCGAGAATTAGGAGAGAAAGGGTTGAATGATCTGGAGGAGGAGGAGGAGGAGGAGGAGGAGGAGGAGGAGGAGGAGGAGGAGGAGGAGGAGGAAGAGCAGGGAGGAGCAGGGAGGAGGAGGAGGAGGAGGAGGAGGAGGAGGAGGAGGAGGAGGAGGAGGAAGAGCAGGCAGGAGCAGGCATCGGGAAGAGGAGGCATTTGGAGGAGGAAGAAGAGAAGGGACGACCAGGAGCAGGGAGGACGAGGAGAAGGAGAAGGAGGCATTGGGAGGAGGAGGAGGAGGAGGAGGAGGAGGAGGAGCAGGGAGGATGAAGGAGCAGGGGGGATGCCCGTCCTGACGGCTATGATGATCCGTGGGCTGCAGCCTCCTGCTTGTCACAGAGGTCCTGATCTCTTGTGAGAATTGATTTTCATCATTTGGGGGTAAGGAGGGGGTGAGAGAGGAGAGAGTCCCGCCCCCTCATTCCCTCCCTCCCTCTCTAGACACACGCTGTAGTCCTGTCTGGAAAAGAGAGATAAGGCGACCAAACGATGAGAGACCAACTAAGTGCACCAAGGCCCTGCAGCTTAGAAAAAACAAATAAATGCAAAGTATTACCATAATAATAATTGTCATTTTTTCCTTAATGTCATTTTTTGGGAGCTGGAAAAGGAAGCCCAGCCTCTCATAAAGCGTTCCTCCTTTTCTTTTTTTACTCCAAGCATTTCATCTGATTATGAGTACTTTGCAATCTGCGACAGAATGATTGATGCTCCACTTTCATGAGGGGAATTTTAACAGAACCTCTTCAGCGCTCAAACGCGCACCCAATTATGCGTCTGCGCTGGTAACCTTGAATTTATGTCGCCATGGCAACAAAACCCCTGGTCATGCATTATGGATTATCATTGAAATTCTACACCCATACCTAACATAATGAGAGCCGGGACTTAATCAAATCAGCCCATTCTGTGTGACACAAAGTGAAGAAGGAGATCTCATTGTGTTGTGGCTGAGGCAGGGAGAGACAGCAAACCAGCCAGGCAGGCAGGCAGGCAGGCAGGCAGGCAGTCAGGCAGGCAGGCAGGCAGGCAGGCAGGCAGGCAGGCAGGCAGGCAGGCGGCAGGCAGGCAGGCAGGCAGGCAAGCAGGCAGGCAGGCAGTCAGTTAGGCAGAAAGGCAGACAGGCAGGCAGGCAGGCAGGCAGGCAGGCAGCCAGGCACGCAGGCAGCCAGGCAGGCGGGTAGCAGAGTGGGGTGTGACGGCCCCAGCAGCTGCGGGGCAGCACCCTGATAGATGGCTCCAGTATACATCAGTGAACATATAGACAGATGGCCCTCAATGCCTGGAATTTCAGAGCCAGGAAGCAGCTGTTGGGCTAACCTCTGCTGTCGATCTCACCTTGTGGTCACAGGACGTCGAGCATGGGGGGGGGGGGTGGGGGGGGGGGGGGGGGGGGGGATGTGGACGGCTACATATGTGGTGTAGTGAGGCTGCGCAGTGCATGTGGTGAGGACCGTGGAGACGGGGCTCAAGCAGGGGACCGGTACAGCGTGTAGGGTACCCCGGGTACTCTGGCTGCGTTTCCATCCACTGGGAACTGACGGCTAGCCCCGCCTCCTTTAAACCCCTCCTCCTGACACACTTTATCTTCTTGCCACGCCCACCAAAAGAGTCTCAGACTAAATCTCTCTCCCCCTCACACACGCCCTTCTCTCTCTCTCTCTCTCTCTCTCCAACTCTCTCGCTCCCTCGCTCTTAGACGGATGACATAACTGCGGTAAATAACTGCGATGGATTAATGCAATACATTTTTCACCTGCTCCCTGCCCTGGCCCCCATCAATAGGGCCCCTGCCCTCCCCCCATCACTAGGGCCCCTGCCCTCCTCCCATCACTAGGGCCCCTGCCCTCCTCCCATCACTAGGGGCCCTGCCCTGGCCCCAATCACTAGGGCCCCTGCCCTCCTCCCATCACTAGGGGCCCTGCCCTCCCCCCATCACTAGGGGCCCTGCCCTCCTCCCATCACTAGGGGCCCTGCCCTCCTCCCATCACTAGGGGCCCTGCCCTGGCCCCCAACAATAGGGCCCCTGCCCTCCTCCCATCACTAGGGCCCCTGCCCTCCTCCCATCACTAGGGGCCCTGCCCTCCTCCCATCACTAGGGGCCCTGCCCTGGCCCCCATCACTAGGGCCCCTGCCCTCCTCCCATCACTAGGGGCCCTGCCCTCCTCCCATCACTAGGGGCCCTGCCCTGGCCCCCAACAATAGGGCCCCTGCCCTCCTCCCATCACTAGGGCCCCTGCCCTCCTCCCATCACTAGGGCCCCTGCCCTCCTCCCATCACTAGGGGCCCTGCCCTGGCCCCCATCACTAGGGCCCCTGCCCTCCTCCCATCACTAGGGGCCCTGCCCTTCCCCCATCACTAGGGGCCCTGCCCTCCTCCCATCACTAGGGGCCCTGCCCTCCTCCCATCACTAGGGGCCCTGCCCTCCTCCCATCACTAGGGGCCCTGCCCTGGCCCCCAACAATAGGGCCCCTGCCCTCCTCCCATCACTAGGGCCCCTGCCCTCCTCCCATCACTAGGGGCCCTGCCCTCCTCCCATCACTAGGGGCCCTGCCCTGGCCCCCAACAATAGGGCCCCTGCCCTCCTCCCATCACTAGGGCCCCTGCCCTCCTCCCATCACTAGGGGCCCTGCCCTGGCCCCCATCACTAGGGGCCCTGCCCTCCTCCCATCACTAGGGGCCCTGCCCTGGCCCCCAACAATAGGGCCCCTGCCCTCCTTCCATCACTAGGGCCCCTGCCCTCCTCCCAACACTAAGGCCCTTGCCCTGATCAAATATTCATCCCCCCTGACAAATTCTCTCATCGTAGGTAAGCATCTTTAGAAGCCAACAGGCAAGCAGAGGAAGCCAGTGTACATCTCTCCTCCCTGCTCCTCTTCTCCCCTCAGTCCTCCCTACCTGCTCCTCTCCTTCCCTCTCTCCCTCCAGCACTTTCTATGCTCCTCTTACTCCCTCTCTCCCTCCGGCCCTCCCTCCTTAGTCTCCCCCCCCCCCCCCCCCCCCCCCCCCCCGACACTAGCTTCCAATAGCTCAGCAGTTTGTTACATGCCTACAGTATTTTTTCCCTGCATCATCCCTGCAGACTTACACAGGGATCCCTGAAGATTCCCGGGACTTGAGGCGGGGAAGAAACGAGGGGTGCTGAGAAATAGGCCACCTTTCTGTCACCATCTTAGCTGCAAGAGAGAGAGATTCACAAGCAAGAATCGGGAGCAGGTTTTATGGTGTAACATAGACACAAAACTTCCAATGAGCAACGACCAGAAGCTATGCTAGAGGCTAAGCTAAATTAAGCTAAGCTAAATATTTTTTTCTCATGCGCTGTTAAATCAGGACTTACATCATTGTCCAAATACAACATTACAAGAACAAGTATCATAATGAATACAATAAATACAAATATATAACAATAAATCTCTTTTTGTTGTTTTTTTTCCCATCTTTAGTAGGACAATTCGAGAAGGGCTCTTAACACTGGTGGATTTCTGCCACGTCCAGCTTGCCGTAGCCTTGCCAGCCGTGACCTATCATATGTAAATAGGCTAATATTGACATTGCAACATGAAACATGAAATCTGCATCCATCTACTATGTATTCTAATAATGTTCCTATATTTCAATCATTTCCTGGAAAGCAGGAGGTTGTGGTTCTGGATGTTTGCTTTGGAGAGTGGGCTCAGTGTATTTATTGAGTTCCACTTTTTGGATGCAAAACCAAGCAAAGGGGGTGGGGGCCGAGGCGTTCATATACATCTTGTTTATTCCTACACATCTCTGCAGCTGATAGACTGCATGGGCACTCAGCCTCTGAATGCTAATATCCAATATTCATAGAGAGAGAGAGAGAGAGAGAGAGAGAGAGAGAGAGAGAGAGAGAGAGAGAGAGAGAGAGAGAGAGAGAGGGAGAGAGAGAGAGAGAGAGAGAGAGAGAGAGAGAGAGAGAGAGAGAGAGAGAGAGAGAGAGAGAGAGAGAGAGAGAGGGAGAGAGAGAGGGAGAGAGAGATACAATAACACACACACAAAAACTATTTAAAAGTAATCGGAAAAGTTGTTGTAAAACAAATGGGAATTGGATAACTCATCTCTAGCCGCGGGTCCCCACAGCTGTCGTACACATCTGCATATTTCCAATAAACATAACAGGGTAATAAATGATATTTTCTCTGAAGTGAGTGTCACCGTGAGTGAAGGTGTCGTCTATAAATGTATCTGTGATGTCGCTTGATGAAGCCTCTGCTCATCTCCCCTCTGCCTCCTCCCTCCCTCCCTCCCTCCCTCTCTCCCTCCCCCTCCTGCTGTAATGACACCCAGCTCTCCCTCCCTCCCTCCCTCCCTCCCTCCCTCCTCCCTCCCTCCCTCCCTCCCTCCCTCCCTCCCTCTCTCCCCCTCCTGCTGTAATGACACCCAGCTCTCCCTCCCTCCCTCCCTCCCTCCCTCCCTCCCTCCCTCCCACCCTCTCATGTGTTATGCATCCTGTCTTGTTAACGTCTTCCTCTGCGCCAGCCTGTCACCCAGCGTCTCTCCTCCGTCGAGGAGTGGTGGTGCTGGCTACGGCGGCGCCAGGACTCGGGCGTCTTCCAGGGGGGGGGGGTGCAGTGGAGGGATAGTTGTTAGAAGACCCCTATTCAAATTCTCAAACTCGCAAATGTGTCATTCTCATCTATTTTTGCTGAGGGCACACTTTTTATTTTCTTCCGTGGGCCACCCAAAAGCAGTGCCAACCCCACCCTCCAATACCAGCCTCCCTTTCCACCCACCCTCTATACCCACCCTCTCCACCCACCTCCTACACCCATCCTCTAACCACCTTATACACCCACCCTCTATACACACCTTCTGTCCACCCACCCACCTTCTCCACCCACCCTCTACCAACCTTCTCCACCCACCCTCTACCAACCTTCTCCGACCTCCCTCTCCACCCACCCCTTTTACCCACCTTCTCCAGCCACCCTCTCCACCCACCCACTATCCGCCTTCTCCACCCACCCTATACCAACCTTCTCCACCCACCCTCTCCACCCACCTTCTCCACCCACCTTCTCCACCCACCTTCTCCACTCACCCTGTCCAGCCTCCCTCTCCACCCTCCCTCTCCACCCTCCCTCTTCAGCCTCCCTCTCCACCCTCCCTCTCCAGCCTCCCCCTCCAGCCTCCCTCTCCACCCACCTTCTCCACCCACCCTCTCAAGCCTCCCTCTCCACCCTCCCTGTCCAGCCTCCCTCTCCACCCACCTTCTCCACCCACCCTGTCCAGCCTCCCTCTCCACCCACCCTGTCCAGCCTCCCTCTCCACCCACCCTGTCCAGCCTCCCTCTCCACCCTCCCTCTCCACCCACCCTCTCCACCCTCCCTCTCCACCCACCCTGTCCAGCCTCCCTCTCCACCCACCTTCTCCACCCACCCTGTCCAGCCTCCCTCTCCACTCCAGACACTCTGATTCATTACAGGAGCTTCAGGAGGAGGAGAACCAATCCCGGTGATGATGGCGCAGCGGAAGGCATAGAGTGTGAGTGGTGTGTTGTGTTTCTCCCGTCCCGTCCTGACAATGCATTATAGATGATGTATTTTTGTTATTAGAACATCTTGCCTTGCATTATAAATGACTAGTTCAGGGAGAGTATCATTCCTCTGTGTGTGTTGCAGCCGACTCTTGTTTAATATGAGAGGAGTATTCTGGCCTATAGCTCTTGAACCTACTGTGCGCAACAGTGACTGTATGTTGGTGCGTGTGCACGTGTGTGTGTGTCTTTGTGTACATGTGTGTCTGTGTGTGCATGAATGTTTGTGTGTGTTTGTGCATGTGTATGTGTTTGTGTTTGTGCATATGCATGGTTGTGTGTATGTGTGGTTGTCTGTATGTTTGTGTGTGTATATATGTGTGTCTGCGTGTCTACATGTGGGTCTGGGTGTGCATATGTGTGTGTGTGTGTGTGTGTGTGTGTGTGTGTGTGTGTGTGTGTGTGTGTGTGTGTGTGTGTGTGTGTGTGTGGGTGTGTGTGTGTGTGTGTGTGTATCTGTGTGTGCGTACATGTGTGTGCGTGTGTTGAACTCAGAGGAAGCTTTTTCCACGTCCCCATGGGTCTGGGATGAGTCATCTTGTTTGATTAATTCCAACCGCGTCAGCGATTAAATAGAGAAAGTCTTGATAGAATGGATGCCGCGCCACAACATATTTAAAATCACTCATCAACTAGCCTGCTTAACATTTGTGAATGAATCCGTAATGCATTCTGTGTGGTTTATACATATTCTGTGTATAATATATTCTGTGTGGTATTATGCATACATTTTCTACAGGTACGTACTGAACATACTACGTACCAATACTGTAATACCCTACAGGGACATGATATCCTACTACAGGGAGATGATACGCTGCAGGGACAAGACACTACAGGGATGTGATACTACAGGGACGTGATATGCTATAGGGATGTGATACACTTCAGGGTCCCTACAGGGAAGTCATACCGTACAGGGGAGTGATTTGCTTCAGGGATTCTCCCCAGGGACGTGATGCGTTAGGGACGTGATGCGCTAGAGGGACATGATACGCTACTGGGATGTGATACGCTAAAGGGATCTGATACGCTACAGGGATGTGATACGCTACTGGGACGTAATACGAGAGGGACATGAAACTACAGGGACATGTTACTATACAGTTATGTGATATACTACAGGGACGTGATACTCCTCAGGGACATGATACTCCACAGGGACGTGATACTCCTCAGGGACATGAGCGAGAGGGACGTGATACGCTACAGGGACGTGATATGCTCCAGGGACGTGATGCGAGAGTGACGTGATACGCTACAGGGACGTGATATGCTACAGGGACGTGATACGCTAAAGGGATCTGATGGACTACAGGGATGTGATACTCTACAGGGATGTGATGCGCTACAGGGACGTGATACTCGAGGGACATGAAACTACAGGGACATGCTACTATACAGGGATGTTATATACTACAGGGACGTGATACTCTACAGGGAGGTGATGCTCTACAGGGACCCTCTTTTTATCTCTTATTTTATCTATTTTTCTCTTGTGCAGCACTTTGGAAACCTTTGTGTTTGTTTAAACTGTGCTATATAAATAAAGTGGATTGGATTGGATTGGATTGGACCCTACAGGGACGTGATACGCTACAGGGACGTCATGTGCATGTGTGTGTGTCGTCTTCTCCATTAACCCTGGACAGGAGGGACAGTAGGACAGGAGGACAGGATGAACAGGATGGACAGGAGGACAGCGTCTATGAGGGAAGAGTTGCGGCCAGTTAATGACTTTGCCTCCTGTGGTAACCTTCCCTGACAGCGTCTGTTTGGATACAGAGAGTCAAGCCAGTGCAGACCCCACCGTTTCATTTGCATGAAATTAATGATGCATGCATATGCAAATGCACATCTTAAACAATGCTGATTGCCGCCTATGTATTCATAGGCCAACAGTCAAACATGTCTGACATGAGACTCCTGCATGTAATTTGCGCTGCGGTAAAGGGCAACTGGCGCTGTCGCTCAGCGTCCACGCCTCTGCCTTCGCCTGAACCTGGCGGCTCCCCAGTCTCATCGTGTTGATGAGTCCATGCATTAAAAGATCTGCATTTTGTACTCCCCAATTAAAAGATGCATGTTTGTAGCAATGTGACCTTTCCGCCAAGCGTCCTTGTTTTATGCTGGGCAACAGCAAAGATGAACGGTCTGGTACGGAACAAGATCCCTTGCAGCTGCACTCTGCACTCTCGACTTCTCACACACACTGGCGCAGTTGGATTTTCAACACTTTGATGTTGTTTGCACCTTTTTCTTTCTCCTCTGCTGCCCCCCCCCCCCCCCCCCCCCCCCCATCCAAGAAGGGGTTGGATCCAATTGACCTGAGCACAGATGCTGCCAGCCTAATGAAGCGGCGGGTGTGGCGTGCGTGGGCATGGGGTCCAGGCCCAAGCATAGATCACCTCCCGGGTCATTGGAAGACCCTGCCCAGAGTCCACCGCTGGTTCACTGATTTATTCACTATCCATGGTGTGCGTAAATAAAGAAATACGAAAAGTATGCATCTGTCTATAATGTGCATGCATAGTAAATACATTAAAATAATACATATAATAAATAATACAAAATATAAATAATACAAAAAAATATATGTGCATGAATAAATATATAAACAATTGCTTTTAAATGAATAACCATCACAGGACCTGGACAGTGAGTCGGGCCCATTGAGATGTTCTATTTCATAAATAAACACACACACACACACACACACACACACACACACACACACACACACACACACACACACACACACACACACACACACACACACACACACACACACACACACACTCCCCTGCAGTGTGCAGCATCCCTGCACTGTGTGGCGGTGCAATCTCATGGCGTTCCGTGACTTAGCATTGCCCTCCAGCTGGGATCAGCAGATAAGGGATCAGGGTGAGGGAGCTCCGCGCTGCACAGCCTCATTACGCACACTGACTCCAGAACAGCTGAGGGAGGAACAGAAGCATGTAATGGTGAATCAATAGCCTGACTGAAATGTTACCAACATTGGAAATCACGTCAATTGTAATTATACGACTATAATATGGCATTGAAATGATTATAATATATATGATTAAAACGTTATTTGAGACGCTGTTTATCCGACAGAAATGGGGAAATGTTAGCGTTGACAATGTGGGTTAGGGCCGCTGTGTGTTCATGAGGTTACACTATAATACGTATTATTATATTATTACCTTTTACTGCGTCAATATTTTTTAAGAGTCTTGTTTGACCCCGTTGACCTTTCCTTTTTCACAATTTGCGTCTCATAGAAGACAATAAAATGACTTAATTTATAGGCGCTATTGTAAAGGGGGAGTCTGAGTTCTAGTAATGAATCCATGTTTTCACAGAGCACTGTTTAGTGGCCAGATGGGGAGGGGGCCGCGGTGGTGGTGTGGGGGGGCTTCCCACATGCAAGTTCACACCCATAAATCGCTATCGGAATCAATATCCTAATGTATATTTTCATTTCATTTCTGGAGCAGAATCAGGCCAGTAAAGCTCAAGGGATGTTTCTCCCATTTAGATTTTGGAAAGCTTGGTGTCTGAATTGATTAATGCGCGTCTCACCTACCCTAAGTTTTCATTACAAGGGGAGCTGGATGTGTATGTGTGTCTGTTTTTTTGTGTGTGCATCTGTACATTTGTTTGTGTGTGTGTGTGTGTGTGTGTGTGTGTGTGTGTGTGTGTGTGTGTGTGTGTGTGTGTGTGTGTGTGTGTGTGTGTGTGTGTGTTTGTGTGTGTGTGTGTGTGTGTGTGCGTGCGTGTGTGCGTGTGTGCGTGTGTGTGTGTGTGTGTGTTTGTGTGTGTGCATGTTTGTGTGTGTATGTGTGTGTTCATGTTTGTGTGTGGGCATCTGGGCATACGTTTGTGTGTGTGTTTGGGTGTGTGTTTATGTGTGTGTGTGTGTTTGTGTGTGCATTTTGCAAACATTTGTGTGTGTGTATGCGTGCGTGAGTATGGTGTGTATGCGTGTGCATGCATGCATAAATGTGTCTCTCTGTCTGTGTGTGTGTGTGGTGTGTTGATGTGGTGAAGGGTGGGTCTGCAGGGTTATGTTTTGGGGCTGATTGAAATCCCCCATGCCGAACAGCACGAGGGTAATGGACCCCAAGACAAGCTAGAGACGAGCCTGAAATTTCATGCATTGGAACGGTGTCAGGGCATACATAAAGCCGCCTGGTCATTTGTTATTGTTAATCCCCAACATTTATGGCTGCAAATATGGTATAAGGAGGCGTGTCCGGGGTGTCTCACTTCGATTGGGTTGTGCTCTCTGACATATTGATCAGTCGGGCTGGGGGAGAGATGGAGGACAGGGGGGGAGAGGAGACCTTGACTTTGGACATTTGCAAAAAGGCATGACCATGAATGTCTGGCTCGTATTTTAGCATTCCCTGGTCATTTCCCTTTGTAGTTGAATCAAGGGCACACACACACACACACACACACACAGCCCCATCACATCAGACCCCCCGCAGGATGGATGTGTGTGTGTGTGTGTGTGTGTGTGTGTGTGTGTGTGTGTGTGTGTGTGTGTGTGTGTGTGTGTGTGTGTGTGTGGGGGGGTTGGTGTGTGTGGATGAATAAGTGACAGCATACAAGGAAGCTGAGATGGGGTCCGGCAATGACCACCAGCCCCTCGGATTACATTCCAGGAAATCCATCTTCATTCGACCATTTCAATGTTCCCTGAGACGGCGCGGCATTGTGGACCCGGTTCAAATTGGTTCTGTGAGCTGGTGCACGTGTGAGTGTGTGTGTGTGTGCATAGCGTGTGTGTGTTTGTATTCATCTGTATGCACGTGAATGTGAGTGTGAACTTGAATGTGTGTGTATGTGTGCGTCTGAGTCCGTGCATATCAATCTTGGTGCCTGCCTGTGTATGTGTGTTGGTGTGTGTGCATGTGTGTGTGAGCGTTTAGTTGTGTGTATGTGTGTGTCTGCATATCTATTGGTATGGGTATTTATGTATGCGTGTGTATGTGTGCATATGTGTGTGTGCGTGTATGTGTGTGTGTGTGTTTGCATGTGTGTGCGCGTGTGTTTATGTGCATGTGTGTGCACGTGTACATGCATGCGTGCATATGTGTGTGTGAGTTTGTGCCTCTTAACATGCAGCCTCTTATTAAACATCCCCTGAGATTCTGTCTCATTTATTTTTACGGGGGCGTGCCGACGTCTACAGGGGACCGGGTCAACGTTGGAGGGCCCCGAGTAATATCCTAGTAACCGCCTCTTCCATCCTCTGCAAGAGACAGGGTCTCATGATATTAATCCATCCCGCGTCCCAGTGACTCCTCGGCTGCATGCTATTCGCCATCTCAAGCATTAAACCCGGGGAAGGAACTAACGCCGACAAATCACAAGCAGGAAAAGGACAGGCGGGAGTTAGTGTACTAATGAACCGCGTCCGGCCAGACCAATGGCTAGCTAGCCAAAGGGCTAGTTGGCCTTGGGCTAGGGAGCCAATTGGCTAGTTGGCCGGTGGCCCGTGGCCCACAATGTACACGTCTCTGGGACGCACAAAACCAAGATGTCATTAGCCATATGAAAATTCTTGTCTAAACCTTTCCAATTCATGGAAAAGTAAGCAGGTTTGGTACATGGTCTGTATGTTCCAGGGTTAGCTAGCGTTGAGGAACCTGCTGATGATCATGAAGCTAACCTTTCTCTCCTTCTGCCGATACACTCACGCTGTAGGGATGCGCTCATTTTGCATGCAGCTCACAGAGACTTTGTGTTGAAGATATAGTGGGAGTTGCTCTGAAGAGAATATTACTAAATAATTTGTATGATTCAGCATATTCCTCCCTGGGTTGGCGAAGCCGAATGTAATCAAAACGCTGGTGGAATTGTACAGACAGTGTACTGTGCAGAAGTCCAATCCAGCAGAGAGACATTCTTATTGCCTCTTTTCCTGAGGTGAGGGTACAGAGTTTGATTAATGACTCTGAAACAGCCCTGAAGTCATCCCAGTGATTAATAACAAATCAATACTGTTAATATTACTATGTAAATACCAATGTTCCTTTTGGATTTTCATGAATTTCAAATTGGAGCAAAGAGAGAGAGTGTTAATATTATATTCATTTGTTGGATCTTTAATGATTAGGAATTATTATTTGGAATGTGTACATTTATTTGAAACCAGTGAAAAATCATCAAGAAAATGTAACTGGTTGGCTGATGGTTAGATGGCCTAGCGTGGCGTTGTTTAGCGTAGCGGCATAGCATGTATTCCCTGCCGTGGCTGTATGTCAACAACGCAGCCTATTTAGTCTAAAATGAGAATCAAGCGAGATCTTGACCCGGCATCAAGGGACCGCAATCCCAATCAGAGCTACGCGCCATGTTATATGCTAATCGCAGTTCATTTCATTAATTTGACATTAAAACCAGGGGTCCGATATGGGTATAAATAAATTGTGGTGCTAAAATGTCAACGTGATTAATGAAAAGCCCAACAGACATTGCATCTATGGAAATTACAATATCAGTTGTTGTAAAGCATGGTTGCCCCACCCCACTGATGGATTTCACACCATACCTTTATGGGGTAACGCCCAGCAACAGGAGTATATATAAAAGTGAGGGGGGGTGGGGGGGAACTGTGGTAGTTAAGCTTTCGCACCCGCAAACTTCCTCCCTCCTCAGCCAATAGAACGAGGTCTCTTCTGGCTGGAATTAGAAGGACTAGTTATGTGTGCCATCCTCACTCGATATTATCTCACCTTTTTAACTCACGACGAGTGAGAGAGAGAGAGAGAGAGAGAGAGAGAGAGAGAGAGAGAGAGAGAGAGAGAGAGAGAGAGAGAGAGAGAGAGAGAGAGAGAGAGAGAGAGAGAAACAGCATTTAATAAAAATGATGTGGGGTTGATTGTGATGGATACACTATGCAGAGACACCTTGCCTTCAAGGGCATCGGGGGATAAGCCATCATTTTCCTTCCCCTTACGCATGAAGGGAAGAATGACTGCACAGCCAATGTCATTACAGAGCTAACAATAACACGCCACAACACACGCCACGCACACTCTCACACTCGGCCTCACACACACACACACACACACGCACACACATACACTCACGCACACACGCACATACACACTCACCCTCACACACAAACACATGCACTCACACACACTCACACACACACACACGCACACACACCCTCACACACAGGCGACAAAACCTAACAAAGCACCATAATCTGCATCAACCATATTTTCTTGACAGGATTCCTGGTGTTATGTTTTATGTTGTATGCTTTTAATTTCACATGTGGATGGCAAGACTTTGTCGCTGGAGTCGTCTTTTGTTTGGTTTAACCCTCATAGGGTGTTCGTTTTTTTGTTACACAGGAGGTGCTGCTGGGTCTGGTGGACCCATTGCATTTTAGGCCTTTTAATTCAACATAATCTAACTTTTTTTTTAAATACCCACCAAATGGTTACTTCAACCCAATTGCAAGTAATATAAACAACACATATGTCAAATTTGTTCCCTTTACCTTTGTTAAATCACATTTATGAATAGAGGTGCCACTCGTTTTTGTTTATTTTCGTATTAGCATGTAGTAAAATAAGGAAATGCATCATAAAACAGGCATAACTGGGAAATTATCAACATCATTAGAAATTGAAACATACTCAATAACATCTGTCTGAACAACACATTAAAGCCTTTGAACACAGCCATTATACGTATATCAGTCTATACCACACATGAGGGGCAGAGTCTCACTGTGTGTGTATTGCATATGTATTTTTTGCACTGGTTGCATGTATATTGTGTTTTATATTATTATGTATTATGTATATTGTGTATTTGTCTTTTACGTTTCGGAGCTGGCTGATGCTGATCCTCCTCTTCAAACTCAGTGTCAGACTCTGAATTTTCAGAAATGTTATCCTCACTTTCTGAAACTGTTTCCTCTGCATCACCATCAAAACCCTCAGTCTCTTCAAATATCAACTGTAAGGCAGTCTGAACAGAGAATCGCTTTGCCATCTTGATCAGTTGTGGTATGGAACCAAGCTGACAGAGATTTTTTATAGTGTCAGATCCCCAAGCTTGGTTCCCGCAAGACAGAGGGTGAAATGTGTGGGAATATGGGTGTAGATAGTGTTGGGTGCTCCAATGTTGCAACCTTGCGGGAACAGTGGGTGCACACTGTGGGTGCTCACACCCAGGGCCCATTCACTGGACCCGAACACCCTGTGTGTAATATAAATGTGATGGGGGGGGTATACAGGGGGGGTCCTTGAAAATGTTTTCTGATTTATGTTCCTCACAGAAAATGAGCCATAGCCAATAAAATAATTATTTATTAATTATTTATAAAAACTGAAAACGGGTCCCACAGACCCGAACACCTTATGAGGGTTAAACGATGATGACGCCCTCCCCCTTCAGGCCGTGGGTCCAGGGGGTTGGTAAGAAGTGAGCTTTGAGGACAACAGGCTCTGAGTGTGTGAGGGTTAGTGAGCGGTGACCCTGGCTCCCGTGTTCTGCTGAGGCTCCTGAAAGTTGAACTCTCGGCGGTGTTGTACCGCGGCTCTCCTAGATCTCAATAAAGGTCCAAAGTGACCCGCCTGTAAACCCTCTGCTCAGCATAATGTGTCTGTGTTGGATTAATGAGAGACCAGGGGCATTATTTGTTATTCTATATATCTCATTGATTGCATTGTCATCCATCTTTAGGGACACTCATTCTGTCTCTAACTCCCACCTCTAACTCCCACCTCTCTCTCCCATCTCTCCCATCTCTCCCTCTCTCTCTCTCTCTCTCTCTCTCTCTCTCTCTCTCTCTCTCTCTCTCTCTCTCTCTCTCTCTCTCTCTCTCTCTCTCTCTCTCTCTCTCTCTGCCCTCTGGCTGTCTGCTTTACTCTCTCTCTCTCTCTCTCTCGTGCCCTTGCCCCCTCCCATTACCTCCCCCTCTCTCCCGGGGACAGCGGAGTTGTTAGAGGTTGGAGCGTCATGCAAAGTGTGAGCATACAAAGCAACGCGTCCACTACCTGCGAGCACACACGCACTAACAAGTCATCTTAAGTCACTGACCCGTGTGTGTTCACCTGCTGAGAGGCCGAAATGTCTGACCAACCCCGGCCCCAAACCAGGCTGATTTAGAAGGGACTTCAACACACACACACACTTTGAAAACATGACTGTGAGGGAATTGAGAGTATGACACCACAAAGCATTCACACACACACACCAGCAACCAGACACAATCCCCCCCCACACACACCAACACACACACACACTCCCCCCATACACACACCATATAACTCAAGCTCCCCCCACACGCACACCATATCCCCCCCACACACATCATATCACACACACTCCCAACACACAAAGACACACACCATGTCTCACAGACGCCCCCCACACACCACACACACTCCCCACACACACACATAATGAAGGAGGAGAGAGCGAGCGGCCCACACGTCCAGCCTCCCCCCCCCCCCCCCCCCCCCCCCCCCCCCCCCCTGAGTGAGGGGCATCCCCGCAGCGTCACGGCGACCGCCCGGAGTGAAAACGACGCAGCATTAACAGCAAGCATCAGAAGATTAACCAGAGTAAACAGACGAGCCCTGATGAGCGCCGGCCGTCTCTGGTCCTTCGGCCACACAGGAACACGCTGGGACCTGTGGTCGGTAGACCGAGCACCGTTCTGAGGATCGCCTCGTGTAACGTCTGAGCTGAAAGAAAGGTGGACGCTCCCTGGGATGGATTCTGCAGCGGGAGGCGCAGGAGCCGGTTATTTTAACAGCAGCATGACGCCTAGCGTTTTGATGTTTTGTGTTGGGCGACCTCTGGGTTGTCTGCAGGAAAGTGGATGTCATTGTGTGTTAAAAGTCAGTGTTTTGGGAATATGCGATATAAATGCACCATTACTGAGGCTATTAACCTTGTCACCGTTATGCAAAGTGTTGGATTGATGGCCCCCGATGAAGAAAATGCATATTCTTTGTGGGAAAATTACAAAAAGGAAAGTCTCTGAGCAAAAGAGGGCCGGGTGCGTGTACACTGGAGGAAAGCGAGACGAGGGGAAAGTAGCTGGCAGCGATATCGTTAAGCAATGCAAACATATCTATGAATATTAACACAGAAATACAGCGTCTTGTTGTGTGCCCCGCGTCGCTGTTGTGTGTTTATGATGAACGATCCCTCTCCTCCTTGTGTCAGGGTCTCCTGACCGACAAATAGCAGGCTAATGACAATAGCTATAACGTATGGTAATGGGCCTTGACAATACTTTGCTATCAATGACACCTGAAAAACATGCGCTAAAAGGCCCGGTCGCTGTACCCAGTGTGCTATGCGGCCCAGCCTGTATAGTTTGTGTCCAAAACATATCATTTCAGATGATTGAGGATCTGATTAGCATGGCGTGCGCTGTTGGTGGTATGAGCTTGTCCAATCAGAAAGCTATGCAAATTATCCAACGTATGAGGTTGTCGCATTCTCATACAATTCACCGTGTGATCGATGGGTATCACGTTGACTTTTCTTTTCTTCCTTGTTTGTTTGAATGCTTTAACTGTATAATAGGAATGAACACACACAGACATAGGCATATTCAGGATAATAAATATGAAACAATCTTTATATTTCTTGAGGGATATTTTATGTTGTATTGTTAAAGAACCCGTTAACCGAACCCAGGCTTGATCAATGTGGGAGGCTTGAAGCCATGGACTGTACGTTCCTGTGCTCCCACTGATAAGGAAGCCCATTGGATGTCATTCTTTAAGATCTACCACCAAAGCCAACATCACATCTTAAAAAAAAACGATAGTAACACACATGCACACACACAGACACACTAAATCCATAGCAACCACTGTGATCTACACCCTGCACCCAAATCCCCCGTCTATCCCCCAGTAGGCACTGACCAGAATCCGGAATCCCTTATTAGCTGGGAGTGAATAGTAGAGTAGCTCTTGTCTCCCCCCCCCCCGCCCAGGTCCTAATCCTGGGGCCCAACCCCCCCAACCCCCCCAAACCAGCAGCCCCACTGGCCTGTGACAGATAGAAGAGATGGGGGAGCCGTGGATAATCTTGACACCCCTGCAGCCTCGGGGTCAGTGGGGAGATCCTCTCTGCCTATGAGCATGGGGGCTCAGCTATAGCAGAGAGAGCCTGGAGAGAGAGCTCAGCTATAGCAGAGAGCCTGGAGAAGGAGCTCAGCTTTAGCCAAAGAGCCTGGAGAGAGAGCTCAGCTATAGCAGAGATCCTGGAGAGAGAGAGCTATGCTATAGCAGAGAGCCTGGAGAGAGAGCTCAGCTATAGCAGAGAGCCTGGAGAGAGAGCTCAGCTTTAGCCACAGAGCCTGGAGAGAGAGCTCAGCTATAGAAGAGAGCCTGGAGAGAGAGCTCAGCTATAGCAGAGAGCCTGGAGAGAGAGCTCAGCTATAGCAGAGAGCCTGGAGAGAGCTCAGCTATAGCAGAGAGCCTGGAGAGAGCTCAGCTATAGCAGAGAGCCTGGCTGTCGGATTAATACACCAGCAGAGAGATGGAGATGAAAACAAGCCACCGCTTCCCCCTACTGATGGACCGCAGCCTCCCCGTGCTCAGGCCCAGCGCTGGGGGAGGAGGGTTGGGTTACAGCTCAGTTCAACTGGTCCAGATCACAGAGGAGAGCATGAGGAAGATGAAGAGAATGAAGGGGACCTGGAGGAGAAATGTGAGGCACAAGAGAGACAGGGACAGAGAGGAGGAGCATGTGTGTAATGCTTACAGGGAGAATATATATGAGGAGACGTCAGCTTTGGCTTTGGTTATCACCCAAAGTCAGAGGAGTGAGACAGAGGGTTGACTTAGAGGAGTGAGTCAGAGGGGTGAGTCAGAGTGTTGAGTCAGGGGGTTGAGTCAGAGGGTTGAGTCTGAGGGTTGAGTCAGGGAGTTGAGTCAGAGGGTTGTCAGAGTGTTGAGTCAGGGGGTTGAGTCAGGGGGTTGAGTCAGGGGGTTGAGTCAGGGGGTTGAGTCAGGGGGTTGAGTCAGGGGGTTGAGTCAGGGGGTTGAGTCAGAGGGGTGAGTCAGAGAGTCAGAGGGGTGAGTCAGAGGGTTGAGTCAGAGGGGTGAGTCAGAGGGGCTAGTCAGCAGCAGTACCATCAGCAGCAACAGCACTTCATTGATGATGACTAATTAAATAATTAATGCTAATTAGCACTATCAGCAGCCCAGATCGATTCTTATCCAGAGGCCTGTCTGGAGCAACTCTACATTTTTAATGCTCCTGTCGTTTTGATTAAGCTGGCTTCCAACCTGTGCCTCTCACTTCCTGGGTCGGCTGCAGGCCTTCTACATTTTACTGGCCTTTGATCGGTGCATGTTGTTTTATTTTGTAGATTGATTATTTGATACAGTTCCTCCTGTAGAAGATATGTTCCTTTAAGTTGTGCATGACTTTTCTATGCATCGCCTACAAGTGACCACAATAATAAGTAAATATTAATAAATCACACAAACACATAGAGAGCAGAAAGCAATACACAGCCTGTAGCCTTAATACAACTTGCAAACGGTTTGTATAGGCTGGTTTATACACTAGGTAACAGCAAGGTGGTATAAACACTGTGGTGGGGACGCTCAAATTGGGTACTGGTATACACACCATGGTATATACAATGTGATGTATACCAACCTGCTGGTATACACTATGGTATATAATAGGGGTGTGCATCTGTTCTTTATAGGACGATCCGATTCATATTTAGATGCTGTACATGCGCTCAGGGGCATTTCTGGGTATCATAAACAACAATTACCTTAATAAACAAAATAAACCATTTATTATAGCTTTAAATAGCTACCTGACTGCTGTGCTGCTTATCCCCAAACATCTAAAGTTAAATTCAAGTTATTTCATATATATATATATATACAGTATATATATATATGGATCTGACTGGAGATGGGATAGGACAATTCACTTGAGGTGGTTTATTCTTTTGCCAGAAGGACTATCTAGAAGGAATAGGCTACTTTATTTTGAGATGTCCCTGACATCCTCATGTTTCTTTCAAAAATAACTAACTACCATTAGTGGCTAGAATCATTCCATCACTTCTAGACCGAATTGAATCAATGCATTCCATAGTTACCAGTAAATATACAAATTATCATTCTTTTTTTTTTTTTGTACAATGTATGTTCTATCTATACTGTAGTATTAACACTATGGTTTATACAATGTGGTATAAACACCCTGGTATGCTCTATGGAATGTACAGTGAGGTTAGACACAGTGGTGTATACACTCTGGTGCATACCGTGACTTTAGACACTGTGGTATATACTGTGGTATAAACACCATGGTACTGGTATACTCTGTGGAATATACACGTTACACTTACACACAGCAGATAAGTGCAGAGGCTAGAGGGATACAGACAGCCAGGATAGGGAAGGGATTAGGAGAAGAGTGGTGTCAGCAGGAACTCAGTGTGTGTGTCTGTTAGTGTGTGTGTGTGTACGTGTGTGTGCGTGCGTGTGTGTTTGTGTGTGTGTGGGTGGGTGCATGTGTCTGCTTGTGTGCGCGTGTGTGTGTGTATATGTGTGTTTGTGTGCGTGTAGGTGGGTGTATGTGTCTGCTTGTGTGTGTGTGTGTGTGTGTGTGTGTGTGTGTGTGTGTGTGTGTGTGTGTGTGTGTGTGTGTGTGTGTGTGTGTGTGTGTGTGGTTGCATGTGTCTGCTTTTATGTGTTCGTGTGTGTGTGTGTGTGTGGGGGGGGGGGGGGGGTGGAGGTGGGTTTGTGTGTGTGTGGTTGGTTGAGGGTGCATGTGTGTGCTTGTGAGTTTGTGTGTGCGTCTGCATGACCAGTTCACCATGTTCCATCCTGTCTTCTTGATATAGGTGGTCGCTTGGCCCCAGACATTGGAAGTTGATGTTAACGACATAGAGGAGTCATCAGAGTTCAGGAAGGGAATATATACCACAAGTAATAACCAAATATTCCTGTACGTGTTTAGCCTCAAGTACCGAGAATGTTCGACCATAACAGGTATTGTAAAACCACATCCATCTCCCGGTATCAGAAGACAGCTGTTATGTTTGGATTTTAACACTGATATAAATGTATGAATCCTCCCCCCCCCCTGCCTAATGTGGTGGTTTTCCACTCCTGCTGCAATCGACCATGTTCTCATCCACACCGCCCCATTCAGAGAATTCTCTCAACCACGATCCAATCCTAAAGGCGAAAATCACAGCCCAGTTAAATGTTGTGTTCATAATGTGCTGAAGTATGGTACAATTTCAAATGGTCGATTTATTTGTTTGAATACATTTCCTGGAGCTAAATGGTTGGTAAAAACATGTTTTTCAACACATAGTTTACAAACAGCAGGGCTGAGTGGCAGGGAGGGAGAGATGGGTTGTTGAAAGCAGAAGATTACCATCCTTGTTCATTTCAACCACACAAAAACATTAATTACAACAACACCACAAAACAAGAAATGACTCCCTGCTGCGCGACTCGTAAAATATTCCCCCCTCAAATCTGTTATGACTTTTAGTTCCGCACTGATCAAGACCCACTGAACCAATCCCAGCATGGCCTGTTTCATTCTGTTGTGCACATCAAAAAATATTATGGCATTTAGCCAAAATGAATAATGCTAGTACATGATGTCAGAAATAAACAACAGAGAGAAACACACAACACACAATAAGTACATGTCTCCATTAAGGACTGATTGCAGTAAATATCAATCTGATAACCTAAAGTGATATCTAGCACCAACAAATGTTTATGAACGGCCCACAATTAGCCAGCACATGGCAACATCAGTTTCCTGGGTAGTGGCCTAAAGATGACATGTCTTCGAGTTCTCAACCAGTGACTGACCTCAAAAGAATATGACTACATAGAGGAAATACATTCTGCAGGGCACCTTGTGCAAGTGGTATCCAGACAGTCTTCATCTAAATGACGAGGACATGTTTCTATCAACGGCGTATTTAAGCCAGGATTAGATCTAGTATTTAGATCAAAATGTGGTGACATGTTGTCAAACTTCCCAGAAGAACATCTGTAGACACTGCTGATGGTTTCCATTGAGGGCAGAGGACAAAAATACATTTATTCTTTCCTTAATTCTCAACCCAAACCGTCTCTGTTGTTCTTCAAGAATATGCTAGCACTCCTTAGTGGGCCCGTGGTTCTTTAAGACATTCCTAGCCCTCCTAAGCAGAACCGTTGTTCTTTAAGAATATGCTAGTTCTCAACAGAAGAACCCATTAATATTCAATGCTAATGCTAATGCTAATGCTAATTCACTGATGTTGATAGTGATAGTTTGGGACAGGGCATCAAAGGTGGGCAATGGGCATGGTTGATCAAGATGGAGTCAAGCAATAATCAAACAGGAAGGGGACCCCCACCCAATGCACCCACCACCTGCACCCACCCCATGTGGGATGGCACTACATTATCAACAGCCAGGAGAATAGCCGGCGTCAAGCTCGCTCTCTCTCTCTCTCTCTCTCTCTCTCTCTCTCTCTCTCTCTCTCTCTCTCCCTACCCTCCCCTCCCTCCCCAGACACACGACTCAGCCGCACTCATCGTGCGCTTCACAGCAGAAGAGATGTGGAAAACAAAAACCTCCCAAAAAGGGTGAAGAAAAGAAAAGGGAGTTTCAGTCTGCCCACAAGGGCTCTTTTATTTTGGAGTTGATGATTTAACAAACATGCTCTCGCTCTCTCTCTCTCTCTCTCTCTCTCTCACTTTCTTTCTCTCCCTCCTCTCAGGTGGGCGTGGCCTGACAGCCCCCCCCTCCCCCTGCTCTATAATGAGGGTCCCCACAGAACATGCCCAATATTTGCTTGGTAACCGGGAGGGAGGTGAAAGAAGAGTTGATATGGGGGAGGGAGGAGGGAGTAGGGAGGAAGGGAGGGAGAGGAGGGAGGAAGGAGTGAAGAAGTTGGTTGTGGCTAGGCCTGGGTTGCAAGAGAATAGGGGATGACATGAATGAGGAGGAGGAGTAGGCGGAGGAGAAGTAGGGAGGAGAGGCGGAGGGAGCGGTATGAGAGGCGATGGCTGGGAGAACGGGGGCCTTCTCCATCACAGGCAGCAGCACCATGAGCAGATGGGGCCTGATAAATCCTGAAAAGGACGCATTACCTGCCCAAGTCGCCAAGCAGCCACAATTATCCCAGGGCTCCGAGTTCATTGTCAATTAGAGTGGCAGTTAAAGCGGGACAGCAGCTGTGGCAGATGGCCGGGATCCAGAGGGGCTGGGGAGCTGGGACAGAGGCCAGCCCCCAGGCTCGCTCTGCCTCTCCAGACACCCTCCTCCACCCTCTCACAGGCTTTATCCCTCTCTCCAGATACCCTCCTCTCTCTCTCTCTCTCTCTCTCTCTCTCTCTCTCTCTCTCTCTCTCTCTCTCTCTCTCTCTCTCTCTCTCTCTCTCTCTCTCTCTCTCTCTCTCTCTCTCTCTCTCTCTCTCTCTCTCTCTCTCTCTCTCTCTCTCTCTCTCCCTATGACTTGATCCTGCTCTATATCCCTCTCTCTCCACGTCTCTCTAGTTCTTAAGGGCAGGATTTCCTTGCGTGCGTTTATGAGAGACGGATAGAGTGACAGGGTGAACAGTGAGAGAGAGCGAGAAAGAGAGAGATATTTAGTAACAGAGAGAGGCAAGGGTCTCTGCACTAGGGTGATGAACTCCTTGTTTGGCACTGGAAATTCATGGCAAACAACGCATCGATTTCAGCACACTGAGAAATTACGCTTTAATCTGCGGAGCACATAATCAGTGAATATTCAATTGTTTACAACAAACTGTTTGTACGCTGCTGCCGTTTTACATAAATCGGATGTCTGACAACACAAATAAATTCACAGATCATCATGTGGTGATGATAAGGGACACAGAGGGTCCTGCAAGGCCATTTGCACCATATAGAGCCCCCTCTTTAGTCAGGCCCTGATGCAGTGCAGACACATGGTAACAGTTTCTACTTATTAAAAGTGTGTATCCTTCATTGTTTTCTGTCCAGAAATCCTCAAAAACATGATTAGAGGAAGGCACAAAGAAACGGTGCCTTGAAACAGGTCTGTTCATGATTCTCACTCCGTTGGTGACGGAGGACAGGGAAGCCCTCTGCTTGGCCATCCAGCTGGAGAAGTCCATCTTGTTTCCTTCTCTAACCCTTTCCTGGAGAAGTGTTCCTCCTGGCCTGAGCTTTCACGACCTGCTCTCCCTCTCCCTCTCTCCCTCTCTCCCTCTCTCTCTCTCTCTCTCTCTCTCTCTCTCTCGGGTCCCCCCTCCCTCACCAACCCAAGCCTCTCCAGCAGGCTTCATTTTCAGCGAGTGCCCCATTCATCAGCAGGCCGGGTGCTGTGGCTGGTGGGGGCGGGCCAGGGCAGGGGGCCAGTAAAGGGGTTCGGTGAGGCTGGTGGGGGCGGGCCAGGGCAGGGGGCCAGTAAAGGGGTTCGGTGTGCCCCAGCACCACCATCGGGCCCTTGTCTTTTCTTCTCCATGGGCTGCTGAGAACACAGGCCTCTGCCACAGACAGCAGCCACACTCCTGTCTTTACACCCCTCACAAAGGAGCTCCCAATGTATTCAGAGGGGGAGAAGAAGGGGGGAGAGCCCCTCGCTCTCTCTCTCTCTTTCTCTCTCCCTAGCTCCTTCACCCTTCGCCCTTGCCCAACCTCCTTCCATCACACTCCACCCCCTCCGCCTCCAATACTGCTTTTCTGCATGTGTGTCCCTCTCTCTCTCTCTCTACCTGATTCTCTGTCGCTCACTCTCTCTCTCTCCTCCCTCAAACCTTGATTCCTCATCCCCAAATTCCCTCCTCCACCCCTCCTTCAGCCCCTCCACCCTACCCCCCCTCCTCCCATCTCCTCCCCACTGGGGCGCCATTCCTCCTACTTTGTTCCGCCAGTCGCGGCCCCAGTGTCTGGGCCGTCCTGATAGCACGGAGGAGGCAGCGAGGCCATCCATCTGCCTGCCGCGGCCGGCCCATGAAGAGAGCAGAGGTCCCCCTTCACAACAATGGCCATTAAGAAGGCCAACCGCACTGCTGCTATAGTGTTGCTGCCTAAGAGGCGGCAGGGAAGCTGCAGGGAGACAGAGGCTAGAGGCAGACAGAGGCTGCAGGCAGACAGACGTTGCAGGCAGACAGAGGCTGCAGGCAGACAGACGCTGCAGGCAGACAGAGGCTGCAGGCAGACAGAGGCTAGAGGCAGACAGAGGCTGCAGGCAGACAGAGGCTAGAGGCAGACAGAGGCTGCAGGCAGACAGAGGCTGCAGGCAGACAGAGGCTAGAGGCAGACAGAGGCTGCAGGCAGACAGAGGCTAGAGGCAGACAGAGGCTGCAGGCAGACAGAGGCTGCAGGCAGACAGAGGCTGCAGGCAGACAGAGGCTGCAGGCAGACAGAGGCTGCCGCGGTGAGACTGGAGGCTGCGTGGGCCGCATCCGGGGGAGCAGGAGGAAGAGGGGGGGTGGGGTCAGGGAGTCGCCTGTCGCCGGGCAGAGTTTGAGATGGCGGAGATCCGATAGGTTCACGGGGACGGATAGCGGCCTTAAGCATGTTGTTAGAGTTAAGCTTGCCCGCAGAGTCTGCAGGCCAGCCAGGCAGTATTGATTTCTGTTTCTCTTCCTGGTGTGGTGGAACAGCACGCCTGCTGCTGCTGATGTATGGGGGAGCAGCCTGAGTTTGTGTTGTGTTATTTACGCCACTGTGGTTCGAAAGGTGTTTTTGAGGGAAGTTTTTGTTTGTAAAGAAACATTCTCGCAACATAAATCTATGCACGGGCATTGTTATTACCCTTACGATGTTTTGTTTTTTTGACCGCTTTACAATGTGAATAATACATGGGTATGGATTTTTATTATATTTTAAAGCAATAATACCGCATCAGCAACAGTGGGCACAGCAGTGGAGAAACCTGCAACAAAGTATGTGAAGTTCCTGACAACCAAACAATAGATTTAATTATATAGCCAAGTAGGCCACATTTACCTTTAGAACTCTCACCCGGCATCCCTCCTGAGATTTGACACATTTCCAGCCTTATCAGGGATGCCTATCTGTCTCCACTAACAACAGCAGGCACCTTGTTGAGGGAGAGCCTGCGTGAAGCCTCCTGTGAAACACTCTCCGTCGGCGCCCCGGCCTCCACATGCCTCTCATCCCTGCGATCAAACTGTCAGAAAAGAGAAGGAGGGGGAGTAAACACAGCTCTGCCATCGAGTGTTTTTAATTAGATTTGGATGGATTTCAAATCTGCTCTTGTTTCCTGGAATGACTCCGAGCGAACGAAAGGAAAGTACCCTAAAACAAGATTAACCTCTAATCTATTCTTTGGTCGCCACTACTGCCCAAATCCATCCATCTGCCTATTCATCCCTCAGACAGTGTCAGGCCCTCGCAGAGATATTGTTCAAATAATGCAGGCTTCACATTTAATAATTTTATACCTTACGCATTTACAATAAAACATTTTCTCTGGCCAATCTAAAAACGTGTTGGCCCAGCAGAATGGAACATAATGTACTACGTTCACATATTCTGTCGATTTGAACCGAATGAGTTTAAGGCTACTGTAGTCCGTTTCGATGCCAGTGCACCTAGACGTGAGAGTTAATTTGGTATATCAGCCGTATTGAGCCCTGTGTCCCCTCACTACCACACACATTATGGCTACACACTTGATCCCTTCATAGCGTCGCATCAATAGAATTGAATTTGGCCAGCAGGCAGCGATACATACAGCACACCATCAATGATTCAGCTCAATATTATCCTGTTACGGCAACTTATTTGCGGTGCCACAATCGATACTGCAGACAGGGTCCACAACGCTGTCCTCCTGCTAACCGCCTTCAGCCAGTCGTATCTAGACCAGAGCCACGCCTTCCTGAGCCCCACACACACACACACACACACACACACACACACACAGTTAAGATCCCACTTTCCCCCCATGGCTCTATTTTGAGAATTATAATATAATCAAGGCACAGAAGAACTCTCTCTCTCCATGATGTTGTAATTTTAATTCAACAGTTTTCACTTCTTGTAAACAAGTTGATGTTTTATGAGGAAATGGTTTGGAATCGTGACAAAGACTCTGCATAATTTGCTGACAGAATTGTCGGCGAGTTAATGATGCCAGGGTGTTGGCAGAGCGGCCCGGTGGTTTTTTATCCGTCCCTGGCTCCTCCATTACCCGACCACAGCTGATCTCTCTAACCCTGCCGTGGATATGAAGGCCGTGGATAAACACAGGGCTTGTAACAACAGAGAGACATGTGCTGAATCCAAATAATTAAAGCACTTGAAAGCCTCTTAGTTGTTTGTTTGATGTCTGCAAGACAGATTTATTTCATGAACATAAAACATTTATTAAGAGGAAACCGACCGGTAATGAGATCATGTGATTGATCATGCGAAGGGTTATCTCCGCCACGCCTGCCCTCGTGTGTTCTGGGCTCCTCTAGTTGGACTGAAACACTTGTCATTTAAAGGTTGAAAGGTTTAAACGTTTTAAATTCTGCATAGCGTGAAGGCATCTTGTTGTTTTATTCTGGATTGTACAGCCGTAGGGTTAGCTGATTATGCTTTTGCCACATGGCTCGTTCAACGTCTCCATGCTTGTTCAGAACATTCTTCGACTAAGCCGAGAGACCTGATAGGTATCGCAGATTCCAAGTGGCTCCATTATTTTCTTATTTGTTGACGGCCTGATGTGTTCGATCCTCTGCTCTGAACAGACGCAGAGCACGATCAACATGGACAGTCCACCTCGGGAAGTTATTGCAAAACTAAGGAAAGATGAGCCAAGATGTGGTATTGCTCTTGGGTTATTGCAAGAAGGTTTGGCTCACTCTTTCTCCCTCTTCGCAAAATATAAATCTATAACCACTCTCACTGACTAGCTTCTCTACTACATAAGTGCTACACTCACCTCATGAGGTTTTTCTCTCTGTTGATATCCACAGTAAACCTATATGTCTCTCTATCAAACCAATTTAGCTGTCTTTGACGTTTCTCTGTAGAGACTGGATTGCTGTTTTACTGACTCGGTAATTCTATGTTTATCTTATCAGCAGCTCAGAAAACGAGACCACAAAACCAACCGCCAGCAAGAATCATCAGTCTCGCTTTGGGCTTGTTTGACCAAAGCAACAAAACTGCCCTGTGAATTCGATTTAATTTGCTTTTGGATAACAATTTCAATTTGCAGTGAAACCTTAGTTAATCTATTTGCTGTTAGGTAAACCAAAGATACTTTGATATTTATTCATCAGTTTGAAGTAGAAGTAGCGATTTACTGAAAGATATGCACACACAAGTAACTCACTTAAATCCACATCGACTATAGTGCAGAAATTTGGCTTTTTGTAGTATTAAAAAATGTCCATTTGAAGACTTTCAGAAGCTGGGTCTGAGTGTGGTGTGTATGTTTTCCCCTCGATTGGTTTGTGGTGAGTGACACCGCTCATAAACTGAGGGCTTCTCCATACATACCATAAAGCACAGCACCTGTCTGTTGATAATGAATCAGCTGATTGCCTTATTGCTCCAGAAGAGTATCAAATGAACAGTTTAATGACTGGGTGTGTGTGTGTGTGTATTTGTTGAGGCGTGTGTGTCAGTATGTGTGCATTCATGTGTACGTGTCTGTGTGCATGCATGTGTGCATACGTAAATGTGTATGCATATGCGTGCACATGTCTGTCTCTGTGTGTGTGTGTGTGTGTGTGTGTGTGTGTGTGTGTGTGTGTGTGTGTGTGTGTGTGTGTGTGTGTGTGTGTGTGTGTGTGTGTGTATCTATGTGTTAGTGTTTGTATTTATGCGTTAGTGTGTGTGCGTCAATGTCTGTGTGTGTGTGTGTGTCTATGTCTATGTGTGTGTGTGTGTGTGTGTGTCTATGTCTCTGTGTGTGTGTGTCTATATCTATGTATGTGTGTGTGTGTGTGTGTGTGTGTGTGTGTGTGTGTGTGTGTGTGTGTGTGTGTGTGTGTGTGTGTGTGTGTGTGTCTGTGTGTGTGCATGCAGCCGTGTTGCTCTTTCACGATGCTCCTGTCAGCTCTGTAATTGACAGTCTAAGTAGGCCAGCCGAGAGGCCAGCCCCTGTTAATTTATTTTCTGAGACTCTCCCATCCATATTTATGAACCCCTGCTGTTTTGTCTATCACCGCCGATCAAACTTACGATGTAATTGCGCTGGCTGAGGGAGCGGCGAGTGGTCACTCATTGGCTCACAACATTCACATTACCACTCGTTAGGATTTCACCGTAGGCTGCACCGGCACAGACAGACAGACAGACAGACTGACAGACAGGCGGACGCACACAGATGAAGGAGATTTAAGAGAGTGAGAGGTAGAGAGGCAGAGGCAGTGCATGAAAGTACTAGAAAGAAGGAGAGAGAAAGAAAGGCTGAGAGAGGGATGGATGGAACGAGGGAAAAAGAGAAAGAGATGGGAAGAGAAAACAAGGGAAAGGGAAGGTGACAGAAACAGAGAGGGAGGTAGGAAGGGAGTGATAGGGGGAGAGAGGGATGGAGGGAGGGAGGGAGAGAGGGAGGGAGGGAGGGAGGGAGGGAGGGGCTGGCTGGCCGTGATGAGGTGTGAACATTGTGGGTCATAGTACGCCAGCACAATAAGTTAATTTAGTCCCTGCTCTCTGTTCTGACGAGGACTAATCGCTACGACTCAAGAAATGAACAATGAGCAAGAAATGAACAATCAAAATTTCAGACTAATGTGTGTAACTTGAAACGTGACTCAAACTAAGACCTCTGTGATGATGGGATCTGTGAGGGACCCTGGTGTAACGCGCTGTAATGTGATGCTGGGCGTGTTGTAATGATGTAATACGCGGTCGCTATGGAATGCACGGCGTCTCCGAGGTTAGCTCACTGTTTACCTGCTTACCTGCCGCCATCAGCCTAACGAGCTCCATTTGTTTACAAACAGCCTCAAAGAAATGTGCAGCGGGGAGAGAGGGAGGGAGGGAGGGGGAGAGAGGGAGAGAGGGAGGGAGAGAGAGAGAGAGAGAGAGAGAGAGAGAGAGAGAGAGAGAGAGAGAGAGAGAGAGAGAGAGAGAGAGAGAGAGAGAGAGAGACCTTGATGTGTGCAGGGTTAGCTAGGGGCATACCTGTATCATCTCAGAGGTAGTAGTGTAATTATGTGCAATTTTGATCCCTGCAAGCATACATTCATTTGCATTCATTACGACTTGTTATGTTCTGATCTAAACAGCGAGGCCATCTGATGTCAGCTTGCATAATGGGGATTAAGCAGCCAATAGGCAGACGGCTCCGGTTTCCCGCCTAAATCATCTTCTGAAGTTATGTGCACGCACGTCTGAATGTGGTCTGAATGCAAGTTTGACTCCCAGTTTGTTGGGGAAAACAGAGGTTCAACACCAGCATGGGGGGCTTTAGTGTGTTCAGGGGGCTTTAGGGCAGTTCTTTCAGGAATCAACTCCGTATCTTTTTCGCTGAGGGTCTCAACTATCCACAATATTACGTTTTTATTGCTCACACTTATTCACTTTACCTACCACTTTTCACTATATTGATCAAACTTTTCTGTGGGTCATTTGAGAATGAAAAAATATTAAAGAAATATATATTAAAGAATATATTGAATAGTTCCATGATCATATAGTGGGTCAATATACACTGAAAACAGCTCCTGATGAAAGGGGCGGAAGAACATTGAAGAGCTTCATTTACTTAATTTAAATTAAAGCTTTAATAAGCAATTTGTTTTGTTGTTTCATCTTCTCACTCCCCCCTTCTCTTTTTAAATCTCTGATTGGGTGTAGCTTCAAATTGTCTCATAGTGAGTTATAAAGTACAAATTAATTCTCTTCAGCCAAGACGGAGCTTACTCTGATATGGGCTCCCAGCATGCATTGGTGATTATGGAAGCCCTGCGCGTGAAATTGTCTCCTTAATTGTCTCAGTGCCCACGATAAGCCTGATACTTCCTAGCAAAGCATGCTGAGCGCACGTCTACGGGACATTTAGGAGTTCTCGCTAAGTCAAACACAAAATGGCAATATTGAGTTTCAAATGTTTGTTGCCCTATCTTGATTTGGTCGTGTTTTGGTTAAAGATGGTCGGCACAGCGTAGCACGCTTTAGAATGAACTATCATCAACCATGCAAAGCATGAACATGTGTTTCTTCAGGATGCCAAACCTCTTGACCCTACAGCGACCCAAACTTCCTACGACAACAACAAGCAGTCTGGAGGCCGCGGTGAGCAACACGACTCCCAGAGGCAGCATCTCAACACCCTGGGACCAGAGATATCATGTTCTCTGTGGGTGTACCACACAGTACTGCTCCTACATTCCTTTATGTGTTTATAAAGACAATGAGACAACGTCTACCCTCTTGTTTGGGGTGCGAAGACTGCCTCGTTTTGTCTGCTCCATGCTCAGAATCATAGGAATGAGTTTATTCAAAAAAGAGTGCTTCATTTAAAACGTGTTTGTCTCCAATCTGAAATCTCAGCTCTTTAAAGTCCGAGCTTGGTCCTCATTCATGGATGGATTTATGAAAGGTAAAGAGACACCACCAAAGGGATAGAGACCAAAAGATGAATTAAGGGGGAGGAAGCAAACGCAGACACATGGGCCACGCCCCCCAGATGAGACGTGCAGACTCATCCTCTAGAACACATGGACATTACAGCAGAGGAGAAGAACCAGGACTCTTACAGCAATCCATGTAGAGATGGACCCAACAGACTGGGCCGTGTCTGGACCCTACAGTCTAAATCATGTGTTCACAATGTTTCCTCCTTCTCCTTTCACCTCCTCGCCAGTAGCACCGCTGTGTAAGAACCCTTCCCACTAAAAAGCAAAGTGATTCGATTTACCGTGGGGGTGATTCACACTAATGACATGAGAATCAAGTCTGAGAGTGTGAAGCCTGGGGCTACAGCGGCAGCTCCACCCTGAAGCTACAGCCGCAGCTACACCCTGAAGCTACAGCTTCACCCTGAAGCTCCACCTCCAACCTGAGGCTCCAGCTCCACCCTGAATCTACAGCTCCACCCTGAATCTACAGCTCCACCCTGAAGCTAAAGCTCCACCCTGAAGCAAGTCCTTGAAGCTCCACCTCCACCTTGAAGCTCGACCTCCACCCTGAAGCTACAGCTCCACCCTGATGCTCCAGCTCCTCCCTGATGCTCCAGCTCCACCCTGTGGAGCTGGTGTGGGGTTTCTAAAAAGCTGTCACGAGAGCATAAATCAACACTTTGTTTATCGCATTAAAGACCCGTCCTGTTGAGTGAGTCGGCTCTGCCTCTCTCTCTCCCACTGTCTCACTCCCTCCCTCACCCACACCCTCGCTGCCTCCCTTCCTCATAAAAAGACAGGCATCTGCTTACCTATCCTGCTGAAGTTTCTGTCTAGGAACACCCTGCTCACACCCTCTTGCACACACACACACACACTAACACACAAATAAAAACACACACACACTCACACAACCCCTCCCACACATGCACACACACTCTCACACACATATATATACACACACACACACACTCACAAACTCTCACATGTATTAGGGCTGTAGACAATCCCTCATGGTTATGCGGATGCAGATGGGGGTGGGGGGGAGACTGCGGGGGGCCTAGTGCCGTTGTACCTGGATACCCATACCGCAGCAGTGCTCCTCTTCTCAGTGAGTCGGGCTCCATGTGTGTCCTGTGTTGTTGTATGACTGAATTAGGTCCTAACTTATCCGCTGCACTCCTCCTCCTTAAGGTGGGAGAGAGAGAGAGAGACAGAGAGAGAGAGAGAGAGAGAGAGGCAGAGATAGAGAGAGAGAGAGAGAGAGAGAGAGAGAGAGAGAGAGAGAGAGAGAGAGAGAGAGAGAGAGAGAGAGAGAGATAATGAAGAGACTGGAGAAGAAGTGGAGCCACACAGATTCCTTCCTTAAGATGACTTTCAAGAAGGAGGGAGAGAGAGAGAGAGAGAGAGAGAGAGAGAGAGGAAGCAAAGAGAGCGAAAGACAGAAAGAGCACAGGAATAAGCATAGTAAGCGTTTTCGAGCACTAATGTAAAAACAGCAACTCAACTGTTATTAAATCTATGTTTAGACATATGTGTGGAGCAGGCCACACCACACAGTCATGGCTTAAGTTCATCATCTACACATCCTGGAGATTGGAAACTGTCAACAGCAGAAAGGAATACGGGACGAATGAGGAATAGAAAGAATGAAAGATACATAGCATTTACTAGCTAGATAGAAAATTGAGACATAGAGTTATACAGTACACACACATACAGATGCAGTAAATATATAAGCACACTTCATTAATGCTATTTATATGCTCACCTCATTAATGTTATATATAAGCAGACTTTGTTAATGTTATCTGTAAGCGCACCTCATTAATGTTATGTATAAGCAGACATCATTCATGTAATATATGAGCAGACTTCAATAATGTTGAATGTAAACAGACTTCATTAATGCTATACATAAGCACACCCCATAAATGTAATGTACAAGCACTTCATTCATGTTATATACAAGCAGACTTCATTAATGTAATATTATAGCAGACTTCAACAATATTACATACAAGCAGACTTCCTTTATGATATACAAAAGCAGACTTCATTAATGTAATATTATAGCAGACTTCAATAATATTATATACAAGCAGACTTCCTTTATGATATACAAAAGCAGACTTCATTAATGTAATATTATAGCAGACTTCAACAATATTACATACAAGCAGACTTCCTTTATGATATACAAAAGCAGACTTCATTAATGTAATATTATAGCAGACTTCAACAATATTACATACAAGCAGACTTCCTTTATGATATACAAAAGCAGACTTCATTAATGTAATATTATAGCAGACTTCAACAATATTATATACAAGCAGACTTCCTTTATGATATACAAAAGCAGACTTCATTAATGTTATGAGGTTCTGGTGGATCAGGGTGTAGCCCCTCCTTTAGCCAGAAACCCAAATGGCTGCCGGCTCGAGTGGAAATACAACCAGCCATTAGCACCCTAAATGGAACCATTTCCTTTGGAAGTTCATTTAAATGAAAAAACAATTTACAAAGTGAGTCTCTTAGAGAGAGAGAGAGAGAGAGAGAGAGTGCGAAAGAGAGAGAGAGAGAGAGAGAGAGAGAGAGAGAGAGAGAGAGAGAGAGAGAGAGAGAGAGAGAGAGAGAGAGTGCGAAAGAGAGAGAGAGAGAGAGAGAGAGAGAGAGAGAGAGAGAGAGAGAGAGAGAGAGAGAGAGAGAGAGAGAGAGAGAGGTCCACAGCCTACGGTCCAGATGGCGTCCCCAACATATGTGGCATGACCTTCTGAAGCTCAAGTACATACAGGGCACCGAATCACTGAGCAAACAGCAGGCTGGGTCCTCAGATGTGTGTGTGTGTGTGTGTGTGTGTGCGTGTGTGTGTGTGTGTGTGTGTGTGTGTGTGTGTGTGTGTGTGTGTGTGTGTGCGTGTGTGTGTGTGTGTGTGTGTGTGTGTGTGTGTGTGTGTGTGTGTGTGTGTGTTTGTGTGTGCTCCTCCAAACCCCCATCCAGGCACACACACACAGCCCCCACCCCCCCTCCGGGACTCAGCAGCAGAGAGAGATGCCCATCACTCCGTGGCTGCAGATGCTCTTCACCACTGCCAGGCTGTGGCTTCATTAGGCCCGAATCAGAGACCGGTAGGAGAGACGGCCCCGGGCCCCGGGCCACGGGCTCCGGCCCGCAGCGCCGCCCGCCCCCCAGAGCGGCACGGGCCCTCACACACACACACACACATATATATATGTAGACCTATATAGAAGGATCTATAGAAATGCACACACACATACACACGCGCGCACACACTTAAACACACACACACACACGTGCCAACACACTTACACACACACACACACACCAACCAACAAATGTACACACATAAACGTACACAGACACACATGCGCGCTTACACACACATACATACACGCACACATGCACACTCACACATGTCAATACGCTGAAATGCACAAACAGATATACAGGGTTGTATTTGGAATCATTTCTGAAAATAACCAATTTCAGGTGGAGGCATGCGATTGAGAAGGTCTGCTGTGTGTGTGTGTGTGTGTGTGTGTGTGTGTGTGTGTGTGTGTGTGTGTGTGTGTGTGTGTGTGTGTGTGTGTGTGTGTGTGTGTGTGTGTGTGTGTGTGTGTGTGTGTGTGTGTGTGTGTGTGTGTGTGTGTGTGGGCATGTGCTGCAGTGAGAGAGGCCACATAGTGAGAATATGTCCCACTACAGAGAGAGACAGGAGCCAGTGAAACGAGTGTGAAATAGCAGGCTTTTAATGAACCTTGGGTAGAACTGCTCAACAGATTCAACTCCACCTCAAACAACAGAGATCTGCCATGAAGTGGTGCACGTGCAAATGCATCTTGTTTTTTAATTAAATAAACGAAGAGGGGGGTGAACAAATGGAATAAGTGAATTTAGATTTTAATAAAATGTATGCAGATAACTTGTTTGGCTGCTGATAAATACGCAGCTTCAACAGAATCCAGAGGCTTCTGTATCGATGGTTTACGCTCCTCAGAGACGTGTTGTTACAAGTAAACAGCATCCTCATTGGTGAAATGAAAACACTTCCCGACCAGCAGTCCCACACTCGTATCCATCAGACACCTCGCACCGCGCGATATGTAATTAGTGTGTAATCCCCTGCCTCCTCAAAATGATACCAAAAAATGATGATGCGGAACCATAATGAGATATTAATTCAGAAACACTGCAGATAAGCATTTATTTTCCTTTTTTTCACCCTCTTTCCACCTCAATAAAGCAGTGGCGTATAAGTTATTACAAAGCTTTAATGTAGATACGGTTATTACAGCGATTTGTTTGGGCAACCAGTGTTTCATTTCCGCTTGTGTCTGTCTTTTTCTCATTAAAAAAACCTCCAATCCCTTTCAGTCAGTTGTCTCGTTTATTTGGTCCTATTGAAGTGAGGTTACTGAATATTAGATTTACTATTTTAATATATACATGAAGATATTCCTCATATATGTTCAATTCAACAAGAAAAACATTAGTTACCTCACTATAATTATTATTGGTGTGTGTGTGTGTGTGTGTGTGTGTGTGTGTGTGTGTGTGTGTGTGTGTGTGTGTGTGTGTGTGTGTGTGTGTGTGTGTGTGTGTGTGTGTGTGTGAATGGATGCATGCGTGCGTTTGAATGTTTGCGTGTGCACGCATATTTGTTGTAGTTGAGATTCAATATTTTTACAGAAATTAGTCAAATGAGTTCCCAATTTAGTTCAAGAGAATCCAACAGTGACAAATGGAAAATGTTAGCTGAGAATAGCAAATCACTGTCTAAATGTGATTAATAGGATGAAATGTATTTGGATAATTGTATTTGAATATTTGCCTAATCTATCAAAAAGCCAGTAACAATCCAGTTTAGCCAGGATTTCTCTCATGAATTAAGCCTGACATTCATCATTTTTATGTAGAATGTAATATGGAGCTAAATGTTCTGGAGAAGCATTACATTACTGCTGACACTATGTTGTCTCTACACTAAATCACTCCCCTTTCAAATAGTGTTTTTCAAAGTCTCTTATGAATAACATTTCTACATTGCACTGCAATTAAATCATTATTCACAAGAATGTTTGGCTGGGATGCAAATTGAAAGTATGAAGGTATTTTTGAAAGATGTGTTCATCTTATATGGCCTTGCAGTGGTGGATGTACCATGAAGTAAGTGTCTGTGTGCGTGGGCGTGTGTGTGTGTGTGTGTGTGTGTGTGTGTGTGTGTGTGTGTGTGTGTGTGTGTGTGTGTGTGTGTGTGTGTGTGTGTGCGTGTGTGTGCAGTGTGTTTCTGAAATGAGCGTTATTTGGGGTTTGGTTGGTGCTTAGAGACAGAGAGAGAGAGAGAGAGAGAGAGAGAGAGAGAGAGAGAGAGAGAGAGAGAGAGAGAGAGAGTGAGAGTGAGAGAGGTCTATCCAGTCAGGTCATCCTGTTGCCTGGTAACAAGCATCGGATTGACAAAGGAAGACCAATTGAGGACTGCTCTCCCCAGAAATCAATAGGACCGGCCTGGCGTGATGATGTGAGATTAGCCAGTGGTGGAAAGCCAATGCTTTGGCCCAGGTTTCTTCATAACCGAGCAGAGAAGGGGAGGAGAGGAGGAGATTTCATCTGAAACATTGAATATAAAGATATAAGGTCTGGACACCTATCGTCCTCTCTCCCTCTCTCCCTCTCTCTCTCTCTCTCTCTCTCTCTCTCCCTCTCTCTCTCTCTCTCTCTCTCTCTCTCTCTGTATGTCTATATCTCTCTCTTCTCTTATCCTCTTTTCTAGCCCTTGTCTCCTTCAGGTAATGAGATTTTTTTTCTTTCAGAGAAGCGAACACTCGTGAGATTTGGAGAATCAGGTTTTCTCTTTCTTGTTGGAGGGAGTGTCTCAGTGCCGCTCATATTGCCCGGGGCGAGGGGAATAGCACGAGGACTGGAATATTAGCAAATATAGGGGAAGAAAAGGAAAGACACGTGCACCTTTGTCGTTGCGATGCATCAGATACTTCCTCTGCCTGCAACGGTCTAATGAAGATTGTCCCATAAAGTCACATTCTATCTTCTTTAAGCTTCAAATTCAACTAATTATGAAGACGGTCCTGTGTCCTTCCTATCACAGGTAGGAATGGATTCTGGGATTAGGTTCCCAACACAAATGATCTACTATTTTGGATCAATAAAATGTACCATTTTTGCCTCCTTAGCGATTATTACTGATATTTTTACCCCACGATGTGCTGGTGGGAGGAAGAAGTAACGGTGTTGTTATTTTTCTTTTTTTTAAATGGAGGTCGGAAATTAACGAAATGTTTAGAACAATAATACCTGAAGATCGCCCTGTAAGTGGGGTCTGACCATTACCTTTAAATTTACTTTCAGGGCCTTTGGCAGAGAGAGAGAGAGAGAGAGAGAGAGAGAGAGAGAGAGAGAGAGAGAGAGAGAGAGAGAGAGAGAGAGAGAGAGAGAGAGAGAGAGAGAGAGAGAGAGAGAGAGAGAGAGAGAGAGAGAGAGAGAGAGAGAGAGAGAGAGAGAGAGAGAGAGAGAGAGAGAGAGAGAGAGAGAGAGAGAGAGAGAGAGAGAGAGAGGCTGAGTCACGGTCTTAGCATTGGGAGCTGACAGAGAGCAGAGACCGTATGTTAGCTACCAGCTCGTTGTAACCTGAGTACTGGGAGTCTGGAGCGGTGAACTGGGAGCGCTCCGCCTGGGCCAGGAATGTGTCGACCGCCACTGGGAACACGGGCACTAAGAGCTGATTGGCTGGTGGCTGCTAGGGGGCGGAGGAATGTACCGGGACCCAGGTCAGGGGAGAGGGGATCAGCCTCACTGATACCTCTGTCATCAGGACCCCCCCCCCCCCGGGGGGAGAGGAGAGAGCAGGAGGGAGACGGGAGGGAAATGACAGAGAAGAATGAGGAAGAGGAGGAGACAGGAGGAACCACAAGGAGGGGGGGCACAGCATGCGTGGTGGCTTCTTAGCGCTGACTCCTGGGGGGTCATTGTGTCCACAAAGAGAGGGAGAGAGAGAGAGAGAGAGAAACTCAAATTTTTCGGTGTGTACCAAATGAAATGCACCCATTGTTATGTTTTTCAAACACAAGGTGGCGCAAGTTTGGAAACTGAGGCATTTATTGCCATGGTTACACCTGGCACTCCATAGTAACCTAGGCAGCGTTTTGGGTGGCTTCTGTCCAGTGCTTTACCGTAAACAGTCATTCATAACTGTGTGAACCACAGGCGTCCCATCCCACTCCAGAGCCATCAGCCAGCCGGTCAGCATCAGGAAGGGGGGGGTTCATCGATGTTAAGCAGAGAGCCGCTGGAGGGGGAAGAAAAGGAAATGGGACCAAAGTATGGAAATTAATTGAATTATGTGGGAAAGAAATTACAATTTTAGGAGAGGATTGATGTGATTACAATACTCGAGATGTAGAGATGTTTGTAGGTTCCTGAAATGTCTCCCAATGCTACTAAAGAGAACGCTGATATCAGGATGAGGTTCATATGGAAGCCTTGGTTCAATTCCAGCACGTGTTCTCCCAGAAACATTTACTCCATTATTTGTCTACAACACACTTTAAAAGAGCTGTCCTCCATATCTGCTGAAATCACAATGAATATTAACATCGTTGGCATCCACTCCATGTCAAAATGTTGTTTTAAGTTACCAAATAAAATCTGTTTATTCCTCTGTGTATTTATTTATGTGGACATGATATCCCTACTCTCTCTCACACACACACACGCACGCACACACACACATACATACAGACACACAAACCCCTGCAGCTCAAATCCCTGGGAAGAGTCGAGTGAAGAGTGGAAAGATTGGCTTGCAATCACCGGGACTCAGATATCTGTTCAGAGACCACTTCCTGGCAGAGTTACATCAGCCCTGGCACCAGCCAGGCAGAGAGACAGGAGTCAGCACACTCTCTCTCTCTCTCTCTCTCTCTCTCTCTCTCTCTCTCTCTCTCTCTCTCTCTCTCTCTCTCTCTCTCTCTCTCTCTCTCTCTCTCTCTCTAATGCATCACGCCCAAGCGAAGGAGGGGTTCACAGATCGGCAGATAACTCATCGTTACTGTCGTTTACTGTAATCCGGGTCGGGTTGTGAAGTCATACGGAGGAGCCCAGCAGCCACATTGTCTGAGGCTGAGGGGAGACAGGTCCAGGAGAGAGACAGGTCCAGGAGAGAGACAGGTCCAGGAGAGAGACGGGTCCACAGAAGTCGTCCTCTCAGTACAGGGAAGGCGTCTAGACAAGTTTTCAACTTGTCAAGTGGATTTTTTTTATTTTGAGAATAAACTCCTGCCATCTCATCTCTGGTTCAAGCGCTTTCAGAAGCCATCAAGAGAACAGCGTCAGACAGCAGAACTACAGAAACAGATCCCCAGCTGAAAATTGAAAACACCTTTTGTGAACAAAGCAGTTAAGGCGTAGCAGAGATACAGGATGGAGCGGTTAGAGGAGGCGATGTTGTCAAGGGCACAGATGGACCGTTAAACAGCAGCCCACACGCAATGAAAAGGAGTCACAGAGAGGCAAAGAAATGATATTGGTCTTTAATATGATGGTGTCATCCCTCCCCAACAACGTTCTGTCCATCAGCCTTTTACTGATATAACAGCATGACTTCAGCATGCAGTCACACACACACACACACACACACACACACACACACACACACACACACACACACACACAGCCACACCCATACCCCTGCCCTTGAACACACAGTACACAACACATAATAAGAGGCATGATAGGATTAAACATCACAGAGTTTCAGATGCAAATGAGCTGCAGTCTCATAAAAATTGAAATTCTGGGGTCTGTGGCAATCTGCCTTAGGTTAATAGACTTAAAACAAAACCAGGGATTCGGCCTGTATCCATGGTGACCTCGGTTCAAACTGTTGTTCGGAGGATTAATACGAGTGTCAACATCAGACTTAAACATTGACATGCATCACCAGGACATGCTTATGTTTCACAGGTCAAGGGTTTTTTATCGGGGCTACAAAGTGTACTTCAGTTTCCATTTGTCCGTTTCGCTACGCAGAGTCAGTGTTTATCGCGGAACACTATGGCTGAGTTTATATCTACGTAGTTTCCACTTGAATTATCGCCCCTAAGGTTGAAAGTTTTATCACCCAAAGCCAATGATTGTTGAAGAAAGTATTTCTTATGTAAGGTATCATTAAGACTAAATTAGAATCAGCAACATAGGGTCCAAATCCCTTTTATTTAACCTCAAACAACTCAGACCCTGTCCCACTCTTTTTGTCCTGGGCTCCTCCCTCTCTCCATATCAACCTCCATCATCCTCATGTCTTCCCTCTCAACACCTCAGGCCTTCTGACACATGACCATAACAGTCAAAATGATGCCCAGCGTCAGGGCCGTTGTAACCCAAAACGGCCCTTTCTACTTAACATAATAAAGCTCTGCATAATAATAATAATGATGATATAATGCATCATAAACAATGCTCTACGTATATGCCAAGGTTGGCTGGACAGAAAGATGATGCAAACGGTCGTTTACAACAACATGGCTTTCAGACAGACTAACGCGCGTCATTGTAAAGTAGATCAAACAGACACTGACTGATCATAAAAAGCTAAATATAAATCTGAACCGATGACAGGCTGAAGATCATCGGGAGGGGGGGTCTTATTATTTTGCCAAAGCGGTCGTTGTAAACAGCGGCTGTGTGTGGGCTTATCGTCACGGTGACTGACAGCCGCTAATGTAGGTTAAGTTCTCCCACGGCCAGGACGCCTGCTGCAGCCATGTATGTGGCGGTGAAGGAGTCGGAGTGATGGGATTCATCAGGAGAATACAAACATCTCAGGCCCCCCACCCAACTGGCCTCCCCTGACGCACACACACACACACACACACACACACACACACACACACACACACACACACACACACACACACACACACACACACACACACACACACACACACACACACACACACAAACATATTGGCAAACACATGCACAGATACCCACATGCACACACGGGGACACACAGACAGACACACAGACACGCATGCACACACACACAAACACAGACAGACAAACACAGTCACACACACATACACAGAGACACATATAGACACACGCACACAAACATACACACACACACATATAAACACACACACACACACAGACACAGCACACACACACACAGACCCATGCACACACACAGACAGACACACACACACACAGACACATACACCCAAACACACACACACACACTTGGCATGTGGATGGGTGTCTGTGCTGTGTGCGCAGTGTGCACATGCAATTATGTGTTTACACACACGGCGGCCTCCTCTGACTTGACGGCTGCACGGAGGCGTCGCTTCTCTCGTTGAGGAGCCCATTATTCGACGGCAAATTGGTTAATGCAAGCGTTTGACGGCGAGGTGACAGGAGAATGCCAGGCATGAATCCTCCTCTTGTTATCGGAGGCGCCACGCGTCACGCCCTCACGGTGTGATCACCCACAACACACCGGCAGGAACCGCCATCTTCTATACCCCCACAGGGGGGCCACGACAGCGGCTTCCTGTCTGAAGCAGCCTTGGGGAGGGGGGAGGGGGAGAGAAGGAGGGAGGGGGGGGGGGGGGGGGAGGGGATGGAGACGACAAGTGGAAAGCAATGCAGGAGATGAAAGCACAAAGGGAAGACTGATCGGGGAGGAGACTGATTAGTAAATGAGCTGTTGATCAACTTCCAGAATAGTTGTGTTATCTGTCAGAGAGGTTCACCTCGCCGTTAGAAAGACACAGAGTGAGGGGGAGAAGGGAGAGCCATTGAAATAGAGAGGCCTGAGGGACCACGTGAGTCCATCGTTGTATACCAGGGTAAGACAATGTCCCTGGTGAGGTTTTACCCACCGTCGTGAACCAGGGTAAAATAATCCCTGGTGAGGTTTGACTCACATCGTTGCAAGCATTCATAAAAGCTGTCAGAATGTTCCCCATTCAAAGTGAGTCATCACATATTTCCCTCCTCAGTCAGACATGATTTGGGGTTGTGCTCGGCTATGAGATTCTGACAGGCCCTAATAATTCAACTTCACAAAGTAATGCTTAAATAATTACTTATTCTAATTACGAAAGGCTGAGTGTTATGTATTCTTTTCCTGGCAGTCTCTAATTAGCATATTTTCATTATCATGGCAAATGAATAATTTAGAGGGTCTCTGTAATAGGCATGCATTATTAGAGTTTAGTACAGTGATGGATTTAAAGGGGTACTACACTCGATTTGTGTCTCACCCCTTCCCCGGGTGACATGAATAATTACGTGAATAGCTGCTCTCCTGTGGAGCTGGGGCTGTTCCACACGTCGGTACCATAGCTGAGGGGCTGCTTGAAGTCCTGCTTCACAAACCAAGCGTCCCTTTTATCTACTTTAACCAACAAAGACATGTTGTTATTATAGTAAGTCAGTAAGCAGAGCGGGAGAGCGAGAGAGAAAGAGGGGGGGAGAGAGAGCGAGAGAGGGGGGGGAAAGGGAGAGACAGAGAGAGAGAGAGAGAGAGAGAGAGAGAGAGAGAGAGAGAGAGAGAGAGAGAGAGAGAGAGAGAGAGAGAGAGAGCGAGAGAGGGGGGGGAAAGGGAGAGACAGAGAGAGAGAGAGAGAGAGAGAGAGAGAGAGAGAGAGAGAGAGAGAGAGAGAGAGAGAGAGAGAGAGAGAGAGAGAGAGACCAAAAGACAGAGAGAGAGAGACAGAGAGGAGCATAAAATGGGAAAAGGTGTGTTAGTAACTGAACAGTAAATAACTGTTGAACTCAAGTCCTAACACCTATGCTCTGCTTCGTACAAACAAATAGAAGTATCGGTTTTGAAAATATAAGATGTGAGACTTGAATTGGAAGAGCAAATATAAGTAAGCACCCTCTTCGTCAAAGCAATCACAAATCAGATAAATAGTAATTGTTTTTCTTCAACAGGATTTCCGCCACTTGACGCTGAATCGGTTGATCTTTAACTCTTGGCTCTTACTTACCTTCGCTTCCCCTCTTCCTTTATCTCTTCTTCTGTGTCGCCGACTCCTGGTATCTATCGCCCAACGCTTTTCTCTCCCTGACTCTGTCCCCTTCTCTAACTATGTTCCTCCTCACCTCGCCGTCCCCTCCGGTCCGGTTCAAGCCTCTTGTCATTGTAAGATGAAAATACGATGATTTATGTTGTGCCCCCCCCTCCTTACTTGTTCAAAGTAATGAGATTCTATATTTCAACTCACTTGACAGATGGATTGGAAATTAAAAGGCTCAGATAAGTAATGTATTTTTGATGTTGGCCTGTGAATAACTCACACATGCTGATTGATTTCAGAACTCTGATGACAAACGGCCCACAGAACAACATGCCCACAGCGCTTAGAGTCAGACGTTACTCTGAGAACCATGTCAGGACTCACACCTTAAGGTCCATAGCAACTACATCATCAGGACCACAGGCAGCCTTAGAGTCAGACGTAACTCTGATCACGATGTCAGAACTCACACCTTACAGAGGTTCATATTAACTACAGCATTAGAGTCATACATTACTCTGAGACCCATGTCAGAATTCAGACCTGGAGGTTCATATTAACTACAATATAAGAACTATGAGCACCACTTAGAGTCAGACCAAAGTCTAAGACCCACGTCAGAACTCACACCTACACCGTACAAGAATGAACCACGGGCAGAGCTTCAGTCTCTCAACAAGCGAGCGTTTTGAAAGAAATGAAAATGCATTGTATAGAAATCTAACTTTGACGTCTCCACAATGTACTTTTCATTCATCAATAATAATTAAACAGGGATGACGATTGGGTACCAGCTCAGAACAGACCTGTGGGGCGGGTAACTGTGTCGCAGGGCGTCCCTGCGTGTGTTCACCTTTGCGTTCAGAGGATGCGGGCCGCTGACGACGGAGCCTCTGCTGTATTTGAAGACATCAGGAGTTCACCTTGTGAGCAGAGACAGCTGTCTATTGCCTCGAACGAGGCCGAGTGAGGGTATCGAACCGGCCCATCACGGCATCACTACGGTGATTCATCACTAAAAGTGCTCGGCGTGCAGAAGTCTCCGCTCCACTTTGTACTTTTCAAACATTTCAGACGTCGTTGGAAAAACAAAAGTAATACCACCGCCGTGGGCTGGACAGAGCTAGCTCCCGGAGAGACGCGATTAACGCTAATCCGTGCTGTCACCCGCTGCTGAAACAAGGCCTTTTCCTAAACATGGGACCGCGTGATTGATTATGCCAACGTGTTTTTCAGAGGTCATATTGATTGGGAATATAAGAAGTGTGCTCCTAGTTATGTTTTTGTTTTTGTTTTTTGCGTACCCACACCTAGTGACATGACCCACTCTCCCACACGCTCACAACACTCACTGCATACACACAATCGGTCAATCAGAACGGCCGGCTGGACGTAGTAGACTTAGTAGACTTGATGATGCCACACGGCCTGATTCCAGGAGAGCCACAGGTGCTACCTTGTGCCACACCAGCTAGGACCCGCTGGTGTCTGTGTTGGAGTGGAGTACATCAACAGTGCTTATGTGCTACACCAACTATCACGGCACAAATCAAAATGCATCCCCACTTCAGATCCCCCCCCCCCCCCCCAACCCCACCCCTCCAGGTGTCAACAGGTCATGTAGTCTCGGATAAGTAATGCCAGTTGCTCCGCCCCCCAAAAAAAATCCATCACATCTTCCCAAAATAACCTCCTCCCCGCACACACACACACACACAGACACACACACGGATACATATTCAGATTCCAGCTGCCTGCCATGCATGTCTCGTTGGGGAAACAGTGGGCTCTCTCATTAGGCACGGGGACAACATCCAGTGATTCATTACCCCTGCCGTGTGAAAAAAGCCTGCTATTAAAACTCTAAAAGCCATTAGAGAAATCCATAATGAAGCCCACCAGAAGCAGGTGCAGTAGGGGGCTGGCCGCGCGACGACACAAACAACACAACCGACATGACAGTTTGGAACTCGCCCATTAGCATGCGCGCCGCCGTCGCTTCCCCCCCCCCCCCCCCCCCCCGCTGTCGTTCCTCTGGAGGTGCAGGTTGTGAGCGCGGTCCGTTTGGCTCCACAGACTCCCGGCGGCGGGTGTTTGGCTCCACAGACTCCCGGCGGCTCCAGCCCTCGGCTGGAGAGGCAGCATGAGGGGCTGTTAGCTGTTAGCCGGAGTGTTAGTCAAACGGTGTGTGACAGTATTGACCCTGGCCTGTTTACTGAAAGGAGTTCTGAACGGGATCAGCTGAACATATATTATGGCCGATCGATGCTGGCTGCAGAACAGAGAGACCACTGATATCGTCTGGCCTCACTGCCAGACAGGGCTTTATCTGGCTTAATGCTTCTTCTCCCCGCCGTCTCTGCTTTGCCCCCTACTGCAGTACCGGTACCCCGTAGTGGTACCAGTTCCTGCAGTACGGGGTACTTATACTGCAGTTCCAGGACTGGGTACTGGTACTGCAGTACGGGGTAAGGGGTACTAAAACACACCGGCCTGACAGGAGTCATACCCCTGAGGATCCCTCATGGACAGTGTGACGCTCGTCTGATGAAACAAAACAACAACTAGAAGTAATTTGCCCAAACCAAAGAGGGGACGAGAATGGGCCAGGGGTACGAAGGCTTTGGGCTCGCCGACATTATATCCTCAGTCATACTTCATACTTCTTTCCCTTTTATCTCTGACACACCCCATCTGCTTCTCATTACACAAAACCACAATATAAATGTGGTTCCAGGCCTGGTAAACGCCCTGCTTAGGCTTCTTCCCACCAAGACTACTCCAGCACAGAGCGCTTTACAAAGTGTTTAAGTCACAAATTGTATCCCGACTAAATGTTGTATCCATCATCCCAGCGACACTAACCGCTCCGAGGGTTCGCCGGAGGAAAGATAAACGCTGTGTTCCATAGGTGTGACCTATATCCACTTACAGGGACTACCGGCTTTGGGTATGAGAGATGGCAACCACAGGTAACCTTGTGGTGGGCCAGCCCTCCGTGTCAGAACAGAACGCCCCAGGAGAGCAGGGGTCAACACACACCGTGACCCCTAAACTCCCTATCAAACATCAATGTGTTCACGCAGGGAATTAGCTTACGGAAAAGGCAGCAAGCGGTCTTTTTGCCAGCATTTGGTGGTGGTGGTGGTGTGTGGGTGTGTCGGTGTGTGGGTGGATGGAGTCCGGTCCCGTAGGGAGGAGGGTGGAGGAGGGTGGAGGAGGGGGGTCTGTCCGCTAAAGCTGTGATTGCCCCAGCGCTGTGTGTGTTCCTCATCCCTTCTTCCAGGGTATGCAACCATGAAGTCAATCTGCGTGACACGGGGACATCAATCACAGCCCCGCTGCGGAGCGCAGCTCACTGGAAGCACACAATGGAAGGGAGGGAAGCCAGAGCGCCAGTCCATAAAAAGGTCAGCCAGGTTTAAATCAGGTTTGTTCAGACATTTTCTCCCACCACCCACCTCCTGCCCCCCCCCCCCCCCCCCACCACCCCATGTAACATAAAGCAAGAAATAAGCGCATTTGATCAAATCCACCTTTTTTTTGTTTTTCTGTGCCTTTCCTACGTTTTGTGCCGTTTTATTAGGATTTATTTTGGATGATTATGAACGATTTCAGGCCCTCCATTTGTCTGCTTCCCCTGTAACGTAGCCTTTTAGAATAGCGTTTCAGCCTAGCGTTTTAGCGTAGCTGTACCGTTGACTTGGGATATTGTGTGAATAGGAAGGAACACACTCCTGCCTCGATCCCCTCCAGTTGGTTTTTCTGCGGCTTCCCCAGGAACAGACATGGCGCTCCGACGGGAATCGAACCCGGTAATAACTCCATCCTTAATCTCTCCCTCCCATCTGATCATCAGCTCCATCTCCCCACAGCCTCCCTCTCCATTTCTCACCTGCCCCGAAACTCCATCAACACCTCGGTCGACCACGCTGTGAAGGGTTCACCGGTTTGACGTCCCGCAGCGAGGGCAGAATGAGCTTCCACAACTTGAGGGCTCTCTCATCGTGTCACCGGGTTCCTGGAAGAATCATGAGGATGAAAAAAAGCAACAAGAATAAAATAGAGCTGGTCTGCGCTAATGGCTGCTCCCTAGATGTGTAATGCAATGATTACATGGAAGGAGGAGGGGGGTCTGTTTGTGTGTGTGTGTGTGTGTGTGTGTGTGTGTGTGTGTGTGTGTGTGTGTGTGTGTGTGTGTGTGTGTGTGTGTTTGTGTGTGTGAGTGCGCGTGCGTGTGCGTGTGTGTGTGTGTGTGTTGGGGGGGGGGGGGGGGGGGGGTTGGATAGGAGGAAGGGTGAAGAATGGATGGAAGGATACAGAAACAGACTGATGAATATCAGGCAGAAAGGGGCCGAGCCACAGAGAGGGCGGAGGGTTATTATTAATAAGACGCAGGGTCCCGCCCTCAGAGCACTCCAGCAGAAGGTCTTCGGTAGATTACCCAGAAGGAGATTTCCATTTCCCACTCCAATTACATCAGCGTCAGGCCTGCATGTGGTCATTCTGGGTTCATTCTAGGTTGAACCTCTTGCATACGTAAGATGCCTTTCCAATAGCCTGGACAGGAGAGGAATCTGCCTAATGCTCTCTCCGCAGACGGACTTGACATTGCTGACCAATGCCTGTTAGCCCCTGTATACATCACTAATACCCCCATTACGGACATGATGACCTGCTGTTTACTCTGTATTACTGAATGTAAGCTAGTTTAGCTGACTGGACGCCGCCACAATGTTTAATTCATATTTGCAACGCCGTTGCCGAGCGGAGCAGCTATCAGTGATATGTGAGCACTTTATTATTAGCCATTTGAATTTCCAATTGAGCAGAGAAGAGAGACGGGGAAAAAAATGACCACAGTGTAATTCACTCTAGCATGACTCATCATTACAGTCGCTCCCCCCACAGCCTGAGCAAGCAAGCTTAAAACCCCCTCTCTCCCTCACCCCCCCCCCCCCCCCCCCCCCGTCTCCCATGTCTCCCTCCCCCCTCCCTCCACTACTGTTCCCAATGAGACTAATTCCCATTTCCTCCCTCCCTTCACCTAGCATTAAGTAGCCCGCCCTCCCCTCCTCCCCTCCCCTTCTAAGAGCCTGGGTGTTGGGTGTCACGGGCAGCACTTACTGGCCCTGCTGGCTGCAGGCGGGGGGTTGGCGGCGGGGCCCGGCCGGGGGTCCCTGGTGCGGTTAGGGGAGAGGGCCCTGTGTTGTGGCCCATTGATCGGGAGGAGTAATGGATCTGGCCGGGGCTGATAATGCATGATGTAATTGTCAGAGGAGTTTAATTATGTGCTTATTACACCAGGCTTGACTGAGCCTTCATATACCTCCCACTTACACCCCCCCCCCCCCATTTATTGCCCAATTCAGAGGGCCACAATAAAAGATGCCAGAATGTCAGTGTGTTTTTGTGCGTGTGTGTGTCTGTGTGCGTGCGTGCGTGTGTAGGTACATGTGTCATGTTATGAAGGATTATAAGGTCACATTTGTATGACAACAGCAACAACAACAACAACAACGATAATAATAAGCACACAAAGGAAATATATATAACATACAATGCTTTCGATTTCCCATACTTCATGTCATACAAAAATATTCCCGGCTACGTGTGTTAATATCTAACTATTTATGTTTTTATGAAGGCATTTCATCGCTACTAGTATCTACTAGTTTGACTCCAGTTCAAAAACCAAACATGCATATGAGCGTGAAGCGATGTAAACCCATTCCACCCCTATCCCTCATCCTTGACATTGAGGGGGGCTGCGAGGGTCCCACTTAATCTAGAATGTCTATGAGATCCAAGGGGCCACCCCCTCTCCACTCCGCCCCGCCCCCTCTCCAACCCAGCCCGCTCCACCCCTCCCCTCTCCACCCCTCCCCTCTCCATCCCTCCCCATCTGGCCCCGCCCCCTCTCTACCCCGCCCCACTCCACCCCGCCCCCTCCCATCTCCAAGCCCCTCCACCCCAGCCGTAATGTGGCTGCATCATATGTCTGAATGCCCCCCCCCCCCCCCCCCCCCATGAATCGCCTTTCAATTACCTGAGCCGGGTCCCGAGACACAGAAAAATACATGCTGCATATTTCTGCGACAAAATGCTGAGGTCAGACGGCACCACGGAGAATCAAATATACCGTGTGTCATTTAATTTGACAGCTGTCCTTTCCCTGCTGTGGCTTAGAGGTCGCGGCGCGAGCGGCTGTGGCAGGCGGCGGAGGAGACGTGGGGTAAAGGACGGCCCGCCGCGGGTCGGTGTGAGGACCAGAACACAGCTCATTCAGATGTACAGATAGATAACGAGGGAGTGGTTGTTTAGGATTGATCAACCGAATGTGTGAATGTGATTTATATTTTTTTTTAAAGAGGACAACTTGAAACGTGTTCATTGTCTAGACAGAGCTATGTTTTGGTTTCCATCCTATTGCTACCTCTTACAAGACTAATTCTAAGCGGCCATTGTTAGTTTATATGTGCTTGTTACACACACGTTTCTGCAGATAAAAAGAGTAAGGCATGATACATCTCAACAAACCAATGCATACGGTCCTCCACATTGAGTACAGAGAAACGAGGTAGTACTCAGCAGGTAGCAGGCTTTTAACCAAACCAGCGAGAGATAAGCAGAATATGTTCCACTAGCAGGTGGAACACATTCAACACGCATTATTCATGAACTATTTCCCAGATACAAAATAAAACCTGACCAAAAAAAGCCGGAAAGCGAAAGAATACGACAGCACAGGGGATATTGTTCAAATAAATAAAAGGTAGCCTTGTGTACCACTTGTGTACACTTGTTAAGCAGACAACCTCAGAGTTTTTGTGTCTCTCGTTGAGTAATTGTGCAGCGCTCTCACTCGGAGGCAAATCCCCACGTGGACCATATACCAGTAAAAAGCTGGAGAAAACCCCAAATGGGCAGAAGCTTATTGGAGTGTTTATGCCCTCATCCCAACGCGTCCCCTCTGATTTGTAAATGTTGTAAACACGCCAGAGAGAAGCCTGTGTGCGTTCCGGACGCCTGCCCGGCCGGGCTGAGTCCAGGGGGTTTAATCCAGGGAGCAGCCCCTCTAAATAAACCCCATTAATCATGTTGTTTTTGGGGGATAGAGAGAGTTGCTGGTGGAGGTGGGGGTGGTGGAGAAGGTGGTGGTGGTGGAGGCGGGATCACTCCTGGGGTGTCCGTCCATGTCGGAGGCTGCATTAATGAGCAGCATGCAGGGAACAGAGGCTGTAATGGTGTCCGCCCGGGATAGAGAAGGGTGTGTGGTGTGTGTGTGTGTGTGTGTGTGTGTGTGTGTGTGTGTGTGTGTGTGTGTGTGTGTGTGTGTGTGTGTGTGTGTGTGTGTATGTGTGTGTGTGTGTGTGTGTGTGTGTGTGTGTATGTGTGTGTGTGCATGTGTGTGTGCATGTGTGTGCGCTTCTGCGTGCTTGTGTGTGTGTGCTTGTGCATGCGTGCGTATGTGTGTGTGTGTGTGTGTGTGTGGGGGTCTGTGTGCGAGTGGTTGTGTGTGCGTGTGCATGTGTGTGTGTGTGTGTGTGTGTGTGTGTGTGCGTGTGTGTGTGTGTGTGTGTGTGTGTGTGTGTGTGTGTGTGTGTGTGTGTGTGTGTGTGTGAGCTTGCTTGTAAAGTGAAACAGGACACCTCTGATCTCTCCACACATCACAGAGAATAACACGGCTCAGCCTGCTCCGCGACCGTCCAACTGGGTCGAGGTTTTCTGCGGGGTAGTGATGTCGGGCCGACAGCTGGGATGCTGTGCATTATTTTTTTTTATACAGACTCACAGGAGAACCGACACATCAACAACCACCAAAACCAGGGCCCGGTTCTACAGTCGGAGGTACAAGGAAGCCCAAACCGCTGCCCTCAAAGCGAGCGCTGACTCTGGGCGTCTTGTGATCGAGTTTGGAGCTTTACACTCAGCCCCTATTTGCAGCATTTAGCAATTAGAGCGGAACGCGCCGATCAAATATAGAACAACAAACACTGGCAGTTATCTTTTTATAATCTCATATATGGAAATTAGTGTTTGATTTTCCCCTCATGCAAATGAGATTTTCAATTAACTGAGAGAAAAAATAAATAAGGGCGACTTGGCAGAGCATTCTGGCCTGCTCTATTGTGTCCTCCTGCACAGAAATAAATGATGAATACTTAAATAGCATTTCACATTGAGATAATTATGGTGTGCTGGAGGAGAGAATGGGTGAGGGAGAGAGAGAGATTGCGAGTGAGGGAGAGAGAGAAATAGAGCATCCTTTTACATGCAAATACACCACTTTGTTTTCTCCAGCAAAGATCAATCATAATTGGGCAGGTACACACAATCACAGGGCCCATTTGATGACCCATTTTATTTTTGGATCACACACTTCAAATCTCTCCAGAGTGCACAGCTCTGTGTGTGTGTGCGTGTGCGTGTGTGTGTGTGTGTGCTTGCGTGCATGTGTTTGCGTGCGATTATGTGTGCGTGTTTGTGTGCGTTTGTGTGCCTGTGTGTGAGTATTTGTGTGGGGGTGTGCATGTGTGTGTTTGTGTGTGCACTCAGCATACATTGACTTAAGCAGAATAATAAATAGTTTGACTATGAAAGGATCAGGAAAACAGCCACATGTTCAGTGTACTAACATGTTTGAAGCCACATTATACGTTCACATATATGTTTATTTATATATATATATATATATATATATATATATATATATACACAGTATATATCCATATATATATATGTATCTATGTATTATGTAGTAATGTTGACTCTTTTCTGGGTTGGGATGGTCCTTCAACAATAACACCATGTGGATTCATCCTTCTTGGGTCTCTAGGGAAAGAAATGACAATGAAATTGGTAAAGCAGTGTTTAAAATACGTTAAAAAAAATTCAGTCTCCGTAAAACACAAAGTGTAGTATGCACTACTTCTAATGCACTACTAATGATTTTCAACTGCAACACGCACACACAAACACACACACCGCATGTAAAACAATAAACTCATTCACATTCGGTGTGTGTTGCATAGTGCAGCCCAATAAAACACTAGCCGTTTGGCCCATAAAGAGGTTGCCGTAAAAGACCCCGGCCTCTCGATGGTCCAGACGTGTGTTGGCTGAGCGGCCCGGCTGATGTCAGCCCCCCGGCCCGCTGCCTGCCCTCTGCACACTCCCTCTGGGATGGGTTCAGCCCGCTTCATAACGCCTCCTCACTGTAACCCAGTGGACTCTGGGGAACAAGGCGCCAACTCCAGGGAGGGGGGCAGAGCCTGAGGAGGCAGTTCTTGAGGAATGTGTGCAGCATTGCAGTGAGGCATGAGGAGTACAGTGAGGTCGAGTAGCAGCAGTGCAAGGAGACAGAGGGAGTACAGTGAGGGCCGTGGGTGAAGCAGCAGTGCAGTGAGACAGGGTGAGTGCAGTGAGGTTGAGAAGCAGCAGTGCAGTGTGACAGGGCCAGTACAGTGAGGTGGGCGATGATACTAGGTGGATGGCGTCTGAGGCCAGGCGCCGAATAGTTTGTGAGTCTGCGTGTTGTTTCATGCGTATAAACGTTTTTGTGTTAGTGTGTTTGCATGTATGTATTGTATGTATGTGTATGTGTATACCTATGTGCGTGTGCGTGCGTGCAGTTCTGCGTTTGTGTGTGTGTGTAACGTGGAGGTGGTATCTTACCTCTGAGAGCTGCTCGATGTGTTTACCACTGGATTTCCAATGTACCGGGGGCTAATTTCGCAGCCCTCTGCACGCAGGGAAGTATCAATCTTCTCTGACCTGGCCGAGAGCCACAAGAAGCAACTCGCCCATCCATCCTCTCTCTGCCCTCTCTAGTTCCTCCTCTTGCTTTCCACCCTCCTCTCATTTGTTCCCCATCCCTCACTCTTTATTTCCCCCCCCTTTTATTTTCTCATTTTCTCCTTCTAGTTCCCCTCCTAATCCCATCAGCTTCTGTCCAGCCCCTCTCCCCCCCCCCCCCCCCTCTCTCTCTCTCTCTCTCTCTATCTTCCCCTAAATCTCTCCGCTGTCAAGCTGAGCTCTAGGAACGTGGAAGTTGTGAACTTGTGAGGAGTGGATCGATACAGCAGGACAGGCTGAACGATCCCCCCCTCAGACGAGGCCCTGTGTGCCCCCAGAGGGGCCCCCAAGAAGGGCCCCGCTGTAAATCCTGGTCCTCCGGAACTCGGTCCACTCTGCCAACAGCGGAGACACGGCGGTCATCATAATCAGCAACGACCCCGCCCTCATTATCAGCAGCGACCCCACCACCTCCAGCACCACCATCAGCACTGAATCCACCAGCACCACCAGTTCTGGACAGATCCAGCGCGGTGCAGCAGGCGGGAGAATGTAATAACGTCCCGCCTCTGATGCACGCCCACGCGCCCTCCTCTTGGGGGAGTCCGTCCACGCCGGGCGGCCCGTGTCCTGCGCCGCGGCGAGGAGGAGCTGTCATGTGACAGGAGCCGGGCGCCGGCCCGCTGACTGCCGCCCTTAGCTGCTGATGAGGGAGTGATTGGCAGGTGAGGTGGAATGGCCCGCCTCGCTGAGGAACTCTGCCGCACCACTTTGACCTTTCATACGACTGTTTGTAGCGACGGCGCTGCGCTGGATAGATATTGATCTACGGCTGGGTGACAGATATGTAAATCTGAACCTGGTGAAATTCAGCCCACACACAAACCCATCCACGCACACAGACCCACACGCCCACACAGAGACACACACACACACACACACACACACGCACACGCACAAGCAGAGACACAGACACACACAGCGACACCGACACATGTACAGAGACACACACACCTGCCCTTGAGCGGACGGTTGCATTGACACATACACACAAAAGTTCACACTGAAAACCACACACACTAACAGATACACACACTCATGCACATTTCCACACGCACTTCTTTTTGGGAAACGGTTACTTCTGAGGACATGTGACAGGTGTGTGTATGTTTGTGCGCAGGTGGTGCTTCTGTGTGTGTGTCTGTAAAACCCACCAAATATTTTATTGATACCCCATACATAAATAGTGGGCTGTTTGGTGGTGTCCCAGCAGTCCTCATATTTCCCAGTGACATTATCAGCCATCTTCATCATGTGCGGAGCAGGGAATAAATTGCATTTTTTTCGTGGTGGGTGTGAGTCTGCATACAGCAGCAGGAGCATTATAATATAAAACATGAATAAACAAAATCACTCATGAGCAAATGTGAGGGAGCATAGGAAGGTAATCTCCTTTAGGCATGCTCCTTGAAATTAACTCAAAGAATCTGCACATGGAACGTGTTACGAAGATTAATCAAATACATATATATATATATATATATATATATATATAAACATATATATTTATTTTATATTACTTTCACACACACACAAACACACACGTAAACTCTCTCTCTCCCAGTCTTCTATAAATACCATTCAAATATTTGATTAATTTGTTGTGCTGTAGTTTAATTGTAGTTTTACATTGAGAGGGTTAGGCCGAGACCAGATAGGCTCAGTGAGAGGGTTAGGGTTAGGCCAGTGTGAAATGTGCATGAAGGGACGTTCCACTGTATAATGTGCGGATACACAGTGGGCTTCTTTCTAGACCAGGAATAGCATTACAACTCTTCAGGTAACACGGTCTTAACTCCTCCAATTACATTTGGAAATTCAAAAAAATAACTTTGTGTGGATAGGCTTTATTTCTGCAGTCTGTATTGCTCTATTTCTAATACTAACGCATTACTGACCACAAACATAGCATTTCTAACAATAAAAGACCACCCAGATATATAATCCTCCTTTGTTTCCAATATGCTAACCTCCTCACATACTGGAAAAGGCTAGAAAAGAGAATGCAGAGCTAAAGCCAAATTCATCCGTGAATAGTGGAAATTTGCAAAAATAAACATCCTTCATTGTTTCCTACCCCCTCGCCTTCTCAGGGTCATACATCAGTCGCTTGTATCCGACATCACTTTCATAAAGGTTTCCATTCCGGATCAGAAGGCACTTATGTGTCCTTGATCCAATATGGCTGTCAGACAGACGCACAGGTAAATCACTCATCTGTCCGTGTAATCATGCAAATTTGGTTCATCCCTGGCGTCCCACACGCCAGCTGCCACTCATGCATGTTTTGGTCTCAAGTCATTGCCTGCATCATGTTGCCGATACGCTGTGTAAAACATCCAGAATCAGCTCTTCTCTCCGGAAGATGAAACCAAACGATAAATTACAAATGCATAATTTATTTTTTTTCCTCCTGGGATGAAAACAGATACCCACTGATACTAGATGTTTATTAATGACACTTGTCATGCAAATTAAAACCAGACGCATTTAATCCACAACATGACGAATTGCAGACGTTGCACACAACACAAGCCATTATTCCCAAAGCCCTGAAAAAGTAGGGAATCTAAATCTCCATACAGAGAAATAGTCTGAACTCCACGACGAATGAAAGCTACGGCATTCCCACACAAACAATTCCACACAAAAGTATGAGAATCCATCTTGACCAATCGCCCCCCTTGTCACAACAAACCGGCTGGCCTTCAGTCCCCACGGCGGGCAGAAGGACGGGCTGGGAGACGGGGTCCGACGTGGACCTTGGAATACGTGATGATGCCCCTCCCCGTATGGATATTACTCTGAATATGCGGCGGGTCTGTGGGCCGGGGCCGGGGGGCCCGGGCGACCGCGTGCTGATCAGTCCCTGGTCGGCCCCTGGTCCACGATGACTGATGAGGTGGCGGTGGACCTTGGAGGTTTGGGTGATAGCCTTTCAGCGCTTGATTCACGGGGCGCCCTCTCCTCACTGACACCCCCACGCACTGTGATTGAGTTCACAATCCTGCACCATTCCTCCCCTTCTCCCGGCTCCCCCTAGTAAATAAATGGCAGAATCCCGGGATCCCGGGCACCGCAATATAGTAGCTCCAGACCACGGGTCACGCCCACCTGCAGATCACACCCCGCATGTGATGCTTGGAGAGGGAGAAGAGAGAAATGCCATGTCCTGAGCCTTGGTGGGTGAAGCAGCGCCGGGCGTACTGTTGTTCATTGCTTTCCAGCGGGGAGAATAATAGCCTCTTCTACTGGAACAATAAAATAGTTAGGGATCCCCTTAACTTATCAAATAAATCAACTGTCACCCTTTAAAAAGGGGTTGGCTGCATGGTTTCCTCCTGCCGTCAGAGCAGTTTGTACATTCAGGGAGGATCCTGCAGGGCCCTAGCTGATGTCAGCACGACTTGTTATCACCTCTCCTCATCCTCCTCTTCCTCCCTCTCTTCATCCTCCTCTTCCTCCCACTCCTCCTCCCTTTCCTCCTCGTCTCCTCATCAAGGCCTGCTCTGGTTTGATTGTTTCCTCCTTGCCTCGTGCCGAGAGAGCCCTTGGAAGGGGGATTTGATAGCATGTAAAAAGAGGATTTGCGAGTCCAACTCCCTAATCTGTAGCGGGGCAGCAACTGGCTGACGTAATGTTGCTGCCGCCTGCTGAATAATGAGCCAATATGGAGGTGAGTCATTCCCCAGTAAGAACAGGGGTCTAAGCCAAAGACTTTAAGCAGATAAGCCCATTTGGGGCTAATGAATGGGCAGACTCATGGATGTCATGTCTCTTCCAGAACAGGGGAGAGGGGACATGCTCAGGAAAGGTCATCCCCATTGTACCTTTGTAAGACGCTTCTCGGGCAAGCAATTCAAAATAGTAGACTCCACTTCTTATTTTTGTGTCAGGTTTGGCCCGTTTCACAGTTATCACCAGTAGAAGGGCTCGAGAAAAAAATTAAAATGACGGTAGCTAACATAAAGGAGTTATAATTAAAGATTGCCGGATGGAGTTGCCTATCAACCCACTGTTACGCCAACAATAAGGCTTCATTATCTGCACCACAGAAATGCTCTCTCCGTTCACCACCTTATATTAAGGGTGAAATTAGATGTTGGAGTGGAGAGGGATTCCATAGGACTACGTCCATGATGGGAATGGTGGAAGCTCCTGTTCCTGTCCAAACCTCAGATGTTTAGAATGAGTTCACTCCCCCCTGAAATAACCCTCTAATTGGGTACATGTTTCGATGAAATGTGTATAAATTGACAGTAATTGCTTTTGTGTGGATGGAAATGGTAATTCTTTACCTATAATGGCTATCAAGGGGAAACATGCCAAACCACTACAGTCCGTTACGCCATAATGGACCCCAGACAAACAAACATCAGTGTGAACCAATCTTAATGAAAAAAAACGTCTACACAAAAATGGTGATTTAAAGAGAAGTTCATCTGGTCCTGTGGAGAGTCCTCATGAGGCTCAGGGCTCAATCGCAGCACAATGCCAGTCTTGGTACGGTACCCCCACCCCCCCCCCCCCCCCCCCGGGGACGGGTGCAGAGACGTGAAACGGGCTATCAGGGCGCTGGTGGGAGGCATAGCACCCACTTGAGGTGCTGACTGTCTGCGATAACTCCAGGGTTCACCGCGTCCCATCGGCGAAGCTTTGGCGTAATCCATTCTCCATACAGATTTCTCCCGCGGAAGCTGCTTTATCCCATTATCATAGGCATTATACAAATGTATACCGCTGTAATCCACACACTTAGAGCCCCATGCCTGTGGAAACAGCCAGACTCGGTCTGACTAGCAGCCTGGGATGCAGTGCAGCACACAGTCTGGAAGAGGTGTGTGTGGGGGAGAGGTGTGTGGGGGGGGGGTGGTCATTATATGTCTTAACAGCAGCGTCCACATTCAGCGGGTTTAGTTGCTTTCATCTTTCTTTTGTGTGTGTGTGTGTGTGTGTGTGTGTGTGTGTGTGTGTGTCTATTAACAAGCGTGCATATATACATGGGTGTGTCTGTGTGTGAGTATGCATATGTGTGTGTGTGTGTGTGTGTTTGGGTGCGTTATGGCCAGCGCTACATGTTGTTTGTTAGCATGTTGATCTGCATGGGGCCAGCGTTATGAGCCATGCTGTGTGGGGCTATAGTTGCCGGTTGCTTTCCATATCTGAGGTCTCCAGCAGCGCTGTGCAGTAGCCCACCGGGGTCAGGGGAGGCCGATCGCTCTGTGAACTCAGTAGGTGGGGAGAGCAGCACATGTGATAACTAGATGTTCACATGTGAACATCTATGACAACACTGGCACAGCACCCCCCCCTGAGCACTCGATCTGACTAATAACACAACCGAGACCCCCTCCTCCATCACCACAAACACCAACACAAACATAAGCAGAGTACATACTGAGGATGCTTACATCCCTCCAGGCCCGTGAGGTACAAAACCAGAAGACAAAGGAGAAGAGGACAAATCGATGTTTGTCGATAGATACCAAACCGCGATGCAAAGGAAGAAAGAAAGAAATATGAAACACATAAAAACATTAAAGAAAAGTATTCTCTAACTAGAAACTACTGTTACAAGTCACATTTTACAGACATTAAATGTATTATTCTGACACGTTTAATTGGGGAACTTTGGTTCGCTGCGGGCATTGCGCTCTGCCTTGCTTTCGGGCGTTGACGTCGTTATTTTGGAGGAGAGGCTTGCCAAACCTGATGGTTGAAGATTCATGCTTGGTTGGCTCGCACAGTGCTGGGGGAGACATCATCCACTGGCAGATGTGCACCCCTCACCACTCTCTCTCTGCCACCGATATAATTGACATCTGCATGCAGGCGGATGGCAGCAACAGCAGTCTGTGTGCCATGTTTTGTGGAAAATAAGGGAGAGGAGTAAGCCGTGCACATCCTGAGAGGTTTGCGTCAACTGTCTCCCTAATGCCTGTGAGTGCTCCAGCATTAATGGAACATATTATGCTTCAAATTATGGAATCATGTACAGCAGCTGCTGATCCAATTTGGATGTGGTGCTCCGGCTTAAACCAGCCCCTCCGGGGACCGCGTCACGTACCGCGGTTTGTACGGCGAGATTTGGATCTCCTCCGTTTGGCAGCCACGGTTCCATTTTATGACTTTATGCAAAAATTAAATCCCTCTCTATTAGTTTAGATACGGGGGAATGCCTCTGAGGAGGGAAATGCCAAGCCGACTGCAAAGACACAATCGATAGAACAGTAGTCACTGCAAAGGGCTCAGTGCAGAGCCGCGGCGTTTCCAGCCATTCAATCCATACTGGTGTATTATTTTATTGGTTCAATGTTTCAGCAACAGGAATTCATATGCTTGAGGCAATATGCGAGCACAGCTCCCAGACTGATAACTTAATGTCTCTTGCATAGTTTGGAGTTTTACACAGGCTGCAATAAATATTGTTTTATATTTTGCAGTAAAATATCCTTTACTAGCGCAAGGTTATTTCATAATAAGTCAGGTTCTTCTTTCTTTCTTTTTTATGCGTCCTTGCGAAGTTGACTTAATGCTATTTTCCTCGTATCTTGAATTATTAGGTGCGTCCGGGAACAGAATTAAGTTCTACCTTCAACCGGGATTAAGGATAGCCCGTGTAACTAATCAGATTCCTGGGATGGCTGAAATCCATCAAGATTAAGTGTGGGCTCGCTATCCATCGGAGGTTAATGAGTGTCTTCCCAACCGCCTCACGGCCATTTCATACCTCAGGGATTTGAATAATTCCCATTGATAGTTTCAAATTTTCAAATGAGACAGGATTAATCAAAAGCTGAGAAAGACGCAGAAAATAAAATCTGATCATGGCGGGGAAGAGGAGGAGGAGGAAGAGGAGGTGGAGGAGGACATCAGAGGGAGAGGAAGGTAAAGCAGGCGTTGGAGAGCATGTTCCCATCCCCCATGAGGCTAGCGTGGAACTGAGGGGATGGAGACGGGAGGGGGCTTCACACAAGAGGGTAATTACACTACCCTCCTCAAACTCCGAAATCAAAAGTGGCTTTTTACCAAGAAAAAAGAAAAACATGCAACATAGAGTCATTGTCTGTTGTGTAAATATAGTAGTGAAATGTGTGGGCTTCTATTATGGCGGTTCCATCTATGATGAGGCACCTTAAAGTGATTAAGATATCCTGTAACAGCAGTACAGTGAGTGATGGGATTCTTCATTCCCGGTTTATAATCGTAATGAGCCAGAGAGACCTTCATCAGGGACAGAGCCCGGGAGACCTTCATCAGGGACAGAGCCAGGGAGACCTTCATCAGGGACAGAGCCAGGGAGACCTTCATCAGGGACAGAGCCAGGCTGAGACCTTCATCAGGGACAGAGCCAGGGAGACCTTCATCAGGGACAGAGCCAGGGAGACCTTCATCAGGGAGCCAGGCTGAGACACCACCTTCACCATGGGAGGAGCCAGGCTGAGACACCACCTTCACCATGGGAGGAGCCAGGCTGAGGCACCACCTTCACCGTGGGAGGAGCCAGGCTGAGGCATCACCTTCACCTTGGGAGGAGCCAGGCTGAGGCACCACCTTCACCGTGGGAGGAGCCAGGCTGAGACACTTCCTTCACCGTGGGAGGAGCCAGGCTGAGGCACCACCTTCACCTTGGGAGGAGCCAGGCTGAGGCACCACCTTCACCTTGGGAGGAGCCAGGCTGAGGCACCACCTTCACCTTGGGAGGAGCCAGGCTGTCCTGTCAGACTCACGAGCAAGGCTCGGTCACTTTTCCTCTCTTCAGCATGAGACCAAACCAGAGCAGCGGGCCGGACCCCAGCAGCACCGCAGGGCGTCGGTGGTTCGGTTCCTCGGGATTAATCGATGTCAATACAGCCACTGATGGGGCGTGAAAGGTGAATACATAAAGGTGGAGTTTGTTCAAACGGGATTCATTTTAATTGTCACACTGGGATCTGCTATTAGACCAGACAAATGGGTCAGTGCATCTGAAAATGAAATCAGAAGAGAGAGAGAGCGGGGGGGGGGGGGGTCCACTTGGGATCTATTTGTAAATTCAGGCCTGGCTGTGCTCAGCGCATATTAATAGCCTCCCTTATATATATTTATATATATATATTTATGCAAGTATCTCCCAAGAGTATTTGAGCTTCTCCAAAGCTAGGGGGACCGTCACCTGGACCCCCCCACCCCACCCCCCCACTATGCTCAGTCTGAAGGAACTCCTATTAAACTGCAGCAATGGCATCCGTTTTACTTGAATGAGCATATGCAAGGCGGTTTGTATGGGAGCAAGGGCGTTCTAGGCAACACTGTGTGTGTGTGTGTGTGTGTGTGTGTGTTTGTGTGTGTATGATTGTGTGTATCTGATTTTGTGTGTGTATTAGTGTGTGTGTGTGTGTGTGTGTGTGTGTGTGTGTGTGTGTGTGTGTGTGCATGTGGTTGTGTGTGCGTGCGTGCGTGCGTGCGTGCCTGCGTGCGTGCGTGTGTGTGTGTGTGTGACGGGCTTGGCAGCAGAGTGTGGGTTGTGCCGGGGGCTACCTATGTTCTGGATTTTAATGTTTCCATGGATGATTTTTTTTCCCGCTGCTTTATTCAACCGGTGCTAAAGAAGTATTAGCATAAGTTAAGTGTAGGCGAGCCGCGATGGCAGCAGGTTGAACCACACGGGACGGAAGGGCTCAATGTGGAGCTCAAATCCTGCTGTTATTATTATCATGGGCTAATGTTTGGGGATATTATAGATAGATATTCAAATTATATTATTGTTTTATTGACATTCAGAAAGGTTGTGTGTGTTGTGTGTGTGTTCATAATAGGTTGTTGTCATTTCTTAAAGGTGACAGCAATGATGTAACGCTATCACTTTTAAGAAGTATATGGTTCTCAGTTATGCTAACGTCAGTGTTGACCCCTTGGTGCCTTCAGCACAAATACACTGACGGAACTGATTCATTGAAGTCATCGGTGTCTGGTGTTTCCAAGGTTAACACAACCCGATCATACCCTCCTTGCTTTGATACCACCCCATCCATACGAATTTACCTTTATTCTTCAGATTATTTTCTAGTTATCTTACTATCGTCTCTACAGGCATACAAGTCAATGAATAAGCCACCAAGACTTGGCCATCATGGTGTGTGCGGCCCAGAGAGAGAAGAGAGGGCCCTCACAACCTCGGCTGACAGGTGGAAGATCTTCCAACCCTTCTCTCTGATGGTTCCATAGTCTGCTGCGTCACGGGCTGTACAGTTCCGCTAGATCTACCTATTCACCTTCCCTCACGCTCTCAGAATTTCAGAGTAATGCTCCCTGCTTTCTGGAAATCCTCCATAATGTGACTCTGTGTCTTTCTGAGCTACTGTTTAGGAACAACAATTAACCAAACACTGTTGGGTAGCATTGAAAAATAGCAGAAGTCCAGTTTTATTTGGTCTATTGTAAGACGGTTTTCCACATCTTTTATTCCATTCATTAGGTTTATGTGTTAGATGGTTTATTACCCCATCCATCTCACGGGGCTGAAGGCTCGAGTTGCCAGAGGAGGTTGGAATCGGTTCTGCAGCAGAATTACATCTGCTTTAGGCAGCAATGACATTCAAAACATATTCTCTAATCAATAAGCACACAGCTTCTTTGGAGGACTTCTATGCTGGAGGTCAATGCAATACAACGCGTCGCTGTGACAGTTTTAGATGAAATACTTTTCAGCTGTCAATCACCATGTCCAGTATTTTGCTTAAATAAACAGATAGGATTTTCACGGCCAGTTTACCCAGTTCTGCTTTCTCTACTTAAACTCCTAACAACATCTATATCAAGCTATTTTGTCATGCAAGCAATGCATAACAAATTGAAATATACTTCTTATATATATAGTTCTTTCAAACAGTTTGATTAGGTTGATGACTAGGTTGATGTTAACCCTGCTCTGGCCTTACGTGAGCATTGAGGCCACAGAAGTATGTCCTCCTTTCTCCTAAAGCCGAACCACCTCCCTTCCAAACGACTTCTTTGGATAATGATTAATCCTGTATAGAGAAAGAGAGCGAACGAAAGCGAGAGCAGTAGCTCTGAAATAATGTGATCCCATTTCCTTTATATTTTACCTCTGCCTTCCGATGTTAAAGTCAAATTTAAGTAGCGGGAGAGGACAATGGATTTGTTGAGATGAGTTTTGACAAGCAATGAGCGAGA
>NC_044052.1:13879564-14017064 GCF_902167405.1 Gadus morhua
GTGATGCTGTGATTCACACACATCCGTCACACACACTGCTCTCATGACCCTGCTCCTAGCTAAGGGAGCCACTGACCGCTGGCCAGCAGCAGGGAGAGACGTCCATGGCAAACTGAGGCGATGGTCAAAAGGAGGAGCAGGTAAGAAGAGGGGACAAGTCAAGGAAGGAAGGAGGGCACTGAAGAAGGAAAGACCGATTAGGAAATAAGTGTCAGGAACACAGATAAGAGGGGGTAGGAAACAAATACAGAAAATGAAGGAAGAAAGAAAGGGTGGAGGAAAGAAGACTGGTAGGAAGGGACTAACGAATGAGGGAAGTAAGGAAAGATGGCTTAGGGACCAGGAAGTTGTCTGAGAGAACGAAATATGTATTCTTCTAATCCAGCGGGCCTGTGGCCTGCTCTAATCAGGGTGAGGGCCGCTGAGTGGCAGCCACACAGCCTGCTTAATCCTTCTACTTTCCTTGCAATAAGTTATGCATCAGAAAAAAGCCTTTTCCACCTCAATGGACGTGTCCCTTAATCCCTGGCTGCTAAAGCCAGTTTAATCTGAACCAAAGTCATCCAAACAGTAAAGGGATATCACGGCGGATTCCAGGCCAGTTGGCTTAGCGCTAACATGATTAGATCATTGATCTGGCATCCTTGGGCCTCCCAGGTGAGGAATGACTCTTTAATGAAATCAGAAGCATCTCTTCAGGAGGAGAATGACTGATCAGAGTTAAGAACAGGTGAGCAGGGTGCTGTCGCTCCCCGTGTACCCGGAGCCCGGCTTTTATTCCCCAGATCCCCTCTTGACATTATGGGGGTGGAGAGAGAAATGAGAGATTGTGTCATTAATCCCTTCCCAGCCACTATCCATACTTCTATGCATCTTTAAGAGGGATTGCCGCCTCAAGCTTTGATAGTGATCACCACTGAGCTACACATTCTGTAGCAGATGGACAGAAGAGATGGTGGCCCTAATGTCATTACGCTCTGATTAACGGCAGGGCCCGCCAGCGCCACTCTGTCATCTTAAGACCCCACGTTTCTGCCATTGTTATGTGCGTCTCGCAGTCCTGATGAATTCTGGTACACGGCTCTGATGTTATCAGTGCAGAGTATAGAAGAAAAGAGAGCTCTGCTATCAGGAGACTCCGTCTAAACCCTCATGCCACGTTTAAACTACAATATCCCCAGACTACCATACCCAGAAGCCCTTTTCAGGCTCTTTACCTGTGAGCTAGTCTAACAACATAAAGATAAAGTGAGAGCACTGCGTTTGTTCTCCCCTCAGATTTGAACGAAAAGGGAAAAAAAGCAAAGGAAGTAATTATATCAGGAGCGAAGCTACTTCTTTCCCAATTGATGGGTACAGATGAAAGAGCACTTAATTTCAAATTTAATTAAATGCCATACTATTTCCTACATTTGACCCCTCTGCCTATGCTGAGTGGGACGGGTCGGTAGACAAATGTTTCTCGTATGAACAAAACAACATTTACAGTCCTCAAGACAGCACACCAGATTTCCCAGGGTGGAAATGCAGAAGGTGAGAGATGCTGGATGATTACTCTTTTACTCTCCCCCTGTCTCCCTCTAGATATCTGGATCTCTCACACTCTTTGTCTCTCCTTCTGTATATCTCTCACACGTTCTCTATCTGTCTTCATCTCTCCATCTATCATGTATTCACACCCAAACAGACACACTCCGACACACACACACACAATCAAAATCATGCACGCACTTATGCACGCAACCACATAAGCACCTTGACTGGGCGTACTGCAGCTGGGGACATTGCTTTGTGAAAGACCCTCATGTCTGTTAAACAGACCTATTGATCCTACACCCTGAGAGGTATGGGCATAATACAAAAGGTTAATAAACACACCGCAATGAAAATTAATGAGACGAATCATGCACACTTTCTGCAGGTTATATTGCAACGGTTGATATGGGCAGATTTTTAATTACCTGGACGATATGCCTTGATATCTTTCAGTTTCATTGGCTCTGGGCTTTCCTTCACACACACACACATAACCATACCTCCCCCCACACACATACACACACACACACACACACACACACAGATGAGTGTTTAGGATCATTATCATAACCCTGGCAAAAGGTATCGACTTATTCTCCCACTTCTGCTTATGCAATAAGAAATTGTCATTAATTGAGTTAATGAGGCTTGCTACCACCACCACCACCCCCACAACCTCCTCCTCCACCGCATTGGTCTGCATCATGCAGTGATGATTGGTGTGAAGCGGTCTGGCTGCAGTCCAGAGTGCGGTCATTACTATCGTCTGTCCTTTACATCCACAGCAAACAACGAGGCCGTTCTCTATAAGGTGTGTTGCTTTGTTAAAGGTGAGCTTTAAGGTCCAGCGTTTAGAATCTAGTAGAACTGAACCTCTTATTCAATCCATAGTAGTAAACTACATCCATAAACCTTTGACGGTGTGAAATTGTATCGCAAGAGTTTTTCTGTGGATACCAACAACTTATAGCTACGACTTAAAGTTAACGAATGCAGAAAAAACTCCAAAGGCAATGTCCCAACACATGGATGTTTGAAAGAATGACACCTTATAATGATCCCACTCTCCTGTGAACTGCCATTCGCTACACCATTTTACACTTGGATTAAAAATATGGGTGGAACTTCACTATAATTTAATATTCAAAATACGTCGGATATCTTGGTGAAAGGATCGAGCCTAGTGGTCTTTAGCAGGCTACATAAGGTGTGTCCAGGAGAGAGTTTATCTTCTCTGACACCACGGTGTGTGTGGTTGTTTGTGGATGTGTGTGAGTGGATGTGTGTGGGTGTTGATGTGTGTGGGTGTTGGTGGATGTGGGAGGGTGGGTGAGGATTTGTGTGTGGATGTGTGAGGATGTGGTTGTGTATGGATGTGTGTGGATGGTGGAGCGCCGTCAGCCAGTAAATGGTTCTGAGTTTGCGTCAGAGAGGAATAGGCCTCCCGGACATCTGCAGTATAACGCTACGATGTGGATTGATTTCATGCACAACATTGCTCATTATAATAATCTACACCACTGCGGTACTAAAAAATCAATCCCAAATCAGTCGTAACCATGGGAATAACAGATCCCCTCCATCCTGAACTCTGAGCCCAAGACATAGCTATTCTAAAGCGTTATCTCTCGAGAGCAGTTTGCCAGTGCTGGGCCACTGTAGAAACGTGACACTGCAACATTGTGTTTTGCGTGGAAGATGAGCCTCTCCAATGGAGATATAAAACCTCATTCTAACGAAAACACAGCCACTCTTATTTCCGTGATTATCAACCAATTATAACTCTAATCTAGACCTATAACTGAGAACTATAACACGAGATAAGTGAACTCTGGGATACTAACGTAGCCTAACCTTAACCTAACCTTAGCATAACCTTAGCCTTAGCCTTAATGGACAAAGACAGCAGGATTTATAACACAAGGCATGGTTTCGTTGTTTTTCTTTGTTAAATCTTCATCGAATAATACGATTACGACAGACATACAAACTGCAAACTTTATTTACAAAATGTATTTATGTTTTTAGAACAAATAATGTTCATAACAGGGCATGGTTTGGACTTTTTTTCTTTTTTTAACCTTTCTAGTTGACTAGTTGTTAAAAAAACAACTAGTCTCTAGTCTCTCTCAAACTTAAATTTAATTTACAAACTACAAAGCTATGTCACTTTCAATGAACACAGTATCAAATCAATGCATACAGTATCAATGCAATTCATCATGGTTTCCAAATAATGGCCATGTTTGCAAGATATGCTTGAATATGAATTAACATTATGAATACTGCATACCAATTTGTTTGAATCCCAACCCTTCAGATGACCGCGGCTGGGGGATGTAAAGGATTTACCAACGTCTGCAACGGTCTCTAGAGAACTAGTGGAAAGGAACAAACTGCATCCTGCTGATTCTGCATTTGGTAGCCAGCCTGCTGCTGGCCGCGTTTTGATGATGGATTTTGAATAATGCAAATATGATAAATCGTCTGACACCTAGCATTCCACTAATTAATTCTAATTAATCATGTTGAAGTCTTCAGATGTAGTAGTCTCTGATAATGTTGTCTTTTTGATATATTGCTTATATGCAGAACAACATTCGGTTCAGCCATCTAGAGCTACAACTGGTCTTTAGTGTGTGTGTGTGTGTGTGTGTGTGTGTGTGTGTGTGTGTGTGTGTGTGTGTGTGTGTGTGTGTGTGTGTGTGTGTGTGTGTGTGTGTTTGTGTGTGTGTGCGTGTGTGCGTGCGTGCGCACGTGTGTGTGTGTGTGAGTGCGAGTGTGAGTATGTGTGTGTATGTGTATGTATATGTATGTGTGTGTATGTGTATGTATATGTGTGTGTGCGTGTGTGTGTGTGTGTGTGTGTGTGTGTGTGTGTGTGTGCGCGCGCATGTATTTGTGTGTGTGTGCGCGTGGGTGCAAGTGCAAAGTGTCAATGTGTTTGTGTGCGTGTGTCAGTGAATGTGCCTTGCTCGTTGTGCTCCACAGATGGGATTTCATTTTAATTGACAGGTACCCAGATCCATTCGTCAAACAGACATGCGTGGGGGGGTTCGGTGAGGGGGGGCCCCTCAACACAGACACTGAGAGAGGGTAGGAGTCTGTCACTGGTGTGTGTGTGTGTGTGTGTGTGTGTGTGTGTGTGTGTGTGTGTGTGTGTGTGTGTGTGTGTGTGTGTGTGTGTGTGTGTGTGTGTGTGTGTGTGTGTGTGTGTGTGTGTGCTGTTGATCTGTCCATCTGTATGTCTTTCTTGATGGATTCTGGAAAGGTTAATCTTTGCATCAAATCAGGGCATCTTTATTATTGTTTGTTTGGCAGTGTGTGTGTGTGTGTGTGTGTGTGTGTGTGTGTGTGTGTGTGTGTGTGTGTGTGTGTGTGTGTGTGTGTGTGTGTGTGTGTGTGTGTGTGTGTGTGTGTGTGTGTGTGTGTGTGAGCATGTGAGCATTTGTGCATCCACATGTGTTTCTATTTATGAAATTCAACAGTGTTGATGGTTTTCACATATGTATGAGTGTGTGCGTGTTGAGTGTATCAACATGTGTGCCTTCTTTCATATTCAACAGTATGTGTGGATGGTGTGCATATATGTGTGTTTGTGCGTGTGCGTCCGAGTCAGTACCCCCTTCTGAAGTGTTCAACCTACCAATCCATTGATCTGAAGACTGGCCTTTTTCTGCTGGATCAACCTCCACCACCACCACCACTCTCCTAAACCACACTCTTTCCACCACCACCTCCACCAACACCAACACCAGCACCACCCCCCTCTCAACCGCCACTCCACCACTGCCTCCACCACCACCACCACCACCACCTCCACCCCTCTCCCCACCACCACCACCTCCACCACTCTCCCTCAACCACCACCACTCTCTCCACCTCCCCTCTCTCCACCACCATGTCTCTCTCTCTGTCTGCCGCTGTCATCGGCTGACGCGGAGCTCTGACACATCTCTGAGCGCCGGTGGGCCGGTGGGAAAATAACACACATCTCTGACCTTTTGAACCCACTCTCTTCTTCTTCCTCTGCCTCCTCTGCGGAGGAGCCCAGGAGAGAGAACGCTTTAGCAGGCAGCCACCTCTTCAACCGGCCCACGAGGGAGCATCGGTGGGGGAGAGGGGGATAGAGAGAGACGTTTTAAGACAGGTATAGATCTTATTCTGTGGCTGTTTGGTGCGGCTATCGAGCAACACGGCTGTAGATTTATGGCATGCACAGTTCATGTGTTGTGTGGGTGCGTGTGTTTTTGTGTGCATGTGCGTGTGTGTTTGCATGCGTGTGTGTGCATGCGTGTGTGTGTGTGCATGTGCGTGTGTGCTTGCATGCGTGTGCGTGTGTGTGCGTGCGTGTGTTTGTGCAGGCGTGTCTGTGTGTGAGTGCGTGCGTGGACGATGGTAGAGAGAGACAGAGAGAGAGACGGTGTTGTCAGCAGTTCTCTCTCTCTCTCTCTCTCAGGGAACCTGTTTCTTACGAGCGCTGCTGGCTGCTAAATCACACGGTGTACACAACCCTCGCTTGGTTTGTTTCTGCGCCACCGAGCTCACGGTTTATTACCTACAGGAACCCCCCCCCCCCGGACCCCGTGGCCCCGCCAAAAAACAGCAACTGCCAAATATTACAAATACAAACAAACCAATTGAAACCAAACATACTCACACCTTGTAAAGGGACGGTCCACACGCAGGTCTTTTGTGTGCTGGTTGGGGGGTAGTTTGATGGAGGGGGGGGGGGTAGTTTGATGGGGGGGGGGGGGGGGGGGGTAGTTGGGGTTTTGGTTGGGGGGGTTGGTTGTCGGGGTGAGGGATGGTATGGGGGGGTCTGGGTGTTCGAGGGGGGGGGGGTGGGTTGGGGGGTGGTTTTGGTGGGGGCCTGGGGAGGTGGTTGAGGGGGGGGATGGTTGGAGGGTTGGGGGTGTTTGGGGGGGGGGGGGGTGATGGTTGAGGGGTAGGTGGTGGTTGGAATGCAAATGCTTGGTGTTTTTGTTGCATGAGGATCCATAGATAATACGATGTCACACACACACACACACACACACACACACACACACACACACACACACACCCACACCCATCATGTCAACGCCCCCCAAGGGCGGCTCAGTATTCCTCACATGCGAGCGACAAACGTCCATAAACACCCTCATCCAGACAGGGGGGGGGGGGGCAGTGGGGGGGGGGGAGGGGGGGGGCAGTTCTGCTCTGAGCTGTCGCATAATGTTGTCTTTGGATCAGCCCAACGAAGCTATGTCACAGATCATTCATGGAGGAGCCCGGTGTATATATTACCCAACGGGGTGAGGTGATTGGCTGAGCTCTCTCCACAGCAACAGAGGCCAGCCTATGGAAAATGCCCCTTTTACCTTTCCAAGACGGTGATGTCATCACAGCCATGTGTGCCCGTGCTGGTAGCGTGGTGTGCGTGTGTCGCGCAAACTGAACCCAGACATTGTGCAAAAAAAAAAGACAGTGCACACGCACACTCACCGCATACACACGCACCACATACACTCACCATACACACTCACCACACACAGTAACCACATACACACCCACCACAAACACATGAAATACACACTCACCACATAGACAATCACCTTACAAACACACCGCATACCCACTCACCACACACACAATAATGTTATCCACATGGACACAGACCATGGGCTCCATGGGCTACATGGACATGTTCATCACCTTCAGTCTGTCCTCGTGTGCTCAGGACCTTCAGTCCGTCCTCGTGTGTTCAGTACCTTCTGGAACCATCCTCTGGGGTTTACGAGCTCCAGGGAGAGTGATCCTTCACAGGTGGGAGACAATCTATATCTGGATTAATCAAGTCATAACCCAGCGCCATATGCTCAGATGGTGGCTAATTTTATGAAATGATGAAACAAGGTTGTGCGTGTGTGCGTGTTTGTGTGTGTGTGTGTGTGTGTGTGTGTGTGTGTGTGTGTGTGTGTGTGTGTGTGCGTGCGTGTGTGCGCGTGCGTATGTGTGTGTGTACGTGCGAGCAAGTGTATGTGCCTCTCCATATGTCAGTGGGTTCATCTGTTAATATTATCCCCCCTCTCCCGGTCCCTCATCACAACAACAACAACAACAACAACAGCAGCAGCAAACTGGCCGGGTGGTGAGGGTGTACGGCCAGCGGGGGTCTCCTGCCTGACGCAGCGTCTGGCCGGCAGCGGGGGAGACGTGTCCATCTCCCACGTGGTTTGTCCCTCTGCTCCTGCTGCCAGGACCCAGCCAGGGGGACGGGGGGACAGACAAGGAGACAACCAGAGAGAGAGAATGAACAGGAAGAGGAAGGAGGGAGCGGAAAGAGGAACGAAGGAAACAGAAAGAGGAAGGAGGAAACAGAGAGAGGAAGGAGGAAACAGAGAGAGGAAGGAGGGAACAGAACAAGGAAGGAGGGAACAGAAAGAGGAAGGAAACAGAAAGGAAGGAGGGAACAGAGAGAGGAAGGAAACAGAAATAGGAAGGAGGAAACAGAAAGAGGAATGAGGGAACGGAAAGAGGAAGGAGGAGGCAGAGGACTGATGGAGGAGGGTCAGGGATTTGAGGGGCACTTTTATTCTTGACAATGAAGACTAATGCATTCAAAGAAAGATCTGTACCAGTCTATTATGGAAAGACTAATTAACATTGGCTGGATTCATCACATATTCAAGGGGTTTAGTAATTGCATTTTCTGACCTCCTGTAATGATATAACGTTTATTGTGAATGCATAACTTTGATCTCTTAATTAAAAGCATTTACATATTTTACATCCCATAAACATACGGTCAGCACTTTAATACGAATGAATCGGGCAAGGTGAACCACACACACACACACACACACACACACACACACACACACACACACACACACACACACACACACACACACACACACACACACCCACACGATCCCCACTGCTCTAAAAAGCAGCTGACCATGGAAGTAAAGTTGGGGTCCGTGGAGGAGGTGATTTGTGGCGGTGGATTACAGAGACAGATCGCGCTGATTGTTGACAAATCACTCAACTCAATGCCAGGGTGTCATCTCCCGCCCCCCCCCCCCCCCCCACACATACACACACACACACACCGCTCCACGCTGACTGGCTGTTTGCTGTTGTCCTGTGATTTGCAGGACCAGACCCCCCCCCCCCACACACACACACACACACACACACACACACACACACACACCTGCCCCTCCACCCTTAGATGACACCCATGCGTCATCCCTCACTTTCATTGCTCCATAAAAACAGAGAGGGGGGGGGGCCTGGACATCCATGTTCACGGCCCGGGCTCTGTCATCATTACCGCCTCACTGGCAGGGCCGCAAGGAGAGGGGGGGGGGGGGACTTCGTGAGTGTGTGTGTGTGTGTGTGTGTGTGTGTGTGTGTGTGTGTGTGTGTGTGTGTGTGTGTGTGTGTGTGTGTGTGTGTGGTGTGTGTTTGTTGCCACCCCTCGATCCCTTGTAACCAGAGCCAGAGAACCACAGAACCATACCCGACTGTCCTACTGGAATTAGATCATCTGTCCATTCGTCTTCATTTAGAGGCAGACCCCAGGACAGCAAGCTGAGCTCAGAGCCATGGATAGAGGCAGACCCCAGGACAGCGAGTTGATCTCAGAGCCATGGATAGAGGCAGACCCCAGGACAGCGAGTTGATCTCAGAGCCGTGGATAGAGGCAGACCCCAGGACAGCGAGCTGAGCTCAGAGCTATGGATAGAGGCAGGCCCCAGGACAGCGAGCTGAGCTCAAGGCTATGGATAGAGGCTTGCCACAGGACAGCGAGCTGAACTCAGAGCCATTGATAGAGGCAGTCGGGCCCCCAGGCTCCTGACTTCATGTGTCTTCTTTAGAGGTCTTGGATGTTGAACACCACCGAATATGGATGAAAGTCTGTTTTTAAATAAATATGGGGACTCAATAATTGAGACTGTATCAGAAGTTTAGAAGGGATTTTTTGACTTTGTGCTGAACACGTACACATGTTTTGGGACTTTTTTAGTTTGTAAACTAGTTTTCATCATTTTATGCTAGGTTGGGTAGCGGGCTCAAAATACAAATGTGTCTTATCTCAGACATTTATTCTTTTCAAAACATGCAGATACTTGCAGGTATAAACGTCTGTACCTAAAGCATCTCACCAGCAGCTGAACCACACCCTGCTGCTCTGGGTCTGGAGTTACATCGCATGGGCGGATCAGCCAACCCACAGGCTGGCTCATATGTCTCTCCCTGAGAGAGAGAGAGAGAGAGAGAGAGAGAGAGAGAGAGAGAGAGAGAGAGAGAGAGAGAGAGAGAGAGAGAGAGAGAGAGAGAGAGAGAGAGAGAGAGAGAGAGAGAGAGAGAGAGAGAGAGAGAGAGAGAGAGAGAGAGAGAGAGAGAGAGAGAGAGAGAGAGAGAGAGAGAGAGAGAGAGAGAGAGAGAGAGAGAGAGAGAGAGAGAGAGAGAGAGAGAGAGAGAGAGAGAGAGAGAGAGAGAGAGAGGGGCTTAAAGGTCCTGCAGCAGTCTCTGCTACTGGGACGTCCACCTCCTGTGATCTCATCGCTGCCGCGGCTCAGAGTGCTGGGAAGCAGCATGATGATGTAATGCTGTGCAGCAGTCAGCGTGCGCTCTTACTCTGAAAGCGTGTGTGTGTGTGGGGGGAGTTTGTGTGTGTGGAGACGGGGGGGACTGACGCTCAGCCATCGCAGTTGCAATTGGCGATGTCTTCCTCGTCCACTTCCTGGTTATCATCATCATCAATGACATCGTTGTCCACCTCATCCTTATCAATGATTTAGTCATCCACAGCCTAATGAATGAATGAGAAAGCTCAGGTATGAGCTTGCACATTATGAACTGTACTTATGACTGTAATGTATCAGTTAGTTCTGTATTATTCTGTACATTACAAACCACGGTCCAACACAAATAGAGCCATTAAATCAGAATCTCCCAGGATGCATTAGGGTTCCACAGAGAGGAGATCTATTACGCCATCTCACGGTGGGAGAACAATCTGTTGGACCTTTTAATGGTCAACCACACATTCTCTCGAGTTCACCTTCTACGGAAGGTATACATATCAGAAATGACTAGATAGTATTTCCTGGCATGCGAGCAGGAAGCCCTTTTCATCACCATGTCCTCTCTCTCTTCAGGTATCAGGATGCAGTCACCTCCTGAAATACGCTCCAGTAATGTTTCGTTGCAATGGGAGTTGAGGGTATTAAACTGTATTTAGTTTCACTGCATTCAAATGAATCACTGGCGTTTGTCCGGCGTGGGGAAGGGCTTATCATCACCTCAGTCCCTACGGTGTTCAAAATCACCGCGGGTTCCAGAGTGTGTCCAACATTACCGGCCTTCATGTACCTCAGCTCTCCTACTTCTCCCTAATAGGCTTGATACACAATGTATTCAGTTACATCATCTTTCCCACAAAGACATTTAGGGACCATCGATGCAGTCAGGCGCAACATTGGCTCCGTCAATGAGTCACGATGAGTGAGAATATGTCCCCCTCTCCAGACCTCACCCCTCACCCACACTCTCATTTACATAGCTGTCTGCCCGGGTCCACACCTTGGAGGTCTGCCCGGGTTCAAACCTCAGAGGTCCACCTGGGATCACATCCGTTTTTTCAGCAGCAGCTTGGAGCGATGAGCCAAAGAAGGAAGAGGCATGAAAAGATCAAGAAGATAACAGAAAGAAGGGAAAGATCCTTGGCAAGGTGATGTCATGGCCAGGGAGTGTTGCTGACCCGGCTGCTTGGGTCACCACCGAGGGGTCTCAACTGAGGGGTCACCTCCGGGGGGGGTCGAGGGGGGAGAGGTCACCTGTCTTGGTCATAAGGAGGGTGGAGAGATGCTAGGGCTGTAGCGCTGTCCCTGCTCCCCTCATAGCCTTCACCCCCCATCCAGAGGGCTAGCAAAGGTCCGAGCGGAGGTCTGAGGTCTGAGTGGAGGTCTGAGGTCTGGTTGGAGGTCCGGGTGGAGGTCTGGGCGGTTTCTCCAGCAGGGGGTCTGAGCAAGGGCTTCAGCAGCACTTGGAGAGACCCTGCCTCCCGTTCTGAATGTATTCCGTTGTTTCTAAATCTGGTCAGACCTCGGGGAACTGGGATTAAAGAGGAGCTGTGACTCTGTGAAGGTTGAGGTTTGGGGACATCCCCAGTGACATGGGGAGTAGCAGGGGGTCAGCTCTCATTATGCAACGCCATCCCCCCCCCCCCCAGAGTGACGTCTCATTATCCCGTTCATCACAAACACTGGACGTTGTCTGGGTGAATTATCCAGCATCATTTACTGCTACAACTGCAATTCAAACTCACGGAGGAACAAAATTGTATGTGTAGACATTGTGTTCAGATTCAAATGGATTGTACTGTACAAGAGCATATCAATATACACACACACACAATACAATGTGCCCTCAATTACAGTGCACATCAATGCAGCTGATCCTGTCGTATAACAGCCAGCGCTCGACTGTAATAGCTGTGCTTTGTAATAGCCAGAGCTAAAGAATAACTCTGATTTAATCCTGCCGGCAATCAATAGCCTTTGACTGGGATGATTGATGAGCATTAAGCAGGACGATTAACTGAGGGGAAAAGACTAAACCCTACCGCGCTCAGTTTAGTCAAAGTAATAACGTGAAAAGGCCTCGTTTGTCAGCCAATTCACAAATACCTTTGGTACGGCGTGGACACATTTTTTTATGAATATGTGAATTACTTGTGCATTGATTTCTATTATGTGTGTGTGGAGGCAGGTAAGAGAGAGCGGTGCAGAGGTGCGCTGTCTGGTGCCGGCTGCCTGCAGACACACTTCATTGACGTTTCACTCCCAGACGAGGGGTGAAATATTACATATGCTGAACCAAGCAGATTGTGTATTTGAACCCCCCCCCCCCGGAGTGAGTCAAGGTCACCCCCAAGGACCCCCCCCCCCCCCACACCTTTAGGCCCAGTCTGTCGCAGATTCAGCAGCAAGGGGTGGAGTGGGGTGTGCGTGTGTGTGTGTGTGTGTCTGTGTGTTTGTGCCTTTGTGCATCTGTGTGTGTGTGTTTAAAGGGGTGTATAAGGGTCTGTGTGTGTGTGTGTGTGTGTGTGTGTGTGTGTGTGTGTGTGTGTGTGTGTGTGTGTGTGTGTGTGTGTGTGTGTGTGTGTGTGTGTGTGTGTGTGTGTGTGTGCGTGTGTGTGTTTGTGCGGGTTGTGGGGATGGGGGGTTATGTTTTCAAACTGTCCTCCATCACATTATTACAAATTCTTAATTGACTACCGATAGAAATTTGCTGACTCTGCAAAAAGGATGAAAAAATCAGATTTTAATCTAATCACCTCAATATACCTGATTGGTTTCCTCACTCCGGACATATTAAAACATTTGCATTGCAGAGTCGGGTCAGGAAGGGCTCATGGTATGTTAACATACAGACTGTAACAGGGTTAAGACGGATAATCAGGAGGCTTATATAATGTATAACGGAGCAATGTATAGTAAGAAGTGTGCATGCGTGTATATGGTGTGTGCGTACGAGTGTGTGTGTGTTTGTGTCCGAGTTTGTGCATATGTGTGTGCATGTGTGCGTGTGTGTGTTTACGTGTGTGTGTTTACGTGTGTGTGTGTGTGTGTGTGTGTGTGTGTTCACATGGACTCATGGAGAGGGAGGTCCTGTCAATCTTGTGGCTGCGATGCCATCATCACTCAGGGGCTTGTTTGAATCATACCTTTGCAACAGCTTTTCTTTATAATATAATTATTTTGTATAAAACAAATGTATGAACGTTCTAAGTTACACATGCAAACCTCAACCTGATCACTAGTTCCTCAATCAACAACCTACACGTTTTTTTCCAATTATTTTTTTCTGTTTTGTTGCTTTGTCGTTTTCTTACTACCACCACTTGGGAGCCACGGACCCCCCAGGGTCGCTGACTCACCCCAACCTCACCTCACCTCCTCCTCAGGGGAGAGAGAGAGAGAGAAAGAGAGAGAGAGAGAGAGAGAGAGAGAGAGAGAGAGAGAGAGAGAGAGAGAGAGAGAGAGAGAGAGAGAGAGAGAGAGAGAGAGAGAGAGAGAGACGCACACACACCCACATAATAATGATAGATTGCATAGTGAGTGGAACTGGCTGAGTGGCTCGCTTGACGAGGAAGAGCACCATCTGCTGTCAGCTCTCGTTCAGCGACAAGAGAGAGGGAGAGAGATATAGAGAGAAACAGAGCGAGAGGGAGCGAGAGAGGGAGAGAACCTACGAGCGAGAGGGAGGAAGGGAAGGCGGAGGTGAGAAGAATCTCTTCAGCATGTTTTTTTTCTGGTATTATTTTGGAGCAGTTTGGAGTTTGAATGCAGAATAGCAGTTGGGGATGCTGAAGGAAATCTTTCATGTGACAAACAATTCATTATCGCTCCTCTTCACAATGTCTGTTTCCTAAATATTTACCCAAAACACTTCTCAGATCGGGATTCTGTGCAGGGAAACATTGCGGCGGAATAACTGCCAAAGCCTACAAACGTATCTGGTATAGAGCTGTCTGACTGAACCTCCACACACCTGGCCTCCCCTTCAGTAGAGGGTGTGTTTATAAGGGTCTTAGGGGCGGGGTTTTAGGGGCGGAGCTGGGTGATGAAACGGTAGACCCACCTCATCTACGGAACCCCTCTATGTACTGCTCCTTTACATTTTACATTTAGGGCATTCAGCAGACGCTTTTATCCAAAGCGACTTACAATAAGTACATTTGTCATAAGAAGTGCATCAATCTATCACTGACGGTACAGAAAGGATGTTCATAGAACCAAGTGCAAGTACAACAATCGCTAGGCTAACCAATTCCCCGTGTTACAGCCATGATAGCAGCTACTGCAGTTGCTACACTGTTAAGTGCTATGATACAATACAATTCAATAGAATACAGTGTACAATGGTGGCCAGAAGGGGGAGGGTGGCTATGCAGTGTCGAGGTGGACTCTGAACAGGTGAGTCTTGAGTCTTTTTCGGAAGATAGTGAGCGACTCTGCGGTCCTGAGAGCAGCTATTGCTCCTATTGTGCCAATACGTCATCCGCAGGCCCCCATGTTACAGAGGAAAGGAACACCACTCTGGGGGCCCCAGAGTGGTGACCCCAGTTTGGGGGCCCCAGGGAGGTGGCCCCAGGGTGGGGGGCCCCTGGTGGTAGCCCCAGGGTGGGGGTCCCCTGGTGGTAGCCCCAGGGTGGGGGGGGCCCTGGTGGTAGCCCCAGGGTGGGGGCCCCAGGGAGGTGGCCCAAGGGTGGGGGGCCCCTGGTGGTGGCCCCAGGGTTGGGAGCCCATGATGGTGGCCCCAGGGTGGGGGCCCCAGGGTGGGGGCCCCAGGGTGGTGGCAGGTGAGGGCCCCAGGGTGGGGGCTTGATGCACCAGGAGGGTTGAGGCAGTGGGGGTCTCTAATGATCGTTTCTGGCCCCTCATAAAACAATGAGCTGGATTGATGATGGCTGGATGATGGGTGGTAGAGGGATGATGGAACCTATAGCGTGTGCCCTTTTTGTACAGTCGAGGTTTTGTTTTCCAGGTCTTGTTGTTGTTTACCTCGCTACTGCTTTCCCGGTACTCCAAGGTATTTCCTCCGTCAGCAAAATCATTCATGATTGCATAGACACGTATGCATGCACCAAAACACACACCCACCCACACACACAGACTGAAAACAAGCAGACTGTCATACCTTGGACGTTTTACTGCGCCTCCTTGTGAAGTGAGGACGTAGTTAGAGGCCGGTGTGTCTTTAAAGACGCTATAGGACACGGTGATAGGAACAGTTAGAGGCCGGTGTGTCCGTCTTTTTACAGACACTATAGGACACGTGATAGGAACAGTTAGAGGCCGGTGTGTCCGTCTCTACAGACACTATAGGACACAGTGACAGGAACAGTAGGAAACACGTCTCAGCGGACAGCGCTGGGCACTGTAAATAAATAAGCAGCAAGCCTCCCCTTTGTTGAGTGCTGTTCCGTTGGTGTATGCCGCGGGTGGAGCAAGTCGGACTGGGGGGGACGGCAGGTAAACACACCAGCAGAAAGGCGGGCTGGTTCCCTCTGGGATGAACTGGCAGCCTGTGTGTTTAGTTCCATTCTAACCTGGGATTCAGCAGGACAGGCAGAGTGTCACACACATAGAACACGCTTATATCTGCAGAGGATTATGGTCACGTTTTAACTCAAACAGAGTTGATCCACATGAAACCAGACTTTGCAATATTCCACTACTTACGCCCATCAGTGAGACACAAAATCTCTCACTTTTGATAAATGATTGCGGAATTACAAATAAATAAGCAAGACTGATGATGTGGAATGCATCCAATCGGCCATGCAGAAGATAATCAATACATTAAGCAGGAGAGCCGTGCTGAAGCACATTCAGCCGCCAAAGTGTGAGTGTTGGCGTTAATTGTAACAGTGTTGGATGCAGAAGCCGCTCACCCACAATTGATAGTAGCCATTAGCGAATGATTAGGTGGACAGAGATGAACTATAGGCCATCGATTCCACCGGCTTACATTTCCGAGTTTTGCACGGGAATGAATAAATTCACCTTCCGACCAATCTATAATGCATGACTTTATATTCATAATCCCCACCAGAGAGGAGCTGTGCTCCTGCCTTCCACCGTGTACAGGGAAGGGCTGGCAGCCCGCTCATGTCAGAAGTCCACTGTGTCTGTCTCGTGCCAAATCACTGCTGTTTATTCAACCAAACACGGCAATAGAAAAAAAACTGTATTGCTGTGAAGATTTATAATGAGACTGGGCTGCTGAAGCGGCAGGGAGGGCCTCTCTCTCTCTCTCTCTCTCTCTCTCTCTCTCTCTCTCTCTCTCTCTCTCTCTCTCTCTCTCTCTCTCTCTCTCTCTCTCTCTCTCTCTCTCTCTCTCTCTCTCTCTCTCTCTCTCTCTCTCTCTCTCTCCCTCTCTCTCTCTCTCCCTCTCTCTCTCTCTCTCTCTCTCTCTCTCTCTCTCTCTCTCTCTCTCTCGTGCTCACATTGCAGCAGCTCCACACATCACTCCCACTGAACCCAGATCTGTTTTCTAATGAGTTTCCTTGGATTGACTGGACGTGTGTGAGAGGTTGATGAGTTAGGAGGACATGCAGGAGGTTCTCCTTATGAAGTGAAGACCCCTAGGCCAAGGTTTTACTGGGAACGAACTACGTCCAGTGGATGTTGAGTTCTCTGAGTAACAGCGGAGGAGGATTGCCTTTCAAAGCCCCCCTATTGAACAGAGAAGTATAGTTTGTTACATAGTATATTTCAAAGTAAAGTATTCCTGAAGGTGAGTTGGGTGGTGAGTTTGTATGATTAGGGTTCACCTTCACGTCTCCAACGTTCTGTCGTCTCGGTCCGTGTTGGTCAACGTTCCAACATGGTGGCCGTAATCAAATAGACAAGGATCTGGCCCGGTGTCTCAAACCTAATTTGCTTGGTGCAGCTCTGACCTCGTGACCCCTGACCCTCCGAGCCCTGGGCGGCTGAGGCTCCAGGTCATTTGTTTTCTAAGTCAGACACAAGCCAGACGGGGGAATTTCCCCCACCGCCGGAACAATCGGTGGGACTCGAAAACACAAATAAAAGTGTGATTGAAATGTAAACATGTCATATCTTCCCATGGGGCAGAACTCAGTGTACTCATCTCCACAAACTAGTAGTTTATCATCAGCAGAACACGGGATATGTTATCAATACTGTTGATAGAAGTAGTAGTAGTGCTGTTAGCAATAGTAGTCCAAGTAGTATCAGTTTGTTTACTAGTAGTAGGCCTAGTGTTTGTAGTATTGAATTCAATGTTCAATGTAAGTGTTTCTAAAGTAATAGTACTAAATAACATAAGTAGTATTCCCTAAGCTGTAAGCCGTGGTAGGGACATTGCGTTCACTACATTCCGCGTGAACTGATGACTCTGGAATCTTTCTCAAGTCAAGGGAAGGGTTTTGGTGGGTTGGACCTGAATACTTATCTTTATAACAAACGCTGAACCTAAAAGATTACAACATACATCTCTTTATCACCATCTCTCTCACCCTTTGTATCGCTCTCTTCTGTCACTTTTTTCCTCTCTCTCCCTTTTCTTTAACTTTGTGTTGGCCACTGTTCTCCGAGCTTGATGCCAGACCACCACACATATCCCTCTCTGGGCCCTTCTGGTTCCTGGTTCTGTGTTCCTCGAGGGCCCAACATGAAACAGAAGAACGCCCAGTTACCAGCCACCTCTGTGGGACGCACTTCACCCACCGCCTGTTTGTGCTCTCGTTCCCCAATCCCAGCATGGGGCGCTCAGACCACAGCCCTGCCGCCTCCTCCGAGCCCCCACATGTGCTGCTTCTGCAGCTCCCCGGCTTCTGGCCTACCCCCCCCCCCCCCCCCCCCCCCCCCCCTTCCTCGTCTTTCTCTCTTCTTCCAGATCCATCCCAGAATAGACCCTGGCTGGCGAAGGGCCCCGGCACGCTGGACAGCTTCCTCTGCGCCGCTCGCTGCTGGAGTTCTGTACAGCTGCTTGGCTCCTTTTATTATTCAGCGCTGGCCACAGTTTCCATTGCTCACCACCCCCCCCCCCCCCCTCTCTCTGTTTAACTCTCCAGGACCTTCTGGAGTCCATTACCAAGACTAACTGGGCCAGATTTATCGCTGCTTTGACCGGTGGGGGAGCTACAGCTGGGAGTGTGTGTGTGCATCTGTGTTTGTGTTTGTGTGCATGTGCGTGTGCGTGTGCATGTGTGTGTGTGTGTGTGTGTGTCCATGTGTATCAAAATATATATCTGTGTGTACCTGCATGAGGGTCGCTCCGTACTTGGGCAGCGAGGTGTGGGAACCTCCAGGTTGGGGGAGGAAGCCCCCCCTGATTGCGTCCCTGTTTCCGAACATCACTCAGGAAGTTCATCACTATTTATTTCTATTTATTACCAAACTGCACACTGGGACTCTTGTGAAGATAGGAATAGTTATTCAGCTAAGGAAAGGAAGACAAAACATTAAAAAGAAAGAAAGAGAGAGACAGAGGGAGGGAGAGAAACCTGTAGCGTGTTGGAGGAAGTTGTGTGGTAGGAGGCCATGCTCTGGTGGACGATGGGGTCCCTGCCATCGCTCTCTTTCAAGACGCTCCACGGTGAAGCGTAAATTCCTCTCTTTCTTTCTTTTTCTTCTTCTTCTTTTCCTTTTAAGAGAGGCCATGTTTTATTTTCTTCCCCACCAGACTGCCTCAAAATTGCCCTCCCGTCTCACATGCTCGGTTTAGGTTGTATCATTTATTAAAGTTCTCGGGTGTTAAGCGAGGGGGAACTGGAGAGAGATTCCGTATGAGTAATACATGGCGAGTGTGTGTGATACTACAGACCCATGGCTCTGACCTGCAGTGAGTGTCTTCGTCGGTTTTGATTGTGAAGGGACGTGTTAGCAGTCATTAATTGATCACAGCGCAGCACAGTGAGGAGGATAATGAGCGAGAGGGAGAGGCACTGAGATAGATAGATAAACGCCATGCAACTGAATTATGCATCCTCCAAAAGAGGCACAAAAAAAACAAAAGCGTGACGAGCAAACAAAAGAGGCTGCCGATGAATGCTTTGGGTATTTCTGTAGCCCAGGATGGGCTTATTAATCACAGTAATGAATCATGAGGCAGTGAGCACAGCAGTCGGATTAGAGGTAAACAAAGTGAAGCCATTTTGCCGACGGAAAGGACCTGCTTCCTCCTGCTCACAGGAAGAAATAGACAGATAAACAATAGAAAGAGGAGTTGGACAATAGAAAGAAGAGATAGCCATTAGAGAGAAGAGCTAGACAATAGAGGGAAGAGATAGACAATAGAAGAAATATACAATACCGAGAAGAGATAGACAATAGATAGAGAAGGGATAGACAGAAGAGATAGACATTAGAAAGGAGAGTTAGACATTCGAAAGCGACAAAGGCGAAGAGGTACCGTCTTCTTGGCCACCATTAATATCTCAGTCCTTATTGGCTCATATTCACGAGCCGTTCATGTTGGCTCTCTTCTTTATCGGCGTGTTTGCTGATTTGTTTGTTTGTTTGCCCATTTAGTCATTTGACGACTTGCTTTATAATATGGTAAAAAGCTAGTCACACAACTAAGTAATTACAGCGTAATTGATGAGCTAATAGACATGTAAATGATGCAGCATTGTGAAGCCAACAGAGGGAGAAAGGGAACGTCGGTGTATAATTACAAACTCCATCTGCCTTCTACCGTACAGGAGTCATAAATTAAACTAAATATAAATTGAAAGACTGGAACAATGCAGCACAGTGTCCTCTTGACAAACGTCTCCCCGCTGGCTCCAGGTTGAACCCCATGAGCCCCCCCGCCCCTCCAGGTTGATCCCCCATTTATAAGGCAGTGACGGACCCCCCCCTCCAGGGTGAACCCCAGTTTATAAGGCAGCGACGGACCCCCCCTCCAGGTTTAACCCCAGTTTATAACGTAGCAATGGAGCCCCTCCCCCCCTCATTGACGAGGCATTCCGTAGCTGTCAGGAGCTCAGGGCCCCCGGCCCCCAGGGGCCACTTGTACTACTGCACAGGGCCTTCCATGAGCTAGCATGTGTTCTTCATTAACGCTACTTATACAATTAAATGGTGGGGTTTTGTATCTAATGGTGATTGTGTACCTGCATGCTTGTCAGAATGTGTACACATTCTCCTTAAATGAGTCAGATCACTTTTGACCTCCATCGAAAAGGTGTGCCATCTCACCATTTATATTTAGATCAAATGTTTACCTCATGTTCTCCTCCATTAGAGTGAAACAGAAAAGCCTGCGCCAAGTTTGACCAATCAAAACGTTGTCGTTTTCTGATAGACTCTCCTCATTTATGAGTTTGTTTTTGGGCACTATTGGAGAAAACTAGCTAGCCAGGGCTGTATGCGCTTACTAATGTTGGAAAGATCTACAAAAAGACAAAATAAAGATCTATTAGAGATGCTTCACACTCGTTTGGATGCAATGGTTTGCCAACTGTTGGGAAGGATTGTGTGAAAGGGTTGAGATGAACAAAAATATAGAATTGAAACCAACACATTGGCCTCAGAGGCCTGTTAGCTTAGCTACATGCTTACGGCCCAGGCGCATGGTGAACACAGTTAGCAACATGCTAACAGCCTGTGGACCCCATGTTGGCCCTGTAGTGCTACCCCTACTGTCCCTGTGTCTCCTTGGTGCTCCTGCAGGTAATTACAGTGGTTCATCATCCCGGCCTGTGCCCCGTCTCCTGCCTAATCACTGCCTCCCTCATTAGCCTCCTTCGCCCACCTGAGATCTGCATGGCCCTCACACTCAGTCCCCCCCCCCCCCCCCCCCCCCTACCCCACCGGAGTGCCACCTGGAGCACTCAGAGGCCGGTGTTAAACTCAGGTTATAAAAATCTTTTCCAGCTCTATTGATTTACTGGCAACATTAGATTGTGGGCAGGGGGTGAGGGGATGAGGGGGTGAGGCCTGAGAGTCTCCACAGAGCTCTCCCTGTTTTACCGTTCTCCTTATTACACCAAACAAATAAATCAGCTGGCCGTTTATTCACTGGCTGTTCCCTGTAAGGATAGGGCTCCTCCCAATCTAATGAGGCTTCTCCCACTCTCTAGTGATGAGGCTCCTCCCACTCTGTAGTAATGATAATAATTGAGGTAACCGCTATACTCTGTTCACACTTGAGGCTACATTGAGGACCCTTTCTGTCTGAAGCCTGGTCACACATGGCAGAGCTACGCCGGAATGCGGGCTAATAGACAGTCCAGCCGAGGTGCTAATGCAGATCTGAGATGAGCCATCTTGTTTCAGAACCTGTCTCCAGAAATGTTAGAAAATATAAGCTTGTTTTGCAGAAAAAATAATCTGAACTGATGTTGTTATTGGTCACCCAAAAGCATCGGCGTGTTAAGGTAAACAGTTGATTTCATATTCATCCTTAGCAGAGACCCGAGATTGGTTCTTTCTCTACTTTTATGGAGGCCAGCTGATTTGTTCTCTCTCTACTCTTATGGAGGCCAGCTGCCATACAACTGGCTGAAAGGAGCTCAGTTATTTCAGAACCTTCCAGAATAAAGGAGCTTGTTTGCAAACATAAGATGCATCAATATTACTGTCAGATTTGCATCGACGTGTTGATTAACACTAACTGATTTCATAAACATCTTCAGTGGCGCCTTGTGATTGGTTCGCTCACTCTACGTGAAAGAGTGTTACATCAGACCCTCTTCCGGCATGTGACTGATTCCATCTCAACCAAGCCGTACCGGCCGTGATCCCTAAATAAACAAAAGCCAAATTACAACCAATAGCTTCAGCCATTGAGGGCAAAAATAGGCCCAATGATAGGCCCATATGTTTTTATTTAGTTTAGCAAATCAAGAGTAGGCCTGATTTGACAAATTGGCTTTGCATCCTTTCTTCTCTCCTTGTAGTCCAAGACATGCTGCCCTCCAGCTTTCAAAGTACAATGCCGACACTTCTGGAATTTATCAATTTTATTCACATAATTATCCCTCCCTGCTATTTTGTAGTTAAAAACACCCTGAAACAACTCAAGTCTCACATACTTACGCCACCATACGCCACTAACAGTGCAAGCAGGCTAATGGCAACCAAGCGCGGAGTCCTTCCTCCCTCACTTTAAAAATCCCCAGCCGCCACTGGAAATCACAGGTCTTTATCTCTTGATACCAAGGTTGTGATTCACAGCTCATCAATCATCTTGACCCATGCCATATTCATATTCTCTCTCTCCCCCAAACAAGAAAGATATAGGGCTGGCAGATTGAGACTGTGAGGCTGACGAGTAAGAGGCCTTGTTTCACTGACCAGTGGGTAACTAGCTAGTAAGAGGTTTCACTGACCAGGGGGTAAGTGTATAGTTATAGAAACAATACTTACCACTTGGCCACTCAGGAATGATGGGAGTAAAGTATTCTCAACAAGGCCTTCCTGTTTTGTCATTTTATGTCGATTTTATTGTTCGTTTGTTGCATGCAACTGTTTTTCATTGGGTCAGTTTCCCTGCAGTGATGCAGTATTTATTTTTAAGGTGCCAGCAGACAGGCTGTGAACTCTGCTGTTCAGGGAGGCACGACATGGACCACGTAACGGTTCAACCTCCACACAGACTGAAAACTAGGCAGACGTTCTAAGTCACAGTTGAACACTAAGGAAAATGGAAAATATTGAGAATCGTATTCCAATGAGCTTTGGTAAAGTCACTCTGCGCCGTAAGAAATCTATGAATCGGCCGGGTAGATGCCCCTGGTGGAGTCTAAATAAGCTGCCTGTTGGAAGCGCTGCAACAGCTGATGATTCAAACATTTACTTGAATACATGTGTGATGAGTTTATTCCTTCAACTGCTCGGATACACAATAAGCTGCACACACCTGTTGGTTACTGTACCAACGTCCCTATAGCTGTGCTTTAGTGTTGCCGTATCCCGGGGGGTTCGCTGAGTCATTAACCAGCCGTCTGGAACACCAGAAGATGAAAGCTCCACTGATTGGTCCATCGCAGCGTGTTTACGATGAACTCTTGATTGTGGACTTATATGAAGTAGGTTCAAAAACCCTTTCCATTCCGGGCCTCTATTTCTCTCTGAAGATACCACCATACTCATATAATTGTCAGCATGTGTGCAGCTTCCAAACATACACAAACACATGCACACACAAGAAAGAAGCACAACCTCACACACCCTCTGGATAGTGATGTCACTTTCACAACAGACAGTGGTAACTGGCAAAACAATGGTAACCCAAATGACAGGCTTAAGGACAGCTTGGCTGGCACATGAATGCATCCAAACACGCAGGCTCGCTCACTACACAACAGACAAGCACAGACACGCATGACAAATATGGGCACAAACACACAACACCTCTCTCTCTCTCTCTCTCTCTCTCTCTCTCTCTCTCTCTCTCTCTCTCTCTCTCTCTCTCTCTCTCTCTCTCTCTCTCTCTCTCTCTCTCTCTCTCTCTCTCTCTCTCTCTCTCTCTCTCTCTCTCTCTCAGCCTCAGGTTGGGGGTTTTGAATAAGTCAGCTCTATCTTCTCCAGAAGATGTACGAGTTTGCCTGGGAGGCCAAGGAGCTACTTGTTAACAGGAGATACTGGTTAACAGCTACACTGGTTAACAGAAGTAACTGGTTAACGGAATATACTGGTTAACAGGGTATACTGGTTACAAGTTGATACTGGTTCAGAGTATATAATGGTTAATAGGGGATACTAGTTAATAGGTACACTGGTTAACATGAGAAACTGATTCACAGGTGATACTGGTTAAAGAGGAGAGACTGGTTAAAAGGTTAAACTGGTTAACAAGAGCTACTGATTAACAAGAGCTACGGTTAACAAGAGCTACTGGTTAACCAGTATCATACTGATTAACATGTGATACTGGTTAACAGGAGAGACTGGGTAACAGAAGATACTGGTTAACAGGGCCTACGGGTTAACAGGAAATACAGGTTAACAAGAGTTACTGGTTAACAGGACCTACGGGTTAACAGGAGGTACTGGTTAACAGGACCTACTGGTTAACAGGAGATACAGGTTAACAAGAGATACTGGTTAACAGGGTATACTGGTTAACAGGTGATACTGGTTAACAGGAGACACTGGTTAACCTGTACACTGGTTAACATGAGATACTGGTTAACATGAGAGACTGGTTAACATGAGATACTGGTTAACAGGATATACTGGTTAACAGGATATACTGGTTAACAGGATATACTAGTTAACAGGAGATACTGGTTCACAGGGGGGACTGGTTAACATGAGATACTGGTTCACAGGATATACTGGGCAACAGGATATACTGGTTAACGGGATACACTAGTTAACAGGAGATACTGGTCAACAGGTCATACTGGTTCACAGGTACACTGGTTAACAGGAGATACTGGTTAACAGGCGATACTGGTTCACAGGTACACTGGTTAACAGGTGATACTGGTTAACAGGCGATACTGGTTCACAGATACACTGGTAAACAGGAGATACTGGTCAACAGGCGATACTGGTTCACAGGTACACTGGTTAACAGGAGATACTGGTTAACAGGCGATACTGGTTCCCAGGTACACTGGTTAACAGGAGATACTGGTTAACAGGCGATACTGGTTCACAGGTACACTGGTTAACAGGCGATACTGGTTCACATGTACACTGGTTAACATGTACACTGGTTAACAGGAGATACTGGTTCACAGGCGATACTGGTTCACAGGTACACTGGTTAACAGGAGATACTGGTTAACAGGCGATACGGGACACAGGTACACTGGTTCACAGGTACACTGGTTAACAGGTACACTGCCAGCAGTGCTCCCCGCTGCGGTGATGGGACAGTCAGAGAAGCGGAGCGGCGAGCATGAAGACCAGGAGACCACCAGACGCTAATGAGCTGAGGTGGAGGGGCTGCTGTTAATCCCCCCGCTGCCCTGAATAATGGATGTGTACATTATCACAGGGGGGGGTGTCGCTGTGGGGGGGGGGTCGGCAGACACGACGAGTGTGTGTAACCAGCGAGCGTCTAAAGAGCCGTTCACAGGCGAAGGTGAGTGGACCCCTCAGGGTTTGATTCTGTGTTTCTATATGTGTGGGGGGGGGGGGGAGAGAGAGAGAGAGAGAGAGAGAGAGAGAGGGGGGGGGGGGGAGGGAGGGAGTTTGTGTGTGGTGTATCCCTTGTGCAGTGACTGTTTCATTCCTTAAACTGATAAGAACATTCACTTTAACTTTAGCACAAAAGCGGCGGAATTCCTCAGGCTCAAAAGTGAAATATTGTTAAAAGTGTGTTCATTCGTAATTGTGTGAACACCAATCGCCTCGGGATTGGTGCCTGATTTGAATTTGACCACAGTCTGTTCACCAATGCAAAACAATATCATCTCTGAATAATAAATGGCCTCATGCATACCGACAGAGGATCAAACGCTCTGCTCAGCTGCGACGCCAGCCACACTTCTACTCAACATCAGCATCACACGTGTTTTTTCCATGTTGAGCTCTCCTCCCCATCAGAGAGACAGAGTCTGAGCTCTCCTCCCATCAGAGAACCAGGTCTTGTGTCTGGCCACAAGAACCAGTGCTGCTCATCATGGTTTCTCTCTGAGCCTCCGCAGGCTCTGTTAGCAGGACAGCTCTTTTGCTCGCCAAAAGCAACACGGCCTACGTCCAGATGACCAGAACACGTCTTCACACACTTGTTTTGATTTCCCTCTTCCTATTCCTGGGCTCCTGTCCGACCCCAACCCTTAGCCCCTTTCCCTCCTCCCCCATCGGCGCCTCCGTTGCGTTTCACTTCCAACCGGGAGTGGAGCGCGGCCTTTGACCTTTCATGCAAAACACCCCGCCTGTCACGGCGCTAGGAAACACACTCTGACACCCCGAGCATGTGGCGAGCAGAGCATGTGACATCTGTTCCCCCACTCAGGTGGGCTCCTCGTCCTCCACCACGGCTCTCCTGCTGCCCCAACGGGGGGCTGGGTATGGGGGGGGGTTGGCGGGTGTTGGGGGGGATGGGATTGAAGGCAAGGAGAGGTTGGGGGCAGTTTGTATGACAGGGGGGACGTAGCATGAGCGAGCCTGTGTGTGGTGGGGTGGGGTTGTATGACAGGGGGGACATACCATAAGCCAGCCTGTGTGTGTGGTGTTGAGCGCGGGGGGGGGGGGGGGGGTTATTCAGAGCGACAAGCAGCATCTGAGGAAGCAGTGGACCGCAGAAGGAGGGACACTCCCACCCCTCCCCCCTCTGCCTCCCCCGCCCCTCCTCTCCCTGGGACCTTGACCTGAGGACGGGGTGTGACAGGCTGGCCCCGTCCGTTGACACCAGCTGTGCGTGCGGGTCTTGTCTTGGATTCTCACCACCAAGCCCGGAGGTGGAGCCGCACCGAAGCCTGAGAGCACGGTGGCCCTCTGCGGTGTGGAGTCACGTGGTTTGATGTCATGTGTGATCCAGGTGTCTCCCTGTCTACTGCTCCACTCTCCTGGGTCGGCACAGTGGGTCAGGGCAGGGCGGAAGTACGCCAGTGGGTTGGTGCCTTACCTTGGTAACTGTCTCTTCATCCTCTCTCCACAGGCACGTGGATGTGATGTCGGAGGACTAGGAGGACTGGGAGATGGGGAGGACTGGGAGGACTGGGAGGACTGGGAGGACTGGGGGAGGACTGGGAAGACTGGGAGGACTGGGAGAGGACTTGGCGGACTTGGGAGACTGGGAGTAGGGACGTTGAGACTGGAGAGACTGGGGAGCCTGGGAGGACTGGAAGGTGAGGAGGACTGGAGGGACTGGGAGGACTGGGAGGGGAGGAGGACTGGGGGGACTGGGAGGGCTGGGAGGACTGGGAGGGCTGGGAGAGGACTGGGCGGACTTGGAGGACTTGGGAGACTGGGAGTAGGGACGTTGGAGTGTGACCAGGTACCAGGTAGTACCAGGCAGTTCCGGTCTCCAAATACTCAGATCAAAGCTGGAAACATCTGGGGCCGCTCAGTAAATAAAACCCGCCCCCGACCTCCTCCACACCCACTCAAATACCATTAAAATACATTTGAGCAAGTCATGCAAAACGCGGCCCGTGAACCACGTGCTGACGTTACACAACCGACCAGTCATATGGGGAAAAGATGCGAAGAACAACACCTCTTTAAAACACAATCTGCTACGCTGCCTGTGGTGTGTGTGTTTGTGTGGCCGCGGAGGAAGGGAAGTCTCTCTTGTCGCAAGCATGTCTCCCTGATGTAAGCAGTGCAGCTCTCTGCTGAGCACATGGACTTCACTGGGTCAGGGCTGCTTGGCTCTGCCTCAGTCCCAGAACAGCCTTTTGAAATCATTAAGTAATGAAGTGGATGCCAATCAAATATAAAAGCATCCGCAAGCCAGCAGCCTTTTATGTTGCGCACCATAAATAGTCTTGCATAGAGGCCTTGGAGTTCCATCTGAGCCAAAATATCAAAGCGGCCTCAAACATCTGTTACCCTGAGCGAGATGGAGTTCAGAGAGAGTGTAGGTCAGCATGCGATCGCTGCCGTGACCATGTGCAGAATATGGAGAGGAAACGGACAGATAACAGCCCCCCAGTGGGACTTTATCCGCATGAATCTTGCAACCCTGGTGACATAACAGTTGTTGACACACAACAGAACCAAGTCTATGCAAATGAAAGGACACTTACATATGCACATGTGATCTCACTCTAGCACAAGCACACACAGACGGACCCGAACACATACACAAACACACACACACACATATACACAAACACACACACACAAACATCCAACACACACAGACGGACCCGAACACATACACAAACACACACACACACATATACACGCACACACACACACAAACATCTAACACACACAAATATACACACTCAAACACATGCCCAAGATTCAATTGTGTGCGCCAAAGAAAGCATGTGTGACCTTTGCCCTCGTATCCACGGCAGACCACGGCTAACCCTCTCCCTCCTCCGCAGAGTCAGCCTCTCTCTGGAGCGACCCTGGCCTCTGTCCCAGCATATCCCGGATCGAACCTGGAGGGGGTCCGTACCCCAGGCAGACCCTGATCTGGGAGGCCAACGATAAGACTGAAGGGCACAGAACGGGCTTTGCACATTTACCCAAATTTGCATTTAAAGGCCCCTCCAGTAATCTGTGGATTTATTCAAATCTCAGCACGGCCCCTGAAGTGAGTTACAGGCTGGGGCAGGGGAGGGGGGTGGGCAGGAGATCCCCACTATGATGAGCGAGATGGCTATCATCCCCCTGCCGCCCGCACACAGCAGCCAGTGGTGAGGGGTATCAATGCCCTGATTGACTTGGAATTGTTATTTCTTCTGCTCTTCTGCATCTAAAGCTCATGCCCTCAGGAGCCACCTCTATCTTACTGTCCTGCATTCAGAGCCTTCAACTGCAAAGCAGCGGGCGGAAGAGGTAGGTACGGTTTAATCAGACATATTTGCATTTTATTACTCCTCATCATCATATGAAGTCAGAATAGTTTGTAAATGGCTATAATATTTAACCTTCCCGCCACACTCTTTAACTTTTTACGGCTAATCCAAAAGATTGTCTGTACTGCCAAAACCCTGAATAATGTTCCAAAGATATTCTTCCATCAGAACAACAACAGAGGGCAGAACCAGTGGGGAAGAGCCCACAGCTGGTGTTCACGGGAGAAGGACCAGCGTCCCAGTGGTGTGCACACGCTTTTCCTGGATGTGCTGTTCTCTCCCAGCTGCTCACTACACCAGATCCCAGCGTCAGCAGATTTCTAGTGCACTGGGCCGGTCGTTGCAGTATGTATACCAGAACAACACAATGCTTCTGCTCAGCCAACTCGCGTCAGTGTCACACTGGGGGAGAATGGAGCTATACGCTGCCTGCCGCCCTAAACAAGGCAGAAGGGGCATTTAAAGATTAATCCTCACCTTTCCCACTGAATGTATGTAATTTGGTTTGACAACCCCCAGCCCTGCGGGGACACTTCCTTCATTAATACTTGACAACGTTCCTCGCATCTCGGCCCGGAGAGACAGGGGCGCGCTGACGGCGGGCCGGCGGTAGAATGACCCAGATTCAGATCCCCCTATTCTCCCCTCGCTCCAACACCGGTGAACACCTACAACACGATACTCAGCCGCGTGCCACACGTCTCAGCCCCGCCGCAGGAACACGGGGAACAGGGCCTCGCCTCGCCGGGACAGAGCCGTGTGATCCGACGGGAAGAGACACTAAATATTCAGTGGTGGGGGGCTTGAGGCGTTTTGGAAACCAGATTCAGGAGGGGAGCCAAGACTCCCCTCCTGAATCTGGTTTCAGAAGGCGAAGGAAGTTCCGCCTTCAACTGAAATGACAAAAACACGGTTTAGTGTTTGAATTCCTCTTTGTTTGTAATAGGCACTGACAATAATGAGAATTATATTGCATTAAACAAGCAACACAATGATGTTTCACCAAATTTAAACAATGTACCGGCACTTATTAAAACAAATACAAAACTAAATCAAGTGTAGTTTACAACTCACACAATTACAGCAGACGAATAGAGCCAATGTGTACTTAGTTCTGACTGCATGCAGGGGTCATGCCCGGAGACAGTTCACAACAGACTCATGCAGATAAACCCCCTGCCCTCGGCTGAGATTTACCCAGCTGGGGAGGAGCTGCCTATTCAGCTCCCAGAAATATAAGGAGACAGAGCTGGGGAACAAAGATGGAGGACGGAGGGAGGGAGGGAGGAGGGAAAACTGTGCTCCTCCTAAACTACCCCCACGCACACACAAACACACACACACACACACACACCCACCAGCCCCTAGCCAGGCCTTCCTCAGTCAGATCAGAGACACCTGCTCAGTGTTCCGTGCCACAGCCACTTCCTCTGCTCCTCCAAACAATGCTCTCGTTCGCTCCCCTCCTCTCCTCTCCACTCCTCTCCGGCTGACTGGCTGACATAACCCTTGTCAGGGAGAGCAGCAGGAGGTGACACTTGACAGATGTGTAATTGCTGGAAGAGCTCACTGACAGGTGGATGAGCTTAAAGACACCTGATATGCTTTTCTCTCAAACCACAACGGAGAGTGTCAGACGAGGGGATAATGCCTCCAGGCAGCGGCACCGACAGCACGGCTGTTTTCTGCTGTCGTTTAACGTCCGTAGCAAACAATAATGACGACAACAAAGACTTAGTGTCTCTGATTTCTTCTTTATGATTCATCTGGATTGATTGAAACAGACGGAGGGAACCGCTATTAAAAGAGAACGAAGAAAGTAAGGAGAGAAGGAATGTGTTAATCACCCCGTGTTAACTCTGTCAGGGCTTATACAGTGTCAGCGTCACCTGGGCGGCCGGGTGGATCCTGCTGGGTCAGGTGACCGCAGCTTGAGGCCGCCCGCCCCTACGAGACACAGGAAGACAGGCGCTTAGGAGGCGGCGTGCGGGCAGCAGCCTGGGAGGTGGTGCACTCATCAGGGTGGAGGAGAGACATGGGGGTGTCAAGCCTGTATGTATGTGTGTGTGTGTTCGAGGGGGGGGGGGGGGGGGGGGGGGGGGGGAATGCAAATCATGATCTTCTCGGGTGCAGAGGCGTGCAGAACAATACCTGCACACCTGTCCATCACTCAACAGCTCCTGTTCCACCTCTTCAGACCCAATGAAAGGAAGAAATCATTTCAGCCACCCCAGTCACTGTGTTTCAAAGGAAGGGAGGTGGGGGAGGGTGGAGTGGGGAGGGGGGAGGGACGGAGGTGTGAGAGAGACGAGGTCCAGGCATTTACTTAGCTCTCTCCCCGCCGACAGGAGTGTGTTATTAGAGCCGCTGTTACTACATGGGGGAGAGGAGGAGGAGGAGGGGAGCTTTGCTTTGCTTTTGGACGTGACCTCAATTGCACCAGCAGCAGCCCGGGCTATCTCACTGCCAGTCTCAACTCACTCAGAAGGGACGGACCAGGAGAAGGGACAGAGAAATTGACAATATCTTTGAACCATCATGCATAGACCCGATGTGGAGGGTGGGGGGTGGGAGGGTAGCATAGCGATGGGCCGGGCAGGGAGGGTGGTGGTGGTGGCGGGGATAGTGACGAGCCAGGCAGGGACAGGGTTGGTGGTGGGGGGGGGGGGTCAGCGATGCGCCAGGCAGGGGGGGGGGGGGGGGGGGGATGTGGCGTAGCGATGAGCCAAGCAGGGAGGGGTCAGGCCATAGCCGCGCCCCGGAAGCCCAGCTCGGCACGGTTCATCTAGGGTATTTTCACTTCTAATTGGGCTAGCTTTCATCTCGCCTGCCAAAAGGCGTAACGGCGAAGGGGGGAACCAATAGGGAGCCATCACTTCCCCTATTTCCTGGCCCCAGACAAAGGCACCCAGGCAGGCAAGGCGGGCTGGGAGGATGATGTCTTCCTGATCAAAGAGCCCTGAGTTGTCAGCGGCGCAGGGTAGCTCTGCAGCCTGATTGCTCCTGGATAGAAACGTCCCTTTGATCAGAGTACTCGGACTGCAGGCTCTGTTTATGCAAAGAAAAGACAGCGGAGAGAATCCTACCGCGATACGGGGAAACAGGAGACGGGGCAGGGAAGGCTCATAGCTGGGGGACATGTTGGCTCACCACAATAACACGCCGCCGTATCTGTTATAAATACAGCTAATGAGATACCAAGGAGATAAAAACACAATTTCTTGCTACTTGTTGCTGCCGCGCTTACAGAAGAAAAGAGAAAACAAACAGTCTTGATTAGCTGATTAATCTTTGTGTCTAATTACAAGCAGATAGCAGATTTTACAATGAGATAATGCGATGGACTTAACAAGTGATGTCTTAAACAAACAATCCCTTGTTAAACTATGCAGACGGCATAAATGTAACGCAAAGAACCCGCGGCGATCGAGGTTCACGTAACATGAACTCATTTGGACGGCAAGTGACACCTTGCCATAATAAATGTATATATTAATATATCATATACAGTATTCTCATGGCTAGCATCCATATCAGCCGATGGCCTACTCGTGTTTCGCAAATATTAATGGCCTCAGGATAGCGCCTCCAAATCCCAAAGTGAGCTGAGCTGTTCCAACGGTCTGAAAGCAGAAGTGTGTTCCGGCCCTCCTTTACTGAAGAACACGTGTTAAAGCAAAAAGAATGTCAAACATACACGAGTTGAAAGAGAGAGGGCTTGAGGGATGAAGGCCGGGACCAAACATGAACGGTCTTAGTGACAAACCACCAGGGGAACACCAGACTCCCTCTAAAGCAGTCCTCACAGTCTGAAGGAGGGAGAGATGCTGAAAGGCGGCACATAGATCTAGCTCGGCGGTGTTGGTGATATAGAAACAACCCTGCATGTGGGAAAACTAAAAAAAAGTCTTAAAGCACCATTTCAAATCATTGACCTTCTGAACATAGACATTTATATTTAATCATCACTGCTGATACTTTTGGCGACACACTCTGAAATCATTCGAATGAGAGCAATTGTCAAAATAGCTTTTAGCATGTTTTCAACACGGTCTAAATATTAGATGGGTTTGGGTCAAACCTTTCAAAGGACAGGATCAGTTTTCTCTCGTTTCTCATCCTCTCAGTGTAGTGAAACATTACAAAGCGGCGGCGTGCTTGCTTCTCCTACAGCTGTCAGAGTCAAAGTTCATTTCCGAATGCAAAAACATCTCGTCACATTTTCGTTATCGGTCTTTCTTTCACTTGTTTCTGTTGTTGTCGTTTTCTCCCTCAGTGACAGGTGCTATTTTAAGGACTATTTAAGCCCGGCGTCGCGTTTGGAAACTAAGTGGGCGGGAAAAGAGACAAGGGGGGTGATGAACGGGTTATGTAAGCCGAGATTACCCTATGTGACTGCTGCATTTGGGTCAAACAGTGATGGGTAATTCAGGTCATTTCTGACAGATGAAGAACACAGAAATCCTCATGGTGGGGGTTGTGAGCGAGATTTTATATTTATGAGTTGAAGAGGACGATGGGGGGAGCTGGAGGGAACAACATATACTGGGGAAGGCGTCTCAGCATAGTGTATACCTTGCTTTTTCACTTCTGTAACGACAGCTCATGTCCCTGTGCAAGCGTTCCTAAGGCTCTCAGCACCAGGGGTTTGTGAGCCAATTCAGAGCTCTTTATGAGCCTTATGGGAGGGTTAAATGTTGTATTATTGTGGGATGAATGCTTTTCCCAGACACCCTGCCCCAAAGAATGGGGGAACTATCGCCTAACTAGCTACAGTGCTGCTACCTAGCTCTTTCAGTGACACTAAGAATTAAGTTGACGCTCTCCAAGATTTTGCCTTTCTTTAAGAGCAACTACATTTTTGTAGATTTTAAATATATACCTTACTTCAATATTTATTTGGTTCTCTGCCCCAGTATTAATATTTAATTTGATTTATTTCACTGAACATGTGCATGTTAATCGTCATAGCGGCAAAACACTGGATGCATTATTCTTCCCAAGCCATAAAAGACCACAGTGTTGAACATGAATCTCGTCTTTTACCAACGGAACATTGTTTTACATATTGCACAATTCATATCTGTACACGCACACATCCCTGTGGGGGGGCACTTTAATCTACAGTTCAAGGGGGGGCCCCCATATGCAATAGAGAAGGAGACAGCGGACTCAAACAGGAGGGACTTGAAGAGAGACGGATGAGGCTTGATGCAAATAACTGAAGACTTAAATCAAAGCAGTCTTCAAATCAAACCTCTCTGAAGCCAACCCCCCCCCCCCCCGCCAATCCACCACCGGCCCCGCCATGCCACTCTCCTCCGTCCGTCCACGGTGACAGTGTGTGATGTGTGGAACACTTCCAATATACGGCTGTCTCTACCCCGTTGGCCGTGTAAAGTTTAATGAGCACCTTTTGTGGAGCGATATGAATAATGTATACATTAGGCTGCTTTAAGAGAGCCGGGCGCTGCATCTGTCTCCGGGACGGACAGCAGCTACGCGCCAAGGACCTCCGGAACGAAAGGCCTGAGGGGACAGAGGAAGAAGTAGGGTGAGGGCGTCGGGCTGTAGGGAATCCAGAGATAAGAAAGGAGCTGAAGGTTAGGATATGTGGGGGCCTTCTTCAACATGCGAAGATGAACGTTCCTGTACCGTTGCGTAACAGGAATCATCAGCAGGAAGCACACGAAAATTGCCCTCTGCCTTTCACTCTCCTATCACTCCATCTGCAGTGGTTCCTTGCTCTCTCTCTCTCTCTCTCTGAAACCTTTCCTCTAACCCTTCTCTCCCGCTCCCCATCCAACGCTGTCTGCAGGAGTGCTCCCTCCCTCCTGCGTGTGTCTGCATCAGCCCTGTTTTCCGACCGGGGACGGGAACATGCAGCGACACGGAGAAGAGAGGGAATGTTTTGGTGAGGTTCTGGCGGCGCAGCAGGTGATATCAGCCCCTGCTTCCTGCCCTTCTCCGGCGGCACCCGCAGACGGCATCCATCTTTGATGTCGGAAGACGTTTGAGGGGCGGCATGGATGACAGCCTCATGGCTGCTCAACGGTGTGAGGAACAAAAAGATATAGAAAATAAAGACGATAGAGAGGGAGACTGAAATAGTCTGCCTTGATGATAAGACATAAGTAACACAGTAGGAAGCTGACAGTAACCCAAAGAAAAGAGAAAGTATTTTTCTGCATAAATGTAATCTAATTATTTCTGAAGAGTGCTGAGCTATTCGACGTGAAGCACTTTAATTTAAATGGAAAAATGATAACAATAGGGGGTTTACCACTAATGGTGCCGGTGGACAGCTTTGAATAAACGCCCTGGAAAACAACGTGAGGCCAGATACACACCAAAGCTCTTAACCTCTTTGAACACAGAGGCACAGCAGCGCTCACTTTCCTCCATCGTCACCACCTCCAGCTACCTCCACCTCCAGCTACCTCCACCTCACAGGCCCGCCAACGCAGACACCCGTGTGCACCACCCTCAGCCAGGCACTCGCCGGCAAAATTAGGAAAGTCTGCATATGATAGCTGTAGTAGCTTTACAACCACTCCACCCGGTTCAAACGCGTGGTGGGCCTCTATCTTCTCAGAGATCTCTCCCCTGTTGAATAAGCAATAGAGCCTCCCTCCCCTGCTCCCCCTCCCCCTCCCCTTCACTTGTCCACGCCAAGCGGGCCTCGGCGACCTCACCCACCCTCACCCCTTCCTCCCACCTCCCACCCTCTTCTCCTCCCATAACCCCTGGCTCCATCTCTAGATATCGCACTTCCCCCCCAACAGCTCCACCAACGCCCACTCACCCCTCGCTGTCAGCTGACAGGGGTTGGGGTTGGGGCGGTGGGGGGGGGGACACAGGGCCACACAAAGGCAGGCGGTGGCTTAGTGGCCGGTGATGGATGCATTTTCATAGGCCAATCTCTGTTATCTTGGAGAAACAGGTTTCAGCCTCCATTATCTCAGGGCTTTACAGCTTTCTCCCTGCAGGACCCCCCTCCCCCCCACCCACACCTCACTCCCCCCCACCCCTCCTCCTCCCGCCCCTCCCCCAACCCATCCATCCCTACTCCCCCTCTATTTTCAGAAGGTCACTCATTAATACTCTTCAGCATTGATGCTGACCCCTGACCCCCCCATGCACCCCCCCCCCCCCCCCCCCCCCCCCCCCCCCCGCTCTTGAAAGCCAGGCGGGGCGCTGGCACCCGGGCCCCGAGTGCTGGGGCCCCTAGCTGGTCCATCAAGGTCAAGGACCAATGACATAGGGGCCCCGAATAAAAGGAGGGCCCTTCCTCCTCCTTCCAAGCGAACGCCCCCTGCATGTCCCCTTCTTAAATTGATTGGCTGTGGGGAGACTTCTCCAAGTCAATCAAGTCCTCCCTTCATTCATTCATCTAATGCACGAGACATCGCAGGCTTCCCATTGTCATGGTAAATTATTATTTTACATCAGGAATTTAATTAATTTGCTCTATGAGAAAATAAATAGGCTATTGCTTGATCTGTATCGATTACATATCATTGCATGCATTTTCTAATAACCAAAGGCTGATTTTTTGCTTGAACTTTGTTTTTATTCAGAAGGAAATCTGTTGATAGACCAACTTATTATTCCACATTAGAAAACCACTATTCTTTTCCTTCCCTCGCAACCGCCAGGAAAAACAATTAGTAGGAACAGATAGACCTGCTCCTGTCTCACCAGGGAGCCTCCATGAGATAGACCTGCTCCTGTCTCACCAGTGAACCTCCATGAGATAGACCTGCTCCTGTCTCACCAGGGAGCCTCCATGAGATAGACCTGCTCCTGTCTCACCAGTGAACCTCCATGAGATAGACCTGCTCCTGTCTCACCAGTGAACCTCCATGAGATAGACCTGCTCCTGTCTCACCAGTGAACCTCCATGAGATAGACCTGCTCCTGTCTCACCAGGGAGCCTCCATGAGATAGACCTGCTCCTGTCTCACCAGGGAGCCTCCATGAGTTAGACCTACTCTGGCCCTACCAGGGAACCTCCATGAGTTAGACCTACTCTGGCCCTACCAGGGAGCCTTCATCAGATAGACCCCAGATCCCCCCACAATAAGCTTCTGCTTTCTGCTACCGCTGCACTTCTGTTCTTTGCCTCCTCATCTCGTAGCCCTGGAGTTGCACCACCACCACCACCACCACCACCACCTCCTCCATCTCCTCCTCCAGCACCAGCAGCAGCACGGCCCTCATGTATCATATATCTTTGTTTTTCCTGAGTGGCTCTTTTCAGGGCTCCGGGTCAGGAGGTGAAATAAAGCAGACCCCGTTTTGAAACTGACAGGGTCTCCAAAGCCTGACCCCAGGGCAGCCCCTGACCCACCCCCACCCGCACCCCCACCCACCGCCACGGCATGACAGAGGCCGTGTCCGACAAAGGTGCAGTTTGTTACGAGCTTCTGAGGAGTGGGGCTTGTGCGGTGGGGGTTATTCGGTGGTACTTTGACCCCCTAAGCCAGTCGAGATGAAAAGCCTTTCAATTTTTACCAGACAAGGAAGACCACTTCAGCGCTGAACACTGGTAAAGGCTTCAAAGCTCAGCACAAATTTTAATCAGAGCCGAATGACTGTATGCCGTGTTGTAGTGTGTGGTGTGTAGTACTGTGGTGGGTAGTGCTGTAGTGTATGGTGTGGTAGTGCTGTGGTGTGTGGTGCTAGCTCTCCGTTCTTAGGGCCAAAGTGGGGGCCAGGGAGAGAAAAAGTGCGTTAACATATATTTGCTTCATGTGGCGTAGTCCCCTTGAAGACCCTGACTTCAGATGCTGTGGGTGGACATCGCTCTTAATGATAAAACCCAGCACTGGGTCATGTCCGAGGTAGATGGAGCTGTTGGAGGGAGGAGGGTTTGGTGCGTCCCCTACCCACCGTCTGAAGCCACGCGAGGGAAAGCTGCCATGTTTTAAAGCACGCATTCAACATGAGGATTTAAGCGACCTAAAACCACCAAAGAGCATGCTGCGCCTCATACCATTTACAAAATATGTTACCATATTTTTACCGAAGCCTGCTGAATATTTAAAGGCACGGCGATGCAGCCTAATGGCCCGGCCACGGATAAAGTATTCAGAGGTCAATTGTTTTATTAAGATTAATGAGGGAGAGCAGGAGGGGACGTCATATCTCTGCTGCTCCCGCTCTGCTCGCAGCACAGTGAAGCATATTAAAAAGAGTGAGTAAGGCTTCCACTTAGCTTATCTGTGTAAGTGGCTTATGGATGTGTTCTTTTGCCAGGACACTCACATTATTTTGATCACTTCATTTTTCATCAGCTCATGAACTTAAGAATCCCCTACAGAATCTCTCTCTCTAATATATATTGATAAAATATATATATATATATTTATGTGTGGGCGTGTGTATTTGTACGTGTGAATGTGAGCGCCTGAATGACCTATTCTTTCATCATTTAATATTCAGGCTTTATTTGAAGTAGTTCTAAGATGGGATCCGCTAAGCACAAAGTAAACACAGGAGCGATGAAGTCGGCATGAGCTCCACAGATGAGTGGCAGCCGTCTCTGAGGAGCGGTTGTAGGTCAGGGGCCCGCTGCACCTAGAAGAACACCATGCAGCACCTGAGACCGGAGAAGTGTATGGAACATATGGTGCTGGGACCAGTGGGGTGACAACTACTGGGAGACGGGGGAGGGTTGGTCATAATGACAGACCCCCCTCCCGACACACACACATACACACTCACCCCAGGACCCCCAAAACTGATGGCATCGCTGGGATTGTTTTGACACTCCTGAGATGCCACTAATCCTGTACGAGCATGTGAACCCGTTGGGTACTTCACCACCTGGGCCGCCCCCCACACTGCAGCGGCAACTAATTAATCTACAATTTGTATTTTGCTGTTTTATTTCAAGTAGCGACTGAAACTGTGTATTGTATTACATTTTATTCATCTGGGATATCTACCACGCTGAGAAGATAATGGAGAAAAGCATCATTACATCTTGTGTGGGGTGGTAAACACACAGATTTAGATAACAGACAGATTTAGATAATAGACCGATTTAGAGAATAGATAGATAATAGACAGATTTTGATAATAGACCGATTTAGAGAATAGATAAATAATAGACAGATTTAGATAATAGATAGATAATAGACAGATTTAGATAACAGATAGAAAATAGACAGATTTAGATAACAGATGGATGCATTTGTAATCACGACTAAACCACAGTCACAATAATGACTTTCCTGGATCACCAACCACCAGCAGCACCACATCGCCATGCCCTCAGAGGTCATCACCTAAAGAACTAGGGACAATAGTTACCTCCAAGCCAAAATTAAGAGAATTCTTAGGCAGACGGCCTCTAACGGACAGCCAGACATACTCCTGCTGGACCAAAACGAAGCGGGCATGATGAGACATTGCTACGGTGATGTCGTGTCTTTTGCAAAGAGTTTAATAAAAATAAAATAAATACAATTATTTCGAGACTATTATTGAAGTAATCATTCCAGTAATGCACGTAGCGATACAATCTAAAAGGATTCCCTTCTCGTCGTGTTCTCTCCTTGTGAGGGAGCTTCTTACCTCGGGCCAGCGTTCCTGAATTGGAGGACGGCAGAAGTTACAATACTTTGACTGGACGGCTGTGCGTCCACCAGGCCTGGAGCGTTACCCTGACCTCACCCTCCCTCCCGTCGCCCCTCCGCTGAAGGTTATCAACTGAGTTATCAACTGGGAGCTCACCGGGTGAGTAGCAGTACTCACAAGGGGATAGTACTGGTACGACATCTACCTCAGGTCCCGCAGGGACAGGTTGAGGTAGAGACGGCGGCGGTCGGAGATAAACACCCGAGATCAATGGCTTCTGGAGACACAGATGTGACCGGACGGGGGCCCGGGGGGGGTCGTATCCATCGCCTTCATCTTCTCTTCATCTTGGCCCCCTCGGTCCCCAAGGCTGAGCCTCATGTGAGTGATGTGTCGTCCAATGGGTCGTCTTCCTCCGTCGTCCTCACAACACTATCACCTCCACCCCCTATCCCCCTAACACCTCCTCCCTCTATCACCTCAACCCCCTATCCCCCTAACACCTCCTCCCTCTATCACCTCCACCCCCTATCCCAAGCACCCCCTTTCTCCTCCACCCCTAACACCTCCACCCCCTAAAACCTCAACACCCCATCGCCTCCAGCCACTATCAACCCCACCCACTATCACCTCCACCCACCCTGTGTGTGTGTGTGTGTGTGTGTGTGTGTGTGTGTGTGTGTGTGTGTGTGTGTGTGTGTGTGTGTGTGTGTGTGTGTGTGTGTGTGTGTGTGTGTGTGTGTCTTAGGGGGTTAGACCTGGCAGGTTTTTCCTCCTCAAAGTGTCATGCACAGCAAAGGTGCAGTGAATTCAAAATGGCCTCAGGCAAAACCTTTGACCACCACCCCCGTCCTGCCAGACATCTGCGGGCCTGTGAGGGTCTCGGGGGGGTCTGACGTTGGATCTGATGGCGTGGAATTGGGGGGTCTGACGGTGGGAACGGACAGAAGAACTCTGAATCTATTCATAATCCCTCTATAATTGATGATTATTGTTATTATTATTATGGTTATGATAGTCACATGCCCGTCCCAGCCAGTGAAACCCTGACACCAAAACGAAGTCGTTGTTCAACTAACTATCATCACTATTCTACCGCACCTGGCTGCTTCTGATGTATAAATCGTTATCAACAGCCACGATGATGCTAATTTAGACTCTGTAACGAGTCCAGCTGTTAACTCTTTTCCAGCTGACCAGGCACAGAGTATATAAATAAAAACGCTTCTCCTGGCCAGACACAGGGTGGTATATAAACTCTTCTCCTGGCCAGACACAGGGTATATCAACTCTCTGACCTACTATAACACTATATCACCCTGGACGGCATGAATAAAAGAACAGTTTCTGAAACTTATCCCACAACAAAACCCAAACAAAGTTGTAGTTTTAATCCGGCGGTGTCAAGTGGTGGATAAGACTGACAGGCAGGGTGTGTGAAGGGAATCAGTTCCTCTGGAGTTGGAAGGGAGGGGGGGCTTTTAAGTTTGACATTTGGTCTATAGGTTCCTGTGGATCCAAATCCACCGATAACAACAACAGAACCACTATTATGTTATGGATGCCCTCCGGCCCCCCACTGGGGGGGCTTCAAAGAGTGGTCCCGGGGAGGCTGGGGGACGGAATCGATCCGCTCTCCCTGAATGGCCTATTGATAAGTGGACCTTCTGGATGAGCTTTAATGTCTCCTGCTTTGAAGATCCACCATGGGGGCGGGTGGGCCGGACTGGGCTCAACCTTAATGGAGCATCTTCTGTGTGCAGGTAACCCAGCAAGTTCACACACATGCACACACGCACACACGCACACACACACACATGGACTTCAGTTACAAGCTTCCTCCTGTTCTGGGCAAACTGCTTCCAGACTCTACGGAATACCACACATTTCCTCCCTCGATGATGTGTCCGCAGTTTAGTCTTTAATGCATCACAGGTGTTGTTTGTAGATTCAGGAGGAGCGAACCAGCGTAATTATTCACCCTATTTATTTATTTATCTTCATCTGGCTCCTACATCGCCTCTAGAATGGAGGAAAGCGTCAGGTGCTGTTACTGGAGGTACGGCCACAACAAGCCGTACGCCCTGACAGGCGCGCGACAGCCCTATATGGCCGAGAGCAGCGCCGTAAAGAGACATAAAGGGAGCGACATGCGGGACACACCAGCTCAGCTCCCATCCAGCCGCCCGTAAACCGCGTGCGTCAACAACAGCATGCTGGATATTATTTATCATATTCCCGAGCTACGTAGGTGTGTGTGTGTGTGTGTGTGTGTGTGTGTCGGGGGGGGGGGGGGCAGGGCAGGTAGGAAGCTGTAATTGCATGACAGTTTTCCCTTTTGGGAGAAAATACCATTTCCCATTTGTGGCAGAGATAAAGTATGGGTTCCTGCTGTCGAAGAAAGTATATCTGTCCTCTAACTAGACAAGAGGGAGCTGGGAGAGGAGAGAGAGGAGAGATGGAGATAGACAGATGGAGACGGAGATATGAAAAGGGAGGCATAAATTGGGGGAAATGGAGCCAGGCCTAAATGTTGTCTGTACAGGTTGCCTGAGAGACAGTGCCGTGTCTCCGGAATACAAAGCAGCCCTCGCTTGTCAGTTTCCTGACTCGCGTCCGGGACCGCGGCTCCATGGCTGCTGGCTCCACCCGGACACAGCTCGATGCCTGCTCCGTCTCCCCCGACCCCCCCCCCCCCCGCCCCCCCACACACACACACACACACACACACACACACACACACACACACACACACACACACACACACACACACACACACACACACCCACACACACACCAGACACACACACACACACACTCAGAGGGTGGGGGCAGAACGCCTACGTGCACACACACAGACACCCGGCGTATAACGTACTTACGTATGGCACACACAACGACACACACACACACACACACACACACACACGGAAACACACACATCGGCCCTCAGGTGTGTTTGTGAGCATTTGTTCAGAATCAGGCTCCTGGCCTCCTATGGGACCCTCCCCCCCCCCCCGCCCCCCTGGACTGTCACATGTCTGGATGCAGACCAGCAGCCATCATGGGGGGCTGATCAGACGCACAGCAGAGGTAACCTCACACTTCACAGGCCAGCATGCATCACTGTTGCTTATTATTATCAAATATATACTCACACATACACTCACACACACACACACACACACACTCAGGATCATGCACGTGCACTCGGGCACATACAAACAACACACAAACTTGCGTTAATTTAGACTCGGCAACGCAAAGACACATACACACTCATATACACACACATGCACACCTGCTCATTCATAGATAAACAGACACATGGACACACACATCCTCACACACTGCCAACATGCAAAACGCTTGATAGCAAACCTGTGATAAGGATTGTTGTTGTTTGTGTTTCCCGAGATGTTGTTCCCAGTGATGATGACGACGAACATCAGTGTTTAAAAGAGGCTTGGCTGAGCGGATCGCTGTAACGCGCGGTGGAAGCTATAATCAAAGTAATTACTACACCACACACAGGTGTTCCTCACTGCCTGCAGCCAGCAGACCGGCCCAGTGACAGAAGAATCACGGCAAACACAGAGGAGGAACCAGAGAGACAGATCAATCAGGACTCATTGGAGCTGCTTTATCATCACTGATCACAACACGCTCAAACAAATCCAGTCATATATAGGCCTTCTCCCCCCCTACCCCTGTGTCCCCTGCCAATACTCTGCTTCTGCTTCTGAATGCTAAGTGAAGGCCATGAGTGATCTGATAGTAAGGCACATCGTGTTTTATCCTAAACAGCGTTAACTCGCTACTTAAGCCAACACACACACACACACACACACACACACACGTGCGCTGGTGTTGCTGTGCGCGGTACGCAAACAGTGTGACGTGGAGGATTAGCGCTCGTGTGAAGCGTTCTTCCCCTCATTTGTGCTTCCAGGTGAAGACAGCTGATGTCTGCAGAGATGCTCTCTAATGAATCTGTCAAGCAGACATGAAACGACAGCCAATTGTTTTGGCTTGGAAGAAGAAGGCTTATGATCTCAGCTAAAAGCTCCTGAAACACACACTCACACACTCTCTCTCTCTCTCTCCCTCCCTCTCATAGGGAGGGAAGGAAGAAAGCTATATAGAGAAGGTTATGTATAGCAAGTGTGTGAGAGAGAGAGAGAGAGAGAGAGAGAGAGAGAGAGAGAGAGAGAGAGAGAGAGAGAGAGAGAGAGAGAGAGAGAGAGAGAGAGGGAGGGAGGGAGGGAGAGAGAGAGAGAGAGAGAGAGAGAGAGAGAGAGAGAGAGAGAGAGAGAGAGAGAGAGAGAGAGAGAGAGAGAGAGAGAGAGAAGAAGGTGCAATTACCAAGAGCGTAGTCTGAGGGATCAACTTCACTTCAAAGGGGCGGCCTAGCGTCTCGCTGCTCAGAGGCCTGAAGTAGCCGTGTTTTGAGACTAGGTAAACACGCAGCAGATCACAAGACTGTTAATAGTAGCCGCTTCTGAAGTGCTCCCCTCCTGTTGCCTCAGATCCTGCCGGGAGCAACACACACACACACGTGTGTGTGTGTGTGTGTGTGTGTGTGTGTGTGTGTGTGTGTGTGTGTGTGTGTGTGATCTTCACATTAACGTTGTTCTTGAGTCTTTTCTCCATGTAAATTGTGCGCAGAGAGGCAGCCATCAGACGGCCATCAGCTGAACCCTAACCCTAACCCTAACTCTAACCCTGACTCTAATTCTAACTCTAACATGGAGATGAACCATTAAAGGGATATGCTGGACTCCAACCCTAAACCCAACTCTAACCCTTACCCTAACATGGAGATGAACCTGAAGACTCACAGATTGGGAATCAGATATGAAATGCTAAATCGTGGGCTCATGTCAATCTTATATCATACATTTATTAAGTGCAGCTCAAGTCTCTTAATAGTAATAAAAGGGTGTTTTATGGTTGCTCTTTAAGGCTGTAGAATATTGACGCTATAACGAGAATACTGTTATCCAACTGAATGTTACACGCAGGAGTGTAATATAATATATTATTGTATATAGTATGTCATTAACGTTAAACATTTATTCAAAAACACTGAACGTCCTAAACTAGGGGCCTGTTTTGGGCCGTGAATAAGTCCACTGTACCGTGTTTGATCTGTCATCACTGGATAAATACGATAAGGACAGCAGTGATTCCCCAGGAACCAGCGCTGGGCCCCGAGCTAAAGGGGATTAAACGAAGCTTAGCATTACACTGTTCAGAAGGGCTGGACGGCGTCACGGCCGCAGCTAACGTGTCTGTACTTCTGAAACCACATCAGAGTGTTGACCCACTCTAAGGAACCAGAGATATCTCACTGAAACACTTTGCACTGTCTAACTGAATGTCAAAATCTCCTTCCCCATTTAATCTGGTAGTCATATGGCAGTCGTGATTCGAGGGATTGATGCAGTTGTATTTTTATTGTGTAACCCTGCCCCCCTATCCCCTCTCAGTAAACATTTACTTTGTTGAAGTGCCCTCGAGCAGGGTTCCCTGGATGGATCCCAACCAGCACCAAGGGGGCTCCTCTGTGCTCCCTGTTGTCTGATATCTCTGCGTTTGGCAGGCGGAAAGGGAAAAATCTAAAGAAAGATCAATACAGATGGAGGTAAAGAAGCACACGTCTAGGACTATTTTCAGTCTCAGTCAAAGACTAAGCCACACAGTGTGACTTTGGACCTAACAAGTCTATGATTCATAATCCTAAATGTGTTTTCAGCTGCTTGCACAAAGGGTTAAACATAAAACAACACACTTTCCCTGTGATGTATTCAGAACCGTCTCCATCTCCTTCTGAGAAGAAGAACGCCATATATGCTGCCACCTGTTGGTCGGACCGGGAAACTACACCCAATTCGACCGCTATTCAGATCAAGTCAGTGTTACGGAGCAAGAGGCATCATGCGTGGCGTACAGTAGTGTGGAAAAGAAGGAGAAGAAGAGCAGTAAGAGGCTGCTAAGGGAAGGCGGTGCGTGTCATGAACCGAGATGAAGAGACTCCTGTGGGGGTAACCTTCCAGTCCGCCCCGGGCTCTGCGTGGCTTCTCCTCAGAGGTCGTTTGTTAAGCGAATCAGCCCCCCACCCACCCTCAACCCCACCCACCACCACCTCCAGGGGTCACTCCCACCCACCACCATCTCCACAATCGTGTGAAACTTAACTCCCCGCCCCCCCCCCCCGATCTGTCCTTGAGCCGGTGAACTCCCCCCACCCCCTGCTCCCCCCCCCCCCCCCCCCCCCCCGATCCCCCACGGCCCGGGAGTGACCCCCCCCCTCTCTTAGAGAGCGGTCCGCGGTGACTCCTCCTACCCCACGCCAGATGTTGGCCTTCAGCGCGTGATTTATCGTGGCGCTGAGATAAGGGTTGAACAAACAGTCATCACGCTTTTAACTGCAAACACTGCCTTTCTCTGCCCAGGCTTATCACAGGTCAGAGCACACAAAGTTAGTCCTGTGGTTTGGGGGGGGGGGGGGGAGTGGGGGGAGGATGCTGCTGCTTGTGTGTCCTGTCTTTGTGCGAGCGTCGACATGCTTTGGGTGTGCATCAAGTTTGGTCGTGTGTGTGCGTCTATGCGTCAAGTTTGCTTGTGTGTGTGTGTGTGCATCACGAAAACACACACCAATCCCTGCACTGCTTTAGAGTTGACCAATCAGCCGACATGTACACATGCCAAGACCCATCATACCAGTCAGACAGAAGAAGGAACACACACATAGACACACACACACACAAACCCTCGCCCCCGACACGCCGGACCCCAGCCTGCAGGAATGTTCTCTCTTGGAAGAGGACGGCCATTAGCTGGACGGCCTCCTCAGACCTCCACACAACAAACTCATTGTGATGAGACCCAGCGAATGTTTGCTGACACGCGTTATCTCCTCTCTCTCTCTCTCTCTCTCTCTCTCTCTCTCTCTCTCTCTCTCTCTCCCTCCCCCCCCCCCCCCCCCCCCGGCGGCCCCCCGTCTCAGACGGGGGCTGGACAGGGGCGGGGGGAATATAAATCCTGGCCGTTATCTCCGGCACTGGGGTTGTTGTTGTTTTGTTTGTTTTTTCCAACTGTCCGATTGGTCCACTGATCTCTTATGCATTCTTTATCAGGGTGTGTCGGGGGGGGGGATAAGAACACACAGGTAGAGCTTCTGTCACTGTGGTCAATGTTTCTAACAGAGAAACAGTAGAAGACATGCTTATCTACGGTGTGTGTGTATGTGTGTGTCTGTGTGTATGTGTGTGTGTCTGTGCGCACGCGCGTCTATCATGGCGTCCATGCTGAGTAGTGAGAATTCCACCAAACAACCCTAAATTCATCCCGCACACCCCTCGTAATCGCAGCCATTAATGCAACAGATGCATATCACTTCAGGAAAATAATCCTCCATTATTGGAAGTCGCCACATTTGGAGGAGAAGGTATCCATAAACTGTTGTTTGAACTGTCATCAGACCAACATTGCTGGATCTTGCCTGAGCGATGTTTTGTATCTGTAACATCTATGTCCTTATGTACATTTATTAAGAATTGCGGACAAGAATAAAGAAGTTAAGATGTGTGTATGTGTGTCCGTGTGCGTATATGTTTGTCTGTGCCTGTGTCTGTATGTGTGTGCAGGTGGTTCGGTGTGTGTGCACGTGCGTGAGTGTGCGTATGTGTGTGAACGTGTGTGCGGGTGCATTTGTGCACGCACATATGTGTGTGTGTGAGTGTGCATGAAGTGTGTATGTGTGTGTGTGTGCGTGCACGCGGGGGGGGAGGTGATAAAAGACGATATTCCTTGCGGAGGATCAATACTTGTTATTCAGACCTGCATGTGTCCCAGTGCTGAAATCATTGCCACTGTCCTAAGAGTGTGCTGGTGGTATTGATTTTAATTTATTTTTAACTTACTGATGGATACGGGACATGTCATGAGAGAAAGGCATTGGTCAAATAATTACCAACATCTATCCATTAATTGGAAGGCGAAGGATAGAGAACACTCAATATTCATTAGGGCCAGCAAAGACGTTGCAGAGCTGCTACCAAATACTGTCCTGAAAATCAGCAAGGAACTCATTAAACCCAGCGTCCCCTTCTCCTCTTTTTCCTGGTATTCAGGTAGTCACAATACCTCACCCTCTCACCTCGTTCAAAGAGCCGGGAGCTCAGCATCATTGCGCCGTTGTTGAATCATCCCAGACCTTTATCTACGTTGGGATCTAAGAGAACATTTTCACACAGGGACAACAGGGCCTGATGTGACCGGGAATCTATTAACTCAAATGACGGCCATTCACCCAAACACAGCAGGTCAGACGTGTGATGGAGGAAGATCAAATGAAGTCATTTAATTACCTCACAGGACGGTGCATGGAATCACAGGGACCTCCTGACCCCCGCAGAACCAGGGCCGTGCCGAGGATGGAGGGTCTGTCGGCTGCAACAGCATCAGCAGTATCTGGCCACCTATTACACACACACACACACACACACACACACACACACACACACACGCACACACACAGGCCCCTGCTGTGCAGTGGGCGGGCCTGGTCATGCCCTGGCCCGTGGCACCGGCGTAGCGAGGAACACACATCTGTGTGTGTGTGTGTGTATACATGTGTGTGTGTGTGTGTGTGTGTGTGTGTGTGTGTGTGTGTGTGTGTGTGTGTGTGTGTGTGTGTGTGTGTGTGTGTGTGTGTGTGTGTAGGTGTGTGTGTGTGTAGGTGTGTGTGTAGGTGTGTAGGTTTATATGTGTGTAGAGGTTAGTAGGTGTGCATGCGTGACCTTCCAAAGTTCAAAGACTGCATCTGGTAATAAAAAAATGAAAATGAGCGAAGTGGACGTTATTTTGTTGGTAATAAACGATAAACACAATCTGCAGCCGGCGTATAAAAGGATTTAAAGATGTTCTGATCTAAAATTGCTGTCTTGAGGCCCCCATCCCTCCTCCCTCCTTCCCTCCCCCTGTCTCTCATTTTGGGTTTGGGGTTTGAATGATGAGATGGAAGCAAAATAAAACAAGTTTGGCTGGATCTACCTGAGGGAAACCAAACCGTTGACATCGCTCACCTGCGGCCTCACGTCTTCTCTCACCCTCCACCCCCAGCCCCACCCCCATCCCCGCCCCATCCGGTGACGCTCCGGAAGAGCCAAGGTCGCGGCGAAGTCATGATCACGCAATGATGCGCTGGGATCAAAACGCAATAAAGAGCGGCTTCACCGACCCATAAAGACGGGGCTGCGTCTCAGAAGTGTCAGCGAAGCCATGCAGAGCACAAATAAGACTCTCTCTCTCTGGCTGTCTCTCGCTCTCTCTCATCTCGGAGCCATCATCGCTTGCTCAACTTAACACCTGCTGAATATTGCATTAAATGGATATGTGTTGAAAGGCAGGGAGAGTTCCCATTGATTCGAGAACCCTGGGTTCTACCGCAGTGCTGCGCAAGGTAATGATCAATTATTTGTTCCCCAGACAAGCTTGTGTCACATGCATCTCTACCCCTAACAGATATAGGACGTATAGAATACCATGCTTCAAACAGGGGCCATGCTGGCACTTCACTTGCGGCTCGCATAAAGTAAGGAAGTGATGTTGTACGACAGCTGGGTCCACGGTGTCAGTAGATGATGAGGCTGAAGCACCGAGCATCCTTTAAGGTGCAGACTATTGTTGAGAGCGGTGAAAGGTATTTTCTTTGAGATGGCTCTAGCGCTGTATGTACAGCCTATTCGTTAGTAGCAGTCACCACAAGGAAGAAAGAGAGAAAGCATCGTGGTGTTTTCCATAACTCATTGATAATTAACACATGAGTGGCCGCTGAACTTCAGCACAACGCACACCAAATGCAACATTCCACGTACTCCAGCTTCAGGGTAAAGTGATTCAAAAACGTCGCAATTGTATTTTGCTGATGGAAAATCTGAAGAATGTTTTAAGGTTTTCCCTTTTCCACATCTCCATCCATCTGCCTCATAGTGGAGGAAGAGGTGGAGGGAGTCTTAACTGGCCTCCTCATGGAGGTGGAGGAAGGGCTGGAGGGGGGAGTCTAAAAATGGCCTCATAGTGGAGGTGGAGGAGGAGGAGGAGCAGGAGGTGGAGTCGGGGATGGAGGAGGGAGTCTGAACTGGCCTCATTATGGAGGTGGAGGAGGAGGTGGAGGAGGGAGTGAGGGGGTGGAGGAGTGAGTCTAAAACTGGCCTCCTAGTGGAGGTGGAGGAGGAGGTGGAGGAGGGAGTGAGGGGGTGGAGGAGTGAGTCTAAAACTGGCCTCCTAGTGGAGGTGGAGGAGGAGGTGGAGGAGGGAGTGAGGGGGTGGAGGAGGCAGTCTAAACGCACCATCAGCACGGGCTTTGGCTGGCGTAACATGGCTATAATGTTCCAAACTCTCTCCAGCTGGAATGGGGAGCCCCCGTGCTCCAACCCCCCTCCCCCCCCCCCCCTCCCCACCACTCCCTTCACGTTTTACCAATTCCTAAATCACACAAAAAAGGACACCCTCACTCTTCTATGGACACCCCCTCTTTCCCCCCCCCCCATCAATCCATCCATTCCCTCCTTGTCTCCCATTTTAGTCCCACCTCTGTTTGTTCAAACTGTCGGCCGTCAGGAGAAATGGTGTCTGGGATGTGGAGCACGAGGCGAGTATACAGAGAGGGAGGGGGGGAGGGAGGGAGGGGGGGAGGGAGGGAGGGAAGGAGAAGGGGGGGACGGGAGAGAATGAAACACAGGGGAGAAGTGGGAGTCTGGACGGGGGGAGGGGGGGAGGGGGGGAGGCGGAGTGGGTGTAGGAGGGAGAGAATTGTAAATGGAGAGAGAGGGAGAAAAAATAAAAGGAGTCAGAGAGAGAGAGGGAGAGAGATGCTGGGGCAGGTGCAAGCCGTGCGCATACAAGGTGGCGATTAGGGGGGAAAGTGGCCCTGTGTGAGGCAGCAGGAACATCTGTGCCTATTACCACAGTACACAAAAGGCGAGGTTGAGAGCGGGGGAGAGTGCGGGGGCTCCAACATGAGCAGGCCTCACCAAACACCACAGGCTGAATCGCCTGGCCCAATTTGAGGCTTTCAGCGCTGCTTGTCATTAGCATTTGAAAAAGCCGGGCAGGAGCTCTCCCAGTGAGGAACTCATTCTGTTGGAGTGAGAGAGTGACTTAGGGGTGGGTGGAGAAGGTGGAACCCCCTGCCCCCCCCTGCCCCCCCCCTGCCCTCTGTGACTTAAGGACCTTGCTGCTGCCTGGCTGGACGGAATAACTAAATGATCAGAAAGGATAGAAAAACATGGGAAAATTAAAATTCACGGAAAAATATAAGATTCTATTGATACAAAATGCAGTGTTAAAATCTTGATTCTATTTATATAGAGTACAGTGTTAAATAAAAAGGCTGATGTTATAGGATAGGATAGGATAGGATATATTTATTTGTCATTGGACAGAAGTACAACGAAATTCAGTGCACTCACGTACTGGTCTCATTTAAAAAGGTAACATAATAAATAATAAAAAAATAAAAAAAATACATTCAACATTTCGTTCACTCACTACATTCATGTCGTCATACACTATAACGTTAACTTAGTGCCATTGAATGCCTAAAAAATAGTAAAAAAAAATAGTGTGCCTTAAAATAGTAAATAATAAATAGTAAATAATAGTAAATACAAATATGTAAAGTGCTGAGCATTGCATTACATGTGGACGTCACGGATTAATACTGTCGGAACTAGTGGATTTATTTTCAGGTCAGAGTTAAGTATGGTGACTGCTTTGGGATAGAAACTGTTTAAGAATCTTGTGGTGCGTGTTCTGATTGACCTGTAACGTTTCCCTGAGGGCAGCAGTTCAAACAGATAGTTGGCAGGGAGGTATGAGTCTTTCATAATGTTGTGTGTCTTCTGCAAGCATCGGGAGTTGAAGATGGTGTCCATGGTAGGTAGCTGTTGGTTGATGATGTTTTGGGCGGTTTTAATAATCCTCTGCAGTGACTTCCTGTCTGCAGCAGAACTGCTACCGTACCACGACAGGATTCCGTAGGTGAGCACACTCTCGATGGAGCAGCGATAGAAGGACCTTAGGTGCTGTTGTGAGAGATTGACTTTCCTGAGTGTGCGGAGAAAGTATAGCCGCTGCTGGGCTTTCTTAACTATTGCTGTTGTGTTTATTTCCCATGATAAGCATGTTATATGAGACATTATGCAACATGATGCATATGATTCTATTGACACAGGATGCAGTATTAGATACGTGATTCTATTGATATAGTAGAGTACAGTGTTCTATCCACACATTGAATAAATATGGCGTGCAACATGACATTATGTATTGTTCTATTAATATAGAGCGCAGTTTTCTATACGTGGTTCTATTGATACAGAGTACAGAGTTCTATACACACACTGATGTCATATGGCGTGCAACATGACATTATGTATGGTCCTATTGATACAGAGTACAGTGTTCTATAGACACACTGATGTCATATGGCGTGCAACATGACATCCCAGAGGGAGAAGGGAACTTTCGGGGGAACATTAGCGGTACGGATGTGGCATTCTGGAACCGAAGCCCCCTGTGGTTGTTTGTGTGTGCTCTTGCATATCCAGGCATGGAGAATGAGTGTTAAATTAGACTTGAACACTTTGAATAACCGCATTTCAAAGTGTGTCACCCGGCTTCTGAAACAAGCTAATGGACGGAGAGGCGTGGAGGATAAAGGTTGCCTCGGTGAGCTCTGCATCAAACCTTTATACTGGGTTGCACTCTTTCCGAAAAGAGGCGACTCTTGGGAAGGAAATATATGACTTATTCAAATGCCACAAGGCATATATCTGTTTGCTTAAATATTCCAATACATTCCGAGACAGTAAGTGCCTTGCTGCGGTGAATTATAGATGATAAATCAGAATGCTGAGTTATTAGTTATGGCATCATGGGGCACTGTCTGAGTCAATACGTCCCTCTCAGAGAAAGGTATCATCTGAGAGAAGGGTCAGAGTATCCCATCCCTGCTCTGATGGCAGCGGCTTCAGTCCTAATCTGGAGTTAATCCCATGCATGATGCATGCAGAGTTTAAGCAGAAGTGACCAGTTATGTCCGGGGGTGCTGTACATGTCATCGGACATTTGTACACATATTTAATCATTTTAACTGACAGCAATCTGCCATCTAGCACCTTGGACGAACACTATGTCACAACCCTGCTGTTAATAGCTTCTCAGACCACTAGCCTGACCATGTCGTGCTGCATCTCTCTAAAAGCTCTTTTTGGAGGAATTACTTTCTCCCCCGCCACAAGGCCAGTGGCCAATCACCCCCTCTGCTGGATCCGTGAACAACCCACTGTGGGGAGGAGACATGACACATCTCCTGCAGCCCAAGGAGAAACGTACAGGCTCCGACTGCACGGATACACACACAAAATATCTCTTAAAACGAGTGCCAAATCCTTTCACCTCACAATCGTTAAATGAAAAGTGTTTAAATCTATTGAAACCTTATTTGTAAACCTTTATTGGTATCCTCGAACAGCTGTCTTGTTTTAACGAGATATCTTCTCATTAATAAAAGATGTAAAACTCTTCGGCTACAAATTATTTACAGTTCCCAGTTAAATGCCCCAAAAATATTGTTGATGCCGACCAAAACCAAAGTGTCCTCCGTTAAGGTGGCGGCGGAGAAGATGGCGCTGCTCTGTTAATTACAAACCTTCACACTGCGAGTGGAAGGGAGGTAAAGAGAGATGCTCTTAATCCAACATATCCTCTGGATCTGATGTAATATCTCCACTGCTTAATCACCGCCCGCACATTTTATCACCCTTGCGTGAAATAAACGGCTGCAAGAAAAGGAACATGGCCATCTGCAGGAGGCAGTAATGCATGGGATGCTCCGAGATACAACAATGTATTATGCATGTGGAGAAAGCAATTTGGTCTATCTGATGAAATCCTGCATTAGGTAACGTTAAAGCGTGAGGACTTTAAAAGGTGAGACTCCACGGCACTTGGACCACACGCGGTGAAACAGATAGCTCTGCATTTCCACTTAGTTTCAGAGCAGCATTTTATGATCTAAACAATTTAATGGGCCTTGTCCGTGAAGCAAATACGGTCAGACATCCAAGCAATCGCTTCTGATCAATATCACCGCGCTTTTTGTGGAAAAGCCCTCTCTCTCCATTTCAATAATTGCCCTGAAAGGCTCTCAGCCCCGGTGCATGAATGTTTGATGCGTGCCACTGGATGATGCATGCTGCTGCCGCCCAGGCCGGAGACGCCGGCCACCTGAAGGTCATCTGAAACGTCAGACAATACCCACAGGAAGGATCACAGGAAGTCACGTAGGAAACGAGTGTCTGTCAGCGAATACACACGTTCACGAAGACGAACGGAATCCGAACCAGGGCAGGAGGACATTAGGGTTTATTAGAGAAGCAGTCGGAGTCCAGAATTTGTCCTATATATCGACAAAGATACCCCCGGGTTGCTTCTCTGTACAGTGGAGATACTGTGAGAGACAGTAGAGTTACTGTGAGAAACAGTGGAGATACTGTGAGAGACAGTAGAGATACTGTGATATACAGTGGAGATACTGTATGCATGTGCTTCGGTGCATGCTGCACCTGCAATCACTTCTTCACTCAATAAAAGCTTCTCTTACTGATAGAAACACCATTAACATGAAAGTCCTCACCTTCCTGCATATAATAATCACTGCATGGTAGAGCAAGCCAAACAACCACTAGCTCCCATCCTTTCCATGATGTGCACATTAAAGTGATGTCGTTGTATTATTGACATCCGTGGATGGAGCAGAAAAACAGGCTTATTTGTTTAATATTAGCTGAGAGGATTCTATCGACTTTCTCCTTTCTCCTCATCGCCTCCCATGATGAAAACATATCTTCCTACGCCTCTCTGCCCTGAGATGCCTTTCCAATGTTAAATGCTTTTCAGGATATTGTGTGAATGAGTGCATGTGTGTGTGTGTGTGTGTGTGTGTGTGTGTGTGTGTGTGTGTGTGTGTGTGTGTGTGTGTGTGTGTGTGTGTGTGTGTGTGTGCCTGTGTGTGTGAGTATGTCTGTTTGTGTTTGTGTCTATGTATGTGCGTGCGCAAGTGTATGTCTGTGTGTGTGCGTGTGCGTTGAGCATCACTGAATACGCATGTGCCTGTGCGTGTCCATCAGTGCGCGCGAGTCCATGCGCTGCCTCACGTGCACTTGTCAAAGTGAATGTTGTGTGTAGGTGTGTGTGCCGCAGTGCGCACATTGCCTGACATGTCTGTGTGTGTGTGTGTGTGTGTGTGTTTTGAGGTCCATTCAGGACTTATATCGATATAAAGTGGGCTTAATCCTTTCACTCTGACGACTCCGGTGACAGAGGCAAACCATCAGATAAGAGGTCGTTGAACTGCGGCAGACACCTCTTCATTCAGAATAGATGGGGTGCACCTGGAGTGCACCCCACTGTGTGTCCCATTGCTCCACTCATAATGAAAATATAATGTGTTTGGGGTAGCGGTGGAGCCTGAGACTACCGCTAGTGTTGACAATACATAAATAATTCTCTCAATTTGTTCCTGGCGATAGAACAAGCAGGACAATACATTTCAGCGACCGAGGCGAACGCATGCCCTTTCAAACACTTTAGAGAATTACTTCTGTTCATCGTTGCTCAGCTGGTTTTCATTTTGTGGAACTTGAAGCAGCCGAATGCTGTGCAGCAGTGTTATATTTACTGAAAACACGGCAGGGAATATCAAAGTATTCAACATATTCTCCCTATGAAGTAACACACATGGACTCAGGCCTGTGTCAGACGATGCGGATGCTGGCTTCCTCTCGGCAACACACACAACGATTCCTCTTGCTTGGCTAGTCATGTAGGATGAAAGGTTGTCGCATATCTCTGCAGAGTTCCTTTAAAACCAACTCCACGTCTCCACAGAATTGACTCTCGCTCCGTTCCCCCTCCGCTGCCACGGAGCCACATGAAGGGGGACATGTTTGATTGAGTCGCAGCTGAAACATGCTAATGCCGTGATTTGGTGGCTCTTCCTCTCTCCGGGGCTGTGGCACATCATTTGATTTTTGCATGCGTGGCGGCGCTCTGCGTGAGCCGTCACAACATGTGTTTTTGTCTGCTGATGCCTGAACAGCCCTCCTCTCCTCAGCGTAATCATCTGGGGACGGCAGTTGATGTTTATTTTGGCAGAAATCCCATCATGGATTCAAACCAATTTCTTCTCCCTCCGAACTCCTGGTGTAGCGGGCCGGCATGTTATTGGGCGAGGCGACGGAAACACAACGTGCACACGCACACCAGTAAGGTACACACACACACACCTGTAAAGTACGCACACGCAAATGGTATGGTACACACGCGCAGACCGTAAGGTACACACACACCTGTAAGGTACACACACACCAGTAAGGTACACACACACCTGTAAGGTAAGGTACACACACGTAGACCTGTAAGGTACACACATACACACCAGTAAGGTACACACACACCTGTAAGGTAAGGTACACACACGTAGACCTGTAAGGTACACACACACCTGTAAGGTAAGGTACACATACGTAGACCTGTGAGGTTCAGACACACCTGTAAGGTGCGCACATGCAGAAGGTACGGTACACACAAGCAGACTGTAAGGTACGAACACAAAGACCCATAAGGTAACCACACGTTGACCATAAGGTGTACACACACAGACCCGATGTATACGCACGCGCAGATCGTAAGGTACACACTGGCGAGCGTAAGGTACACACACGCAGACCACATGGTACACACACGCAGACTGCAAGGTACACACACGCAGACTCGTTAGTCGTTTCCAATAAACTAATTGCCGTACATTTCCACCATATTTTCCTTTCTCTTTATTCTCCTCCCCCCCCCCCCCTCCATGGCCCCTTTAATCGGGGCTGTTAAATACCTGGCCTATTAAAGCAACCAGCACTTTTAATGACAGCATGTTTGGGCCGCACAAAGAGAACACTCTCCACTTCGCCTTTTCTCTATTTAAATTCAATTACCACTCCATTCAGACAGCCAGGGAGAACGGTAATGAGAGGAAGGAGGAAGAGGGGCAAGATGGCTGCTCCGCCACATCTTTTGTTCAGTGATTGTTCTTCCGGACTGGCAAAATAATGGGGCGTGGGGGTGGGAGGGGGGGGGGTATCTCTCATGCTGTACAGTATAATCAGGTGTAGGCGGGGTGGAGGGTGCTGGTGGAGCTGCTTCTAGAGAGATATCTTCGTGGAGATCAAGGTCAAAACAACTCAAAGGAAGGTGGAGAATCCAGCTTCAAAAACACCGGCAGCCACCTGAACCGTATTGATCTAGTTCCTCTTACCCAGCATACACCACCACCACCAGCGGCTCCCAAAGTCATCTCTGTGATAGACTCCGGTAGAAATGCATTATTTTGCTGTCATAGGCACTACAATAGATCACGGTTAGGAACATGCCACACTTGAGCGCAGGATGGAGCAAGCAATCTCAGCCGCCATCGCCAGCCACATTTTGAACGAGTGAAAACAGAACCGGAGAGTGACCTCTGCTTTGAAACACACCTCAAAGTGCTTTCCTCTCCCTCTTTCTCTCACGCTGCAAGAAGCGGAGCTTACATCAGTCACAAAACTCATGAATAGGACATCGCCACAATCTCCTACTGAATTCCACCAAGTAGCGCTGGAACAAACTAGAACACACTGAAACATTTAATTCCCAACACTAGCCTTATAAACCTGAAGCCTTCCGAAAGGAGAAAAAGAAAGGTTTCTGCTGAGTGCGGAACCTTTACCATGAGGTGTGAGGGGAGATAAATGCTTTGTTTCACAGTCTTGACACGAGTCGCCCGTAAAAAAAACCAACAAACAAGAAACCCCCTGCCTTCCACATGCAATCACTCGGAGGAAACTTTACACAGCAGATCAATAACAATGCCTTTAACTGGCTCCTCTCTGAGCAGCGAGACGAAATGGGAGCCAAGTGGCCTTTTGCAGGCATGAAAACAGAGACTTGCTTATTCCTTTGATTTATGCCCTTGGAAGAATGCACACATTCCTACCAAAGAATCTAACTATCTGATTGAAGTGCTGGATGTTAAACATAATTATTATCCTTCTGTCACAAAGAGTCAGGCATCAAAGTGGATGGGGCGGGCGTTAGTGAATAGATAGCTCTCGATAGGGTTTGCCTTCTTTCCTTTTTGTTCAGCTCCTCGAAAACTGGTTAATCTCATCTGCTGACAGAGGGTAGTGCAGACAAAAGGTATAAAAGATAGTGATCCAGCGGAGACTGGTATGGCTGTATCCTTCGTGTCGGATGTGTCATGAACCTTTCTTTAAAAACAATGATAGTTTGGTTTTCCATCCAGTCTTCTCCATGATGTCTCCGCCCGTACATCTCCTTGGTGTCTGACGGCTGGTTGTGTAACTTCAGACGTCCGCTGATGGACTCCCACCTCTCCTGCTTTATTCTGAGCACAAATCCCTGGTTTATTACCCAGGCTACCGGCCCGGGTCCTGACCCCAACTCCCCACTGCCGTTTCCCCTTTGTGTTTAATGCTTGGCTTACACCACTACCTCCCGCACCTCCTCAACAACCCCTCCACTACCTCCACCCCCCGACACCCACCTCAACCTCCCGAACCACCGCCTCTACCTCCCCAACCACCACCACTACCTCCACCTCCCAAACCCGTCCTCTATGGTCGTAATACACCTGCTGTGATGTTATTCCGAAATGCAGTGTTGCATTATGGGATTTGAACCAAGAGGCCAAGGACCTGAGAGATGATCAAAGTCGAATGTGCTAGTTCATGATGCACTCCTGTTCTGAAGGGAGATTGGGGGTGTGGAACAATTGTGTGTCTCTCTTTATGTGATGGCTAAAATCAGGACGATATTTCGGAGCATGTTAAAAGATTTTTTTGTACAATTTTCCTCTGAGGATTCAAATATATAAATCTTCGGTGGATGTTGCTGATTGTGTGTGTGTGTGTGTGTGTGTGTGTGTGTGTGTGTGTGTGTGTGTGTGTGTGTGTGTGTGTGTGTGTGTGTGTGTGTTTCAGTAAATACCATAAATCAGCCATTGTTTTCTTTGTATCGATAACCTTGACTGTATTGTGCAAGGAGCAATTTCAAAAAGGCACAGCTATTAAAACTTAAAAGTCATTAATGGCTATCTGTTAGGGAGATATTGATTTTGTCAATTTGTCAAAGTCAAGTATGAATAGTGACTATGAGCCCCACTATTCTTCATTATTTACCAGCAGTTTATTTATTGACTTAGGACTTAAATCATTATTGAGGTTGTTCTCTAATCAAAGTCACCTCATTCAGAATCAGAACATTCTAGAAGAACACTCTTTTTGCCCAGGGCGAGCCACTTATGCTGCTAATTAGACATGTTAATCAAGCTGAAACCAGGGAGGAATTAATCATCTGCCATTTAACAGCTATCTATGATATGAATAAAGTGTTCGGATCCTTTAAAATATTTCCGTATGTAATCTGTTAATAATGGACTACGGTTGACAAGACGTATCGAACAAACTGCATATCCAAACACACTAAAAGACGCAAAAGCTGCAACACTATTACAAAGGCTCAAATACAACTGCAAACGCCACAACACGAACACAAAAGCTCCAATACAACTGCAAATGACACAACAAGAATTCAAAAAGCTACAATACAACTGCAAACACCACATCACGAATACAAAAAGCAACAATACAACTGCAAACGCCACATCATGAATACAAATGCTGCAATACAGCTGCAATGCCACATCACGAATACAAAGGCTACAATACAACTGCAAACGCCAGATCACCAATACAAAAGCTGCAATACAACACAAATGCAACAATTCAACGGAAGTGAGCGTCAAAGGATGTGGACATAGAAACGGAGTGACGGATATGCCGGCTCATAGGCTGTAGAATGTGGAGGGTAAACCTGATCAATAACTAGGTTGTCTCTCTTACGTTACCCCACTAGTCCATGCGTATCGGCCTCAACCAAGTTTAGATGTTTTTGCCACACAAACTGCAGAATGCTGTTTCTAAATGCAGGTTGAATCCACAAAAGGACAATACATTGCAATCTGTAATAAAACTTCCCAAACGGGCAGGAACTTGAATCTTGTAGATGAGAAGGCAGTAGTAGTGGGTTAGTTTCATGTCAACATCCAGTGAACTCACTTCCTCGTGTTGTGATGCATTTGTGTTGTCTTCTCGGGCAACGTCGTTTACTGACCCAGAACCAAGTCATTACCAGACTAGTCTCACATATCTATATCATGAAGAGATTCCATGAAGAGGTCAGGACTCTGAGCCTAGCAGAGAACAAAGCATTCTCTAAACAAAGAGTAGCCATTAGTTACACTGGAGGACTGAATGCAGAAATCTTTATTAACACAGAACCCTACATGGCCCTCACACGTACCTCTAGGGTTACTTTGGAGCACTGCAGGGGGAACTCAGTTAATTTAAAAAACTTCCTGAAACATGCAGGTTTTTTAAAATGCAATCCACAAAACGCTGTTGTGAATGTGTTCCCACGATAACTGCTGACTGTAGTGTCTCATCGATTTGGTTTCCTCTTGTAACCCTTTGCCTTTTGGCTCTGTGTGTAGATAGCGGCCCTCAAACAGAGTGTGGAAGGAGTGGACAGGTAGAGTGACAGGAACAGGAAAACAGAGAGGCTGGCCTGTCGGCAGGAGCCTCTGGTCCACGGCCAAACTCTGACAGGACACAATGACAACTATCTCTACACAGACATGCCTCCGCTGTCGCAGCCAAGCACAGCCTGGTGCCAAGGCTCTCATCAGCTGTACAACTTAGACTCAGCCAATCAATAGGGCCGGCCTTACTTTCATCCTCCACTTCTCTTTCTCTCTCACACACAGACACAGACACAGACACAGACACAGACACAGACACACACACACACTCTCACACACAGACACCCCTTCCCTCTGCCAGACAGGTATTATAAGCCAGTATTATCAGGTCTTCCGAGGAGATGGATGAGAAGTGGATTTGAAACGTCGAATAGGATCTGCCTCTCTTCCAGCCCAGCTGCATGTGCAGACAGGATCTGATTGGCCCAAATCCGTCCGTGCCGAGAAATATCTCCCCTAAAAAAAAAAAAATCGATCATCTCTTAAGAGAGAGACCTTCAAGAGATACCATGAAAAAGACATGGTGAAACAGAGAGAAAGAAAGAAAGAAAGAATACAAAACCTTTATCTACCAAAATTACATCCATTCATCAGGTAGCAGACAATACCTGTCCCCCCCTCACTGACCCGCCTAAACAACCACCCACACACAAACTACTTCTATACACACACACACACACACACACACTGCTTCTACACACACACACACAACCTGCTTCTTTACTCCTACAAACGCATGCACGTATGCACACACACACCCACACACACACACCCACACACACACACACACACCGACAGACGGACTGAGAGGCAGAGCTCTCAGACATAGTTAAATCATTAAGAGGAAGCGATCGCCCGAAGGTCAGAGAGGACGTTCATTAAAGGAGGGGAACTCGGGCTAATTGAAATCATCGCTAGATAACGAAAGAGAAAAAAAAAAAAAGTTCTGTTGACCGGGTTAAGGGTGCGGTCGTTACGGAGTTATCTTAGTAAACAGGCGAGAAAGTGGTGAGTCTTGACCTGGAGGGGGGGGGGAGAGAGGCGAGGATAAGGGAGGAGAACGGGGGACGTGGGGGAGAGGTGTGACTGACGACCGGAGTGAGGAGCTGGGGTGGAGGAGGAGAGGGGTGGGGGCTGATGGAGCCTCCGCCACACTGCCTCCGTCAGGCGGGGCTGGTCTCAATCATCTGTGAATGCAATAACGGCAGCCCCCCCCCCCGTCTTCAATACACAATTCAATCGGCGACACAAACGTCTGATTCCATTCTGCATTCAGGGAAAAAAAACAGGAGAGGGGTGAGATGGCAGGTGTCTTCTGTTTTTATAAGAGCAATAAGTGAGGATCTGGGAGTTGACTGTTCTGTTCTGGAGGCTCTAGAATCTAGATACACGGGAACGTCGTGGTTCATATGGATGTCAGCGCCAGAGGAACTGTTTAAGGAATGGAGCACTGAAATCGTACTGAAGGTCCCTCTCTCCCTCTCTTTAATCTCCCAGAGCTCGCATGCCTTCAATACGACGCTGAACACAGGAGCCTCTTATTGGCTCAGCAGGGGAACCCGCAATTAATCATGACAAAGTCCCTCAGCGTCAGAGTGTCTTTCACACTTTCTGACAATCACAAATAATGTTTGACTTGTGCGCCATGGAAACTTTTAATGGAGTTGGTTGTGCAATCAGGCCGACCGGGGAGCCGTGTGAACTCTGACTCCAGTATTGATCCTATCCAATATGTTTACGGGCTGAGGTCACCACAATCCCTTTCCCCGCCTGTGTAGGGGCTCAATAATGTCAATACACTAAATTAGGTAATTCTGCTGTAAAACATCCTGGATGGTCTATTTCCATTTTAGAAAACTTTATATGCGTGACAGACAATTACACGCAGATGTCAAAATGTCAAGTCGTCGCACTCGGGAACGGCCAGGGATTGAATCGGGACGAGTCGATTGGATGTATATCTTATGGGGGCGGATCCATTGATAAACAACCGGCCTATTGTCACGTCCAATGATAAATCACATGTCTGGGGCGGATAGCGGATTAGTGGCGTTTAACCTGCCCTCTGCAGGTGCTAGAGTAAAGAGAGCAAGGTCAGGAGGGGAGTGTGTTGGGCTAGATAGAGACAGAAGTAGTGATTCATTAGAATAACATCACGATTGATATTCACTGGGAAAGGCTGTCTCATTTTCAAAGACAATAATGTAAAATAATGATTATTGTAATAATAATGACCTATTAAAACAAATAGGAGAAAAAGCAAATTACACAAATTTCCTTGTTAAAAAGGGTTAGCTGCAGGTAAAATTAATATTAAATTCTCCAATTAATTTCTAAGGTGGTAAGGTTGGCAACGTGTAAATTGGCTGATGACTCACCTCGTTCTTGGTTTGAATTAATCTGAATGATTTCATCTCCGAACATCTTCTTAACCGAGGGTTACAGAAAAGGTGGATGAAAAGAAAACGCTGCAAGGCAGAAAGGTAAATGATGAGCATGAGTCACACATTGATTTAACAAAGCGCTGAGGAGTGGCGTTACTGCACAAAGCCCCACACACTAACTGAGGACTCAACCACATCACACCTCTCTGCTCTCTGGCTGCGTTTATGAACCATCATGAGCTCACTGTTGACTATGGAAAAGATGTCTTGGTTACAATCTGTAGAAAGTAGAGCCTTTTTACCTTTTGCTTTATTGCCTACAGAATGCTGGCCGTTGATTGATTAAGAAACAGAACCTGGGGCAGACACAAATTCACCAAACAGGCCGGCTCTCTGGGTCAGGGTGGGTTGTGGTTGGTGGAGTGGGAGGGAGGGGGTCGGCCGTAAGGATCCTTTAAAGCTCTCCAGACAGGCGTCCAACTACAGGGGGGGGGGGCCTAGCAGGGGGCCACAGCTCACCACAGGGGAAATAAACACCAAAACAGGCAGCAGGCCAGGAAATGGATTTTATTGGAGAACTAATCAAGGCGGCCGTTTTAGTGGGGGCACAATTTAGGTTTTGATTGGATTCCTACTGACATCGGCGTTATCAATGTGTCTCATACTGGGAGCAGTAATGTGATCTTTGATGTCCGCACCGGTCGTGATGCATGTCCTGCTGCATGGGCAGTGACTGGTGTGTGTGTGTGTGTGTGTGTGTGTGTGTGTGTGTGTGTGTGTGTGTGTGTGTGTGTGTGTGTGTGTGTGTGTGTGTGTGTGTGTGTGTGTGTCTTGCTCATGAGCAGGTGTGAGTGATGTGTAAGAGAACATTAAGACACGGTGACAATAGTTATTTACAGAGGCCTTTGTATACTTCCAAGGGTTGGAACTAGTTTGTGATGTTTTGGTGGATGTGCTTTGTGTGCGTGTGTGTGTGTGTGTGTGTTTTTAATCTCATTGTGTGTCACTATTAATCTGATTAAAATTGTTGAATGTAAATCTGTGCGGCTTAACAATGGAACTAACTAATTCATCTCTGAGCGAAGACAGATCAAACACATCCATTCTAAAAGGAATGAACAGATGCAGTTTACCAAACAGAAAGGATCCTTGTAGCTCATTTAAATACATTTATATTTCTATGTTTTTTGTTTAAGGAATTATTGTGTACTCCAACTGTATGCAGTGGTGCTCAGTTGGTGTCAACCTTCCTGATCAATATGACAGTCACATAAGAGCTGCCCAGATTGGCATTTATGGCACAATAAATAAGAACTGAATAGGTAATGAATTGGCAGTTAGTTAACAATGAAAAGGCCCATCTGTGAGCCAAGCCTATTGATTGTATCCTCATGTGAACGCTGGCTTCTCCACATACCATCAGGTGTCAGGGAAAAGGACTTTATGGAAATCCACATCTGGTGAGCTTACGAACAATACCAGCCCAATTTGGCCCGTATTATGCCTTTGGCAGGCAAGCCATCCGCCTCTCATCAAAGCGGATGAGAGTTGCTGGTTTTAGGATGTTTGAGGCTCTTCTCGAATGTGCAAAAGCACATCATGTGAAGGATGCCTTATCTCTCCATGACCTATGACCCCAAATTGAAGCAAACTGAAAAGGGACCGTGCAGGGGTAGAGAAAAGTGGAGGAACATGAATTAATTGTTTCCATGAATTACGTTTGTTTTTTTCCAGGAAAAAAAAGGGCAAAACGTGAACCAATATGCTTTCAATTTTCTTACAGTGTGCAAAGTTTTGACATTGAGAAATACTTATAATATCCTGTTACTTGGAGATCAAGGGCAGCAGTCCCGTTCCTTCTTTTTTTTTACATGCAACATTCTAATCCTATTTAACTTGCAGCCAATAGCGTCGGCTGCCAACAGAATGCCCTCAGAACCAGGGAGCTTTGATGCCGCGGCCAACACATTAAAACCCAGTGGGGCCGGAGCCAGGTGTACACGCACTAATTAGACCTGACTCCAATTCAAAAAGGAAAGCCTACACAATATACCGTCACTCCGGAACGCCGGCGTGGCCTGTTCCCTGGGAGTCGACATCGTGGAGTCATCAACATGTCGAAAGTCAACGGCACTGTAAAGAACAGAAAGAGAGAGAACCTTTGAGGCTCGGCGGAGGAGGAGGGTCCGCTGGAAGGAGGGGAACACGTGTTCACATCAAGGTGCCACCGTATGCTTCTGACCGCGTAACGACCGCGACTTCAAGGGGAGAGTCGGTGAAGCAGGCAACAAGGTGCTCTGTTGTGCCATTCTCCGTCTGACAGCCTGTAAACAGTGCAGGCTTGCAGGCCCACTGCCATGCGGACCACCAGGCCCACTTTGGGCTGGTTGGGGATTAAAAGCCACCAACAGCGGGATGTAATCCATGCTGGGAATGCCGCATGTCCATACTGGGATCACCGCACGGCTCCTCTTTGTTAGGGAACCGTTCTCCACTTGTGGGGGAAAAAAAGAAAAAAGGAGAAACTCATTGCATCCCCCGCTGGGAGAAGGCAATCAAACAAAGTATATAACTGTGAAGTCAAGCGTTAATCGTCTGCCTAACTACTGTCTAATGCTGAAATAATTAAGGACGTCTCTTACTGGGGCGGGCAATGCAATTATCACCTTGATGACTGCGCTGTACAGAGACATTACAGAACGGGGGGGAGAGGGGCGCTAATAACAGAAATTATGGAGATAATACAATTAAAACACAAATTAAAGAAGAGGGGGGTAGATGTGTGTGTGTGGGGGGGGGGGAGGGGGGATGCACAGGTTCAAGATTGGCTCCCATCTCTACAAAATGACATCATTGCTGATGATGCTGAAGTGAGCATTGAAGTGTTCGGTCTTCACAGTCTATTCGTATCAACACTGTCTACTCTATTCACTCCCCCCCTGTCTCTCTCTCTCTGCTCCTTTTCCCTGAATCAACTATTTATTTGTTGTTTTCTTTACTATCCACCCCCCCCCCCCCCCAGCATGTGTTAAAAGCTGCAGCCAATAAAGTCCCACTTAGTCCCATTTGCTGAGGCACTAGAGGGCCAATCACATATATCCATTCCAACCGTGTCAAATTTCTTAGCGATGCATTATGTGCTCTGGCTCATACAATAATGTAAAATATATACAATAGACAGAAGGAAATCTGTGGTCAAACAGGAGAGAGAGAGAGAGAGAGAGAGAGAGGGGGGGGGGGGGGGGGGGGGGGGGGGGGGGAAATAGTTATATTCCTCATTTTGCATTATTAAAGGTTGAGATCAGATGAAATATTCAACAGATGATATGCTGCTTTAATATTCATAGAAATGAACTTTATATTAGAGAACACATTTTTATGGGCAGTAGACTGCAGGCCACTGATTAAATTTCATTGTTTGATCACTATGCAGGGACATTATGGGATGTTACGAGGTCCAGCCAGTCCGCATTAAGCTGCTCTCCAGCATCAAGTGTTCAACAACTAGATATGCTTCCAAACAACGCACAGTAATCACTTTTAAACAGAGAGCGGAAAAGTTAAATTAATCCACGGGAATAGGGCAGAAAACAGAAAACATGCTCCGTCAAAGAGTCCGGAGCACATATTCCAATAAGTAAAAATGCATATTCATGTTCATATTTACTGAACGTGTTATCACCCGAGGCAGACCCGGGTTCTGTAAACAGAATAAATCAAACGATCCCTGGTGGCCCAGTGGTTTCTGAACACTATGGAGACCTTGTTGTTGTTTTGATTCATTTTCAGTTTGTTTAGAATTAAATGGTTAATTAAGGTTAAACAAAGCATCCTGATTTTGTATTACTCAAGAAAGGGGAGGCATGGAGGATGTTGATCTGCTTGCAGTTTTTGGATGAGGCGTAGTTAAGCACACTATAGGGTCATGAACGGCAAGACCAGGTTTCCTTCAAACACACACACACACACACAAACCATCACACCCACCCAGCCAAATAAACACACACACACACACATGCACAGCCAAACACACACACACACATTCTTAGACACCTACACACATTCAAACTCAAACCTGTGCACACAAGCATGCACACATGGAACCACATACAAATCATACACACACACAAACTTAAAACCTGCCCCAAACACACTCGTATGCACACACACACACACACACAAACAGACTTTGTTTCTCATTTTATTTGCCAGAAATGCATGCACCCACTTTTAAACAGGCAGTCCCACACGCAGACTTAATTCACCCTCCCACACCCACGCTGCCACCCATCCCGACACACACACACACACACCCAAAGAAACACACACCCACCCACCCACAGATCAAGCTATGGCAGCGGCCCCTGGTGCGACTCAAAACAAGATGCATTGTGGGAGGTCATGTAGGGCCTCTCACTGAGGCCCGCCTCTTTTCATCTCCAGGGTGAGAGAGACACAGAGAGTGACACAGAAAGAGAGAGAGAGAGAGAGAGAGAGAGAGAGAGAGAGAGAGAGAGAGAGAGAGAGAGAGAGAGAGAGAGAGAGAGAGAGAGAGAGAGAGAGAGAGAGAGAGAGAGAGAGAGAGAGAGACTGGGCGAGGTATTAGATGAGGTATAATGGACTCATTAGGTCCAGGCCAGGTGTTGCGCTGATTGGGGGGGATATTGAGATCTCCAGCCACATGAGTCTAATGCCTCCTTCCCTCGCCCCCAACACACCTCTCCTCCACCACCACCTCTCCTCTCCTCCAGCACACCTCTCCTCCACCCACCGCTTCTCCACAAAATCTCTCCTCAACCCACCTCTCCTCTCCTGAAAATATTCCATCCACCAATTGGTGCCAAACATGTTGACGCCATCAGAGATACAACAAACCAATAAAGTAAAATCGGAATGAATAAGGATACATGGATTTGTAAAAGATCATATTCAACAGGAAGTGGAACAAACATTATGCAATACGTTTTGCATATCTTGGACTAAGTTTGACAAAGTGAGAAGCTGTCCATTGTTTGTGAGATGATCACATCTCATTTGTAACTCTATTTCCACACTTCCAGCTCAGGGCACAGATTGTGAGCTAATTCAAAAGCACCTCCGTTTGGGCTCCAAGTTGTCAAGTTTTGTGTGTGTGTGTGTGTGTGTGTGTGTGTGTGTGTGTGTGTGTGTGTGTGTGTGTGTGTGTGTGTGTGTGTGTGTGTGTGTGTGTGTGTGTGTGTGTTTGCGCACACAGACAGTTGGCACACACCAGGCATGCAAATTCAACCGCATTGACGATGAAGACGAAAACAATAAATAGCAGCAATCAGCTGAAAACAACATGAAAGCTTCCTCCTAAACGCCAACTGCTGCAGCAGTGGCCAGCAAGACGCCGCCAGCCTCCTGGCAAACACTCCAATTAGGGACAGAAGAAGAGCGCGGAAGACCACGGGCTGTCAGGGTTTTACGCCCACACCTACACCTGTTCCCACCACCACACGAGAGACAAAGAGGGAGGGAGACGGAGAGAGGCTGGTTGTTTGTCTCTCTCTGCCCGGCTATTGTCCAATGGGATTAGAGAGAGCGCTAATGAGCTCCGCGGCGCACAGAGTCAACTGGGAAGTGAAGGTCACAATTCTCATCACCTAAAATGTGCTCTTGGACTTCAGGAGTCATTAACTAATAACAAACAAATGATTTAGAAGGGCTGAGTTGTAGCCCTCTTGAGAGTCTGGGGCCTCTCTCTCCCTCTCTCTCTCTCTCTCTCTCTCTCTCTCTCTCTCTCTCTCTCTCTCTCTCTCTCTCTCTCTCCTTTAATGACGACCTGAATATGAGGGGCATAGACTCCAGCATTAAGCAATCTCACCCGATGAACGGAATTGATTTCAGCAGACGCTGTGCTCCGTTTACGACCTCTTACGGAGCGGTTTGCAGGGATATATGAAACGACGTAATCACTAAGAGGAAGAGGCATAAACAGAATGTACGGTATTCCATTGCATATGTTCGGTGTACATGCCACACACGTGCATCACGGATATGGATGTGAGCAGGTTGTACCGCTACGGGTCTACAGGGACACACCTCGGGCCGAGCCGGACGCAGGCGCTACCATAACTCTCTCCGCTGTCGCTGGTCCGTCCTGACAGACGCCCTCTGGCCCGGCAAGCTGCCGGCAGGGAGCGTTCTGCTGGCACTTTAATAATGTGCTGACATGAAGTCATACATGTTTAACCAGCTAACAGAAGTCCCTGGAATAATGATGCATATTGGCTTTTAAGACAAGTTATTAATCCCCCACGGACATTTGCACACATCCCCCCCCCCCCCCTCCCTTTTCTCTGTCAATTCTTATGAGGCGAGGAGAACGGACGCCCCCTCTCCTCACGGCAATTACTCTGTTTCTCATATTCATTTTATTTGCCACAGAAGCAGGAAAAACAACTGCAGTGATTGTGAAATCACAACATGCTCTTGTCACAGACCTTCCTTGATTCAATGTCTTATTTATTTCTCATCTATAATACTGTGTAATACAGATGATGTAATCATGTACTCTGGGGAGGGGACCAGACAGCTCCTGGGGGTTTTTGTTAGCATTGTATATTTAGTGAGGCAGGGGCCGTTGTAATGGGGGGCTGCCCCCCCCCCCCCCACCCCCCACCCCATCACAGGATCCACCCGCATCCCTTCATACTGTTTACGTCCTTCTAAATTGAAGAATTGAGATATCTATACACTCTATAGCTCTAGACACTATATCTCTAGACACTCTAAACTCCTTCACCCTCTCACCTTAAAGGAATTATAACGGCAGACTCCAATCAGACGGAACCTCTCTATCGAAACATGTAACGTACTTTACAGTGAAGGTGGATTCCGCCATTGTTCTGTGTGTGGGGGGGGGGGGGGGCTCTCCTTCTGGCCTTTTAAACGCCGTTGTCGTGGCGATGGAATGATCTCACTGACCTCCGAGTGGAGAAGAAAAGAGAGTGCTCGAGGTGATGACTCCGCCAGTCGCTTATGGAACTTTGACTTACGAGGCGCAGTGCATTTAGCCGAGCTAATGCCGGAGAGGGCCAACCATTAACCTCCAGCCGGGGAGGGGCGGGCCCACGCAGCATGATGCATTCAGATTGGTTGGGGACGATATTTCATCATGACAGGCATTACCAATGAATAATTAAGTGTTTAATATAATGATCTGAGGAGAAGATAAGGAAGGAGAGAGGGAGGCAGAGATAGAGGCAGAAAGAGAGAGAGATTGATTGAAAAGGAAGGAGAGAGAGAGAGCACAGGAGAGAGAGCGATATATAAAGAGAGATAGAGCACAGGAGAGAGAGAGAGAGAGAAAATTATAATTCTTCTATTCATTTCCCTTAAAACCTCTGGGCATTTTTACCCTGCAGCATTGCGAGGAGAGAAGGGGGGCATTTGTAGAAACAAATAGCTTTTTGATGGCTGCACCAGAGTAGTAACGGTTATTAGCTCTGAGAACTCTTTCTTTGATGGAGGCGGTATCCTGCGGAGCGGAGATCATGAAAATTTAAGTGAGGAATTTACAGCAGAGAGGAACTGTGTGGCTGGGGGGCAAGGGGTTGGGGGGGGGGGGGGGGGGGGACGGCCGGGGACATGAGGGGGGGGGGTTCCGCATGGGGACACATGTGTTTTGGAGGGGCGTAATGCCTGCCTAATGTCACCGCACATAAAAGGTTAGCATGCCAGCCACCGCTCCCTGCTCTCCACCTCTCTCTCCTCCACTCTCAGCCTCCACCCACGGCCCGTCTGGGAGCTCCTCCACCCTCAGCCACCACCCACGGCCTGTCTGGGAACTCCTCCACCCTCAGCCTCCACCCGCCGCTAGTGAAGGTGTTTGTGACGTGCACTGTGTGCTGTTACATGATGTACTTCCGAGGGTTATGTGTAACTGCCTGAGTGTGTGTGTGTGTGTGTGTGTGTGTGTGTGTGTGTGTGTGTATGTGTATGTGTATGTGTGTGTGTGTGTGTGTGTGTGTGTGTGTGTGTGTGTGTGTGTGTGTGTGTGTGTGTGTGTGTGCCTGCCTGTGTGTGTGAATGTATTTGTGTCTATTTATGTTTGCCTGTAGGGGTGCGCAAGCGTGTGTTTGTGTGTGAGAGAGAGCGTGTATGTGTGTTCTGCAGGGGTGTGTGTGTGTGTGTGTGGGCACACACTCAGGCTCCTCTTGTTTCCGCAGTAGAACAGAAGAACAAGGAGTCTCTCAGCATGCCTCTACCTCCTCTCACTCCATCTGCCTCCACCACTCCCCGCTCTCCATAAATTAAAAGGCGGAGAGAGAGAGAGAGAGAGAGAGAGAGAGAGAGAGAGAGAGAGAGAGAGTGCAGGTTGTGTGTCCAATGGCGGCAGAATGGAAGAAAAATATAACCAAATAATATATAATCAGGGGTAATAATAATCAGTTTCTTATGTTTCTGAAAGTGCGTCTTTGTCTGGATAATTAGAGCGCTATAAATCCACATAAAACAGACTAATTGTATAATGTTGGGATGAAGTCATTGTTTTTCCCCAAACTCCTGACCAGACAGCTCCTCAACAACAGACACAACAACAGACTCCAGGAAATGAAGGAGGTTAAAGGAAGTGGGCGGGTCAGTATCACTCTCATTGACCAGCTAGTCAAAATAAAACAAGCCCATCTAATCAATGGCCAGCGCCACGTGGTTAGTGTAGACCATCGTATTTAGGACCGGATGAACTGGTTAGGGTGCCGGATGAATGGGTGAGGGTCCCGGCTCAGATCATTGAGCCAGGAGGGGGGGATCGGGGGCTTCCCCTGACGCTGCAGAGACGCTGATGGAGGTAATGACGGTACTACCGTACCCCCTTAGCCTCCCTCAGCCCGAGCAGGTGTTGTGGGCCGCCTGGGCCATCCATCTCTCCCTGGGCGTCCCGTAGGATTCGGGGTTAATTATCGTCAGATCAGCCGTTAAGGAGGGACGGATCCAGGGAGGATGAGGAGATGGTAACCTTGGAACACGGGAGGGGGTGCTGGAGTAAAGGTGGGTGCTGAGGTTTTCATTTGAAACGGTGTTGCTATGGTAACACCCAGGGAAACAAGTATGTTCTTTGTTAGGTCCGTCGCTGGGAAATACAATTCTAAAATACAACAGGTTTTTTCATTACCCATGCCGAGATACTTAAACCCGTGAGTGTGAACATGAGACACGTGATATATATTATTCCTCCACGTATATGCTTAAGATGCAGAGAACGCTGGAATCGCTGCGGTCAGCTTGTCCAGAGTGACCCCTCTGCCCAAGCTGTGATGACTAGTGGCCTGAGAGGTGAGCGACTCTGTTAGAATTATATAGATTCATACCTATATAAAACACAGCCCCATAAAGGGGCCGTTTTATGGCGCTGTACCTTTAGTCTCTACTGCATCCATCACAGGAGGGGATTGCTTCATAATGCATACGCAACGCCATTAAGGTTCCTGTTCAGGCTGTTAACACTTTAATTGGCGCAACAGTGGACGTAGGCACGTACAGTGAATTGTATCCACTGGAGTCACTGGCACCTGACCTGTTGAAACATTTTACAATGTGCTTCTACCTTCATCTATCTACAACAGCGTGTCCATGAATATTTAAGGGCTGACAATTAAACCCCAGCTGACCTGGCGGAATGAGAAAGCACCACCAGAGAGGCTGTCATCGAGACGCTGCATGAGGACCACGTGCACACACCTAGACACACACAGGAGCACACACAAACACACAGTCACACACGCGCACAGGCTCAGACAATCCCAAGCCCTGGCACATATACACGCAAATGCATGCACACACACACATTCACACGCTCATCACAGGCAACCCCGATACCCTATCACCCCAACACACACACACACACACACACACACACACACACACAGAAACACACACACCAACGCCAAACACACACAGGCCTTTCCACAATGTCACCCGGTCACACTGAGGCGTGCGTGACAGGTGCCTCACGTATGTGTCATGTTTATGGCCATCTCCTGCTGCAGTGTGTGTTCTGTGTATGTAAATGCAGAGGCAGGGTCAAAGTTAATGTGTGTCAGTCTGCAGCTTCACCTTGATGTGCTGAAGCACAACATCCACGAGCGTAAGCAGACGCTTGTGGAGGATTGAATATCTCATCCATTATCCTATTCCACTGGATGACCTGTTCCCAGTAAACACTGTCTATGCTGTATATATAGCTTTAGGTGTGTTCTAAACTTTATTATGTATAGTATGTATACGGTATAATATGTGTAGTATATGAGTAGACTGTGAGTGTGTTTCTCGTAATAGTGCGTTTGTCTTGGGTTTGTTTTTCTTGCTGAGTTGCATGTTGGAGCATTATTACGTGGAAGGAGAAACACTTCCATAATCATGTCAGATTTCCATTTTATACGGTATCAAATATGAATGAGCCAATGGCTTCCCCTCCCTCCCTAAGCACCTAATCACTATATTTTTATCCCAGTTGTGGTGGTGATGGAGGGGTAATGACTTCCAGTTCTAATCATACCGTCACAGCCTGGGGTTAAACTTGTCCATTTCATATTCCACACGAGCAAGAAGTCTTAATGAGTATATTGACATGAAGAGAAGAGGGACAGGACTGCTTTAATCCTGTTTCAGTATGGTGGTGTGTAGAAAGTTACCTCACAGGAACCAATCAGAATCATGATTGATGTCATTCAAACTGACTTACAGTATAGTTTGACTCAAAGTCGCTCAGCATCCTTATTCCACAAACTTTGGCTGACCTGAATCATTGATTCTATTCTGAAATGAACCCTTTTAGCCTTAAAGCGCCCCATGTATAAAGCGACAATTTTGTTCTCTGAAAAATGGTGTCGCCATATATGATTTTTTTGCCTGACTTCAGGTCCAAATCCAAGTTCCCACTTATGGAGAATGTGGTCTAGTTAAGGTCCAAGCCATTATGGCAATCATTCTTTTGCTCTTGTTTCATTTCTGCCTCAGAAACACATCTCGCTAAAGGCCATTGCTTTCTGCCAGGGCTTGTATATTCCAAAAGCACTATTATTCTGCTCCTGTGGTGATCTCCATAGGCAATCTCAGAGCAACGCTGTACTGGGAATAGGAATCAGACACCTGTCAGCTCACTGGCTTTTTCTTTTTCTTTCTTTTTTTTACCGCGGACCAGTCAGGCATATCAAAGCTCCCAGCGTAAACGTCTCAGAGAAGCAGAGGGAAGTTTGGGAAGATGTATAGTGGATCTCTCTGGCTTCTGTTAGTCATAAACACCTTTACTCTTCAAACCCCCCCCCCCCCATACCATAATGTACAACAACGGTTCGAGGATAATATCCTCTGATGAACATCATTGTGTCCCCTAGGGGGCGTGGGGAGACTTTCCCTTCCCTCCTATTTTTTCATTATTTCTATTTTTCCAAAGGCGGTTTTGTTTAAAAGCGTCCGTGTGACAGTGAGGTTACAGTTAATGGCTGGTTGTATCGCCACGTTTTGTATCGGAAAGCCTCGCTGGCAGATCATTTAAAAATGTGTGCTTGGCGGGCCTGAGGGAAATAACAAGTGCCAGACCCATGAAGTCACATCGACGTCCACGTGGTACTCAGCTGTCAGACCACACACACACACACACACCATGTCACAGCATCACAACAATATAGGAAAATAAATGTCCATTGAAGACATAAATCATGCAGAGTGAGGGTCATTGTGTAACGCTGTGAAAATGCATTATAACAGTATATCTTGGGGTGGTTTAGTTATTTATAATATACATGCGTAGTAAATCACACTTGATTGTCCCCTTAAATGGAGAACTACGTGTTTAAGAAGTCAGGGGCCTCAAACCAGAACCAGCCGGAATATAGATGGCTGCAATTCGCTCTCTTGCATCTAAGCAGAGCATTTTGCATCTCATCTCATTAATAACCGCAGATTGGCTCACACACATTGATCCAACACTCACAACTCCAATGATCTCAAGTTATCCATCCTTGGCACCACTCCATGCATCAATCCTTCATATACATATTTATACATATATGTAGATATATTATGTATAAATAAAATGTATATATAAATACATATGGATAGATATGGATACATGTATAAATAAGTGAATGTATATGCATTCACACATAGATACACACAAGCATACATACTTGTAAATTAGTGTCAGATACTTGTCAGACCAGGTGCAGCCCTTCATGGTGCTTGTGATATGTATCAAAGTCCTCCACCATTACCCCTGGCACCGAGATGAGGGGAGCCAGTAAATGGATGGCATGCTTGAGATTTCCTCCATGTCATTTCTCCTCATGCACTCTGCGGCCATCTTAGAAGACACAAACCACTAACACTAACAGACACAAACACACACTATCACGGGAGGGCGGAATTAACATTCTCCAGAGATGACTGAGGAGCGACGGAGTGGGATGGTGATCCAGATGGAAGCCCCTCAAATCGGTCTTCAATTACTCTCAACTTACTCCATCCTCCGTTTGAATTCTGATTGGCTGATCTGGCCGTTTAGCCTGGCGGGCTGAGAGCCCTCAGCCAGCGGGCTGCGTCTGAGTACGGTCATCCTTTCATCAGCTCCAGCCTCTTAGTACTTGAATAACCCAAGCCAATACCATTAGATGTTACAATGCCCTCCCTCTCCGTCCCGCATCAGTAGCTGAGCTCCCTTCATCTCCATCTCCGAATCCAGGGACCTGAAAGCTAAAAGATGACTTGTAATGCACTCCTTTCACTTGTTAATATATTTCTGTTGTGTGACGTTGGGTGCGTGTGTGTGTGTGATGTGTGTGTCTGTGTGTGTGCGTTATGTTGGGTGTGTGTGTGTGTTGTGTGTGCTGTGTTGTTCAGCCCTAGCCACATGGTGTGACCTATCCCTTGCCTCTGCAGCTAGCTAGTCCCCTCTTGTGGTCGGTTGCCCCCCCTCTCCCTCGGGTGTCCCTCAACGTGTCCAACACTGTGTCCTTCACTGTGTCCCGCTGTGTCCCACTTGCGTCCCATGACAGTGTTAGTGTCCCTTACCTTCTCCCTTTCAAAGTGAGCTGTTCTTTGTTACATAATCAGAACCATTATTGGGACAATGCGTATTATTCCCCTGACCCTCTCCTCGAGGACCACCAGGGAACCATCAGCCCCCCATTACCATATAGAGCCTTTATTTAAATCGCGTTGTCTTTCGTTCTGAAGAGTGATGCTGCTGGGTTGGCCCGACGTCGCCGTGACGATGACCCTCTGAGCAGGTTTCATCACGCCGTCCGGACGCCAGGTAAACAGGCTGACGGAGCAGATCTCATTACAGCAGGGAAGAGAGGCTTCATTTCCTGTACATGTTCCGTCTTTGTTACCGTCGGTGACAGCAGGCGTCCATCACGTCACAGGGTCCCGCCTGCTCCTCTTGGGGTGTCCCATCACGTCCCGGGGTCCTTCCGGCTCTTCTTGGGGGGGGGGGACGACCCAGTCCTCGTCGGGTCAGGAGGGATGGCGTCTGCTGGCCATTCCCCAGGAGACCCGCATGGTGAGCGTCTGGACCGGTGATCAAACGCCTTACGATGACCCAGCGTTCAGATGGATGCTGTCACCACACCAGTCCACAAAAAGGAGACCTGGAAGCGGCCCGCTGAAGAGACCACCTGGCCTTCCACAGTCTCTGCCCCTCACCTGGAGGCTCCAGATGGGCAAGACACCAGGTGGTCCACCAGGCCATCCATCAGGGTAGTCCACCTATTGGACACCAGACCGCTGACGTCCTGCCTCCTGGAGCGGGGAAGATTCCTGATTTGATGGAAAGGCCGTTTTAATGTCTTGCTGTTTCTGATGTTTTGTTGAGCATTGCATTATTGTCGTTGCTCAGCTCTTCTTCTCCGTCTATCTGCTCGGAGGTAAAGAAATCACTGGAGGAATTTCATAAGGCCAAGAACAGCGGCCTGACTTCCCTTTAGAACAAAAAAGAAAAGCTTGTTTTATATTCCATGCAAGTGTTTCTTTGGGAACTGCCAGAGCCCCTTGAGAGGGTGTTTTATGAATCTATCTAGTAGAGACAGGGAGAGCTGGGGCTCCTCTTTACAGTGATAGTATTGTATGAGTCTATCTAGTAGAGACAGGGAGAGCTGGGGCTCCTCTTTACAGTGATATTATTGTATGAGTCTATCTAGTAGAGACAGGGAGAACTGGGGCTCGTCTTTACAGTGATAGTATTGTATGAGGCTATCTGTAGTAGAGAACCAGTCATGCATTCTTCACAGTGATGCTGCTGTATGAGTCTGTGGTAGAGTGATAGTATTGTATGAATCTATATGTAGTAGAGACAGGTAGAACTTTACAGTGATAGTATTGTATGAGTATCTCTAGTAGAGATATGTTGACCTTTACAGTGATAGTATTTTATGAGTCTATCTATATTAGAAACAGGTAGAGTTGGGGCCAGTGATGCATTTGTTACAGTGATAGTTGTTTGGAGTTAATCTCAGGTAAACACTGATTGTATTGGAAGACTCAGACACCTTATGCATTAAAGTGTTTCTGTGCTCTCTCTCACTCTCTGATCCAATCTTTCTTCAGCTCAGACTTAACAGATGTTCAGCGATCCGTGTGTTTAACAGTTAAAAAATAAAATGAATACTTTTGGAAAATTGGACCATGAAGAATTCGGAGTGGCTGATAATTGAAGGTCAATAAAAAACCAATGATGCTCTGAGACATAGCCGAACTTACACAGGGAAGAGAGAGAGAGAGGGGGAGGGGGGACACGGTGTACAGGGGGAAGAGAGACCCACAGAGGAGTCAGTGCAGTGTCAATCAGCCAGTGTTTTGCCCGCATTGCCCCTTAATTTAATCACTGCTTAATTACTGCTGTCCCTTGAGGGGGGGGGGGGGGGGGCTCACTTACTGAGGTTTGTCTCTTTCTCTGGGTTTTTCTCTTTCTGTCTCTCTCCATGTCTCTCTTTCTCTCTCTCCCTCTCTTTTTCCCTCTCTCTCTCCAGCTTTCCATGCATACTTTGCCCTCGGACGCTCTCCGAATTGGCCCCCTCTCTCAGCAGTATTTCCACCTTACCTCGGGGCCCCAGAGCAAATCTGCTGATGATAATGTCAAGGGCAAGTACATATGCATATTCCTGAGGAAAGCTGGGCCGGGAGGGAGAGCGATAGAGAGACGGCGCAGACACACACAACTTTAAACCCATGCCCCCCCCCCCCCCCCCCCCCCCCCCCATCCTCCCCTCTGCTACGCTTCGATGCAGAGGCGTACGTTCGGACGAGACGTAGAGCAAAGAACCTGAGAGCTCTGCAAATCATCCACTTAAAAGTCACCGGTGGATGCGGGTGAGCCAGTTCATGTGTAAAATACACACGTACATATAGATTTCCTGGCATGCAACCTAATGTGCATGGTGATGTCTCTGCCCGACCGCAGCGTTCGGGTGAGCCAGAGGATTCCAGCGTCACGTACGAGGGGTACGGAGGGGGAGCACAGGGGATAGCTGGGGTTCAGCGTCTTAAACTGCAGCCATCAATATAAATCTGGAATGGTAATGATCAGGCCCATGGGTGTATCTCCTTGTCTCTCCCTCTCCATGTCTCCCTCTCCATGTCTCTCTCACCATGTCTCTCTCTCTCATGGTGGCCCTCGGCCCCCAGAGGCCTGTGTGTTCTGGCTCCAGGGGCCCGGCTCGGAGCCTCACCAACGTGGCCGTTGATTACAACAGGAAGTAAACAAACCTGAAGCTGCCTGTACTCTGAATCGTACCGCCACACAGACACAGAGACACGCACAGAGAAAGAGCCACACAGACACAGAGATACACACATACACAGGCCTCACAAAGTAAATACAACACACAATCATACAGTTCATAGAACCCAAACAAACACACTCATACAAACACACACTCACACATTACAAACACACATTCATCCCCCCCCTACCCCATAGATCCATGTCTGCTAGCCTCCACCTATAGGAGGTCTCCAGACAGGGCCTAGCAGTCCTGGGCCTATAAAGTCCACACGTCGGGCCGGCCAGCAGACAATGGAGCAGGAGGGAGCAGGCAGGACGGGATGGAGATGACAGCTATTGATTAAGAGCTCAATGAGCGCAGGGTGTAGGAGCGGCCAGTGCTGCTCATGAAAGAATCATACCGGGCTGCACACGCAAACACATACACACACACACTCAGTTTGTGTATACACGCATAGTGTGTATTCAAATATTCTCATTTGCTTTTTCCAGACAAATGGCTGACAATTTGCACTTGTTTTGTGTGTGCGTAAAGGGTTTTCTGTGGTTAAATAAATCAATGGCAAACTTGGGTGAAGTTTTTAAAAGCCTATTAGAAGCTGCTGCCAATTAACTATGGATGACTATTGAGGACCAGCGAACACGCAAATGGGATTTGATTCTTCCAGCCGGGATGTATCGATTATACTTTGGTTGCAGCAGTGAAACTTAAAACACCCCTTCGTCACCCGACATCCACGGGAAGGAGAAACGCGTGCGAGGTAATGCCACGGGCCCTGAACCGCTGAACTGTGGTACAGAGGTTGTCTGAGTGTGTGATGATGCCGCGTCGACTACGGCATCAGATGAACAGAGCGGCATGTGACCTCATCATCCTTGACATTTAAGACAATGGGCTTTATCTCTCTTTCACGGTCTCTCTCTCGCTCTCCCTCAAATTTCAACAATACGCATTTAACACAATGTGTATGAACTCATCACCTCGCGACCGCAAACCTGCATGACATCCAGGTGAGAGAAAGAGAGAGAGATTGGTGAAGAATAAAGAGAAAGCTACGGGGAGGAAAAACAATGAGGGGAAGGGGGGAGAGAAGGGAGAGAGAGATGGAAATAGCCAGAGCTAAGAAAGACCAGGAGGTAAAGGGATCAGGCTAGACCCCCCTCTCTACCGGGGGTGGGTAGTGTGGGGGATCGGAGACTAAGCTCAGAGGAAAGCTCTCAGGGCTGCAAAGACGACATACTGATGGAAATGAGACTGAATCTGCTTTACGGAACCACAGTCAATAGTCAGCTGCTCCACTCATGGTTGGGTGATAAGGCTGGTTCAGACCTCCTAAAGAAACAGGCACACTGTAAGGCCGGTTCAGCAGTCAGACCTCCTCAAGAAACAGGCACACAGTGAGAACACGTTTTATTATCTAATTCTCAAACATTTAGCGTCAGATACGTGAACGCCGTATCCCCATGTCATATGACTAATGTACATCACTTTACACTTTGGGCAACTGAAGACACCAGAGACCTTTATGAGAAAATAAAAAGAAACCATCCATGAATTAGGATTCTGGTTCACCATTACGTATGTGAAGAAGTTTCATAATATCAATAATCAGATACGGATACAATTCTCGTTAGATGAAGGTTGCACAGAGCGGGAAACCAACCAAATTCCTAAACCATGTCCCAACATATGACCCAACCCTGTGTCCCAACATAGGACAGGACCCTGTGTCCCAACATAGGACAGGACCCTGTGTCCCAACATAGGACCGGATCTTGTGGTCCCAAACGTCCCCAACATGGACAAGGGATGGCAGCGGTTTGTTCTTACGAACAAAGACCCGCTGGACTCCATTACCTCTTGACATTTGCTGCCGTGTATTAAGGCGGCCGTGGATAAGCAATTATTGGCTCCCGACACAATTTACATGTCTAAATACTGGAATCCCCCCCAGGGAGGAGATAAAGACATTGAGGCTCCTGGACTCCTGGCGCCACCACCCTGGTCGCCTGCCCCCCCCCCCCCCCCCCCAACCCTGTGCCCCACCACGGCCCCCACCCCCCAACACGGCCCCCCAAGCTGACCCCCCAGGCTGACAGAGCCGTGGCGTGCCCTTCATTACCAGCAGGTAATGCTCATCATCCAGCACCGGGCCTCCTCAATAACCCCCCCCCCCCCCATCACATCCCCCCCCACCTCACACACAATGGGGGAATCGAGGAGATAAGGGCGAGCATTTCTCTTGACATTCACAACAGAAAGCTCATCCGTCATGCTGTCAACCCAGTCCCGGCTAGTTTGGGATTTATGAGAAATAATGACGGGTCGGAGGGAAGGAAAGAGAAAGCCGGAGTGGGCTCCGTTACCTTTGGAGGGCTGTTTATTAAGGCGCGCTCTGCATAAAACCCCATTTATTCTTTCAGTGACCCCCTGGACTGATTCCAGAATGCAATCTCGCCTTGTTTTGCCGCTTGGGCCTTGCCGTGTTTGAGTTGCTGGCGTTTCTCCCTCACATGATAGAGATGAATGCTGGGGGGTGTCCTTCGTTCTTTATACAAGGCGTAGATACGACAAACGAATAACAACAGAGAGACGCCTCTCCCATTTTGAGGGATTTCAACCCGCAACACTGGCCTTTTACCATCTTAACCGTTCCCAATTCATCGCCGTTGCGTCCGAGACACCATGAGTCGGAAGCCCAGCCCGTTGACCTCTCCTCTCACCGACCACCTCTGAAACAAGACGTACACTACAGTAATAGCATATGTCAAACACACACACACAAATATATATAAAAAACACCACCGCTCCGACATGGTGACAGCCCCTGACGGACATCCCCAGTGCAATTTCCCTTGTAAACACGGCAGGACCCCCTGTCATTCAGGCGGCCCGCGCTGTGGCAGAGCAGGCTGAGGTAGGAGGTGGAATGACGACGAGCTCAAAGTCATTTCAAAGTGGATCCGACGGGGGATGGGCGAATCCAACGCTGGAGACATATAGCATAAGTGTAACTTATCGTGGGACATTTAATGACATCCCTAAGGGATGGCACTGCAGGAATATGTCCTTAAGCACTACATTATTAGTCAATTTCAGGATACTCTCGATTATCACATTTATTAATTACAATTCTTAATATATCTTAGGAGTTATGCCGGAAGACATAGCCTAACCGGCAGCTACAAATCTAATGGAATAAACGACATACATTTGTGTCCAATCCACTAATGATATTAGATTGCCTTAAGAGCCAGTCTGCCTTTCTTTGTGTTTTAAAGTTTACCGACTGGATGAAGGTGTGTCTGCTCAAGTTCATGATGATTCCAGTGGCGTAACGTTGCACTAAGTAGCGTGAAATGAGAGGATCGGATGGGCAGGTGGGGGCCATTTTGAATCAAGGATGTGAATGAGGCATCTTGAAGCTTGAGGCCTCTTTGACAGGGCAGGGGAGGGAACTAAGCCCGGTGATGTTTGCAGAGGCGTTTGGGGAGTGACAGCATCACAAGCCCTTCAGCACCTCTCTGCTGCCCTTCTGAAATCACACAGAGATCACAACAGAAATACCAACCGAAATCACAGAGAGATCACACCAAGGAAACAGCAGAAATCCCAACAGAAATCACATAGAAATCTCATGGAAATCAGCGTATGGTGAAGTCCCATATTTCACCGTACGCCATATAAGACAGGTCCGGGGTTTCATAAGGGCGCTAGCTGGGGGGGGAGCAGATCTGTAGTGTTTTGGTTAATGGGTCTACTCAAACCGAGTTGATCTACAAGGCACACACATATCTGCATCAATCTCAAATGAGGTCCTCTTTTCCAATATCATTTAGTAATGTCAGAACTTACTAGTAAAAATACCTTCTTTTTTTTATGCTTGCTATATCACAGTTCAATAATGCAATGTCCGTTGCCTATTTGTGTCAGAGCACAGCTCCTATTTTGACATTGTTTGGTCCTTCCCAGTCTCTCTTCTTCTCTACATACAGAGATATGTTCTTTGACCCCCCCAAGCTGAGCTTAGAGACACTATATTGCTTTGTCAAAGAGACTAACCCTAATGTAGACAAAGCCAAGTCGGCAAATCTCCACAGCAGAGAGGGCGAGAGAAAGCGCGAGAGCGAGAGAGAGTGTGAGGTTTTTCAATGCATTTAGATGAGACCTTTATCAAAGGTCCCTAATGCAGATATCAATGATCCGAGGGACCGGGGCTATGGAGCGAGATTGGCTGACGGAGGGACGTCACCCCGTGTGCATGAAAAATGATGGATCCCATTTGTACACTCCTCTTCTGCCCTCCTTACCAACCACCCCTACCCCCCCCCCCAAACCACAGGCACACACACACACACACTCTCCGCTCTCTTTTCCTCACCTTCTCCGAACTCTGCCATTGGTTATTACATGAGGATGCGGACCAATAGCTTCCCCAGGGAACAGATGGTTGCAGGGTAAAAGTGTCACTACTGGTCTTCTAGTGTGTGACCCGACCCGCCCAACCCCGGCTGGACAACAGAGACCCACACAGGGGGCAGCTGAGGGAACCTTTATGTAACAGTTACATCACTGTGTTGTCTGTAGAGTGTATAACAAACCAGAAACCAAACACTAAATCAAACCAGACCAACAACTTATTTTGGGTCTTCTGGAGAATACAGAGCTGTTTACCCAGTCTGCAGAGGAGAGAACCTCAACATGAATCAGGTGTGACCCTCTCTCCTCCTGCAGCCAGGTCCTCACCCCCCAGGCCACCAGAGGGCGCCAGCACATCTGCCTGTCAAGAAAAAAAGAAAAATGCCCACAAAGGCTGTTCAGAATTCAGGCTGACAGGATTGTTCTTCATCTACCTTTCAATCGCCATTTGATTTCTCAAGGGCAGAGACACAATGAAGCCTTTATCTATGATGTGGTTGATCCATATAACAACAACTGCAGTTTTCACACGATTTGTGCTCTAAACTCTCAAATCTCTTGTAAATGGACTTCAACTCTTGAACTCTTGCAACCAATAGCCAGATATGCAGTCAATTTCCAATTTAAATCGACAGCGGGTATTTTAAGGACCTGGTATATAAAATGTACTCTTTTCTACATCAATTGTCTTCATGTGGTTTTCTTTTGTGTAAATGTTCAGAGGTCAGAGGTCAGCAGGTTCTGTCAGAATCAGCTGACTTCCAGTGGGCTGCTGGTACTGCTGCTGACATGGGGGTTCCACATGATCAGATTGGGGTTCACAGCCTGATCGAGGACTGCTGGTGTTTCTGCTGATATGGGGGTTCCAAATGATGGAGGTTCACAGCCTGACCGCTCCAAACCCTTGCCTCAGGGTAAGGGGCTACATTAGCTAAGTTAATCACATAATGAGGCCAATTAAACACGGCGAGCCCAGGTGACACGGAGCTGATGTCCCCTCTCCAGGCAGCCCCCAGAACGGCTCATTAGAAACCCCTTCACAGTCCAAACATGTAAGAATTAAACAAACGCAGCATTTGGATTGAGTATTCCATGTTTAAAAAGCATAAAAGTGTATATATTCAGTTAAAATGTTGAATTGTGTGCTGTACACATTCCAACTATCACAGTCATCCAGGGAAATGGAGTCTGATTTACACTGCTGACCTTGAACCCGGATGCCCCTCAGCTTTCTATATGGAACAGCTCCAGCTGCCCTCCTCCCTCCCCCTCCTCCCCCACAGCCAACCTCTGAGTGGCACACTACAGCACCCTGCAGGCGTCCCCCTGCAACTCATCCCCTTGATTGTGAGTGGCGTGGCATGGCGTGTTGTTGATGAGAGCGTCCGCCTGTTGGCTGAGAGCCGTTCTGAGGTCTACAGGTGGAGGATTCACTCCAGCGGCAATTACAACGCGCGCCCGAGTGCTTGCTGCGTAGCCGGGAGACGACTCAGCGACAAGGACTCGGCGAGCGCGACGTTGGAGATGCGGCACACGGTGAGTGCTCTGGGGGGGTCAGAGGTCATCGATAAGTGGAGCGGTAGAGGACAGTGAACCACACGCTGAACTGTCCCGTGTGTGTGTCTGTTCATGCTCTCTGAAGAAGTGATACCCGAAGTGGTCTTCACCATCCATAGCACTTTGTGGAGCTCTTCTAGAAACGACCACAGCTTGAACCATGGCTCACATCCATCGACTGCTACTTTCTTCATTGAAAAGATTTAATTCCTGTAAAGATCCATGCATGATGTCATCCGTGTCGACCTCTTCTATGGCAATGCAGGAGTCCATACTGAGTGGAGCGCGATGCCCACACTAACACCAAGCACCATCCCCAACACCGGTCGCACCGAGCCAGCCAATCAGAAAGGGACATGGATACAGCACAAGAGGGTGGCATGGACGCCATGGAAACACGTTTCCATGGCGTTACATCGCCCTAAAGGGGCTTTGTACAAAAGGCCCGCCACGCCGCTAATCTGTGACGTTGGGGGGGATTTATCCAGAGTGAGATGGACAAGGGAAATGAAGGCGGACATTTAATGCGTTTTGCATTTTCTATGCAACGGATCATATTGCGATGATTTGTTATTAAAATGCGAGGGAGCGGGCGAGACACACGGCGGAGGCTAAAGCGCCACCGCCATCGACTTAATCCGTCATTACGACCGCCTTTGAAGTGACCTCGCCGGGCGCGGTCCCGACATGACCCAGAAGCCCCCTCACACAGCCCCTCATTAGGCAGGAAACAGACGCAGGACTGGGAGGTCTGGTCTACACGCACGCACACACACACACACTCTCACACACACACACACACACACACACACTCACACATGCACGCACAAAGTCACAAGCACGTATCCAGACACTCACATGCACACATACACACTCATGCAGGCATTCAACCGACATGCACACAAACACACAAAATCCCAATACGGATTATGCCAAGGCATGAAAAAGCCTTATGGTTTTTTAATCAATCACGGCTTCACCTTTGGGGCGGTACATATATTACATGGGAAGCGACGAGGGGGCGATATTCAGATCCAGGCAGACAGAGCAAGGGAAACGGCTAGTTAGTGGGGGGAGACGGAGATGAAGACGAGGACGAAGATGATCCCACAGGCGAACACCCTACCTCATTTACAAACCGCCTGTGACATCACAGACAGGGTTTATGAAACCAGGGCCTTCATCATGGCCTGGAAGTCATGATCTCAGGAGGAGCTCTGCATATTCCGCGGTTAAATTACGGCTACTATGAATGGCTACCAATCAGAACGACATTGGTCAGATGTTTGGGTGGCAGGCCATTCATGGAAATGGTAGCATTGAAAAGGGCTGATAATCAATATTTGAATAGATAAGTTGAGTTTATAGTTTACTCGCTGATTACATTTCAGCAGAATTTATTTGAGCAGGTTTAATCGTTCTCTCACTCACTAAACAAACACGTCTGTTTGTGGAGCCCCATGCAGCGGCCATCCAGGCGATCACCATGAGCTCACCACCACCTCCATGTGAAAGCCCTTCCTGCTCCTCCACAGAGTGAACCCATCTGTTCATATCTGCATTTGAACCACGAATGTGTGTCCCCTCAAGGGGACAGCAAGCGAACCAAAAGGTGTGGCAACGCGCTGCGCTGCACCTCCCTATGAGCGAGAGGCCCCTCCCACTGGGCGAGGGGCCCAGGGGGAGGGTAATCCAGGTGGGATGTGCACACAGGGCAGGTCCGATCTGTTCCTATCAATCAGGAGAAATGGCTCTGGATCACATGACCACATGGATTATGATAATCAAGCACGCAGAGTCCCGGGAAATGACCTAGGGGGAACTAATTAAATTATTAAAACCCAATCTTACTTTCCATGTATTATGTATCTGTTCCCTCGCATTCCGCCAGCAGCTAATTGGCTCCAGTGTCACGATGGAACCCAGCCATCAGGGAGGAAACATGTCAACAGTGATAAAACATTTCCTATGCAACTTCCCCCGTCTGACAAAGAGAAAAATAATAAGTTATTCATTCAACTCTGTGTTAATGGAATGTGCTGACGGACTCAGACAACCTCCCAAGACCCCAGATATAGCCAGGACTCGACAACAAACGCTATCAAGCTGTGAAGTCTGAGGGATTTTTCCATTTGGGCTTATTTCTCCACGCCTCCCTCTCTCTCTACGCCTCTCCCTCTCTTCACCCCTCTCTGTCCCTATGTCCCTCTCTCGCTCTCTCTCTCTTCACATTAGCTTATCACACTGGGAGCCTTTAGCTGTGCCTCCAGCCATTAGCAGCAGATAGCGGGGGAAGTTAGCTGACCGGAACACACTGAGCAGGAGAGTGGACTCCCGCTGGACAGCGTCAGGATGGAAAAGGGACTTTATTTTTACAGCGTGTGCTCGCCTACATATGTTGACTAGCAGGAGGCTGCTTCCATATCTGCACTCACAGCCGGCTCCTCATACCTATAGCTCCTCAGTATGGCTGCCCCCCCCCCCCCCCCCCCCCCCCCCACACCAAACCCGCTCCGGGGGTCCCGGATTACATGCAGAACGCCCACCTAGTCCATTACATTTCTCTATTAAAAAGAATAGGGAGATTTTACCAGGAATAAAGATCTCTGTATTTCCGTTTTCACGTTTCACATTTAGGGCATTTAGCCGACGCTTTTATCCAAAGCGACTTACAATAAGTACATTTGTCATAAGAAGTTAAACAATATATCGCTGTCAGTACAGTAAATATGTTCATAGAACCAAGTGCAAGTAGTAGCAATCGCTAGGCTAACCCATTCCCCGTGTTACAGCAATAATAGCAGCTACTGCAGATGCTACACAATTAAGTACTATGAATAAGTGCAATGTAGATTAAGTGCGTACAATAAGTGCGTACATTAAGTGCCAGGACGTACAACATACAATGGTGGCCGGAAGGGGCTGGTGTGCTATGCAGAGTCGAGGTGAACTCTGAACGATTTACTAAAGATTGGGATATTTCTGCTGAACTTAAGGCTGTGAGCCAGGGAGGGTGAGTGTAACATCCTCCAGCCTGCTGAGAAATATCGGATTAAAGCAAAGAAAGACAATGTAGGTCTTTGTGTGACTGCTGAGGTTAATGGAGCTAATGAGCCCTAAACGTGGTTAATTGAAGCGCCCCAGCACAGGGCTGTGACCGGGCAGCTTTTAGCCTCAGTGCGTAAGGCGTAATATTAGTCCTATTCTGGAGCTCATGATGCTGTTAACAAAGATGGCTCCAACAACCGGCTCCTAAAAGAGATGAGAACATTGGCATTCCTCAGAAGTGTGTCTGAAGTCCCTTCATGGTCTTGTTCAATCAGCAGCATCATTACAGAAACAGACTGGAAGGAAAAAATTCAGATTCATAGAGATGGAGAATTAATCAGTTCATGGCATCTGAATGGTGATTGACAGCCCTGTTTGTGACCTATGGTGAAGTTGCTTTTCTCCAGAGCAGAACAACAACATAAAAAAGCAGATTCACCATCAGTTTCCCTCGGCCCCGCTGGCTTCCTGCCGGAGGGACGGTGGTGGGGGGGGGAGTGAGATGCATGTAGAGACAGCTGCCGTGTCTCAGAGAGACGACAGAATGGGAGAGTACCTGGCTCCCTGGGGAAATGCTGCTCCTGAAAAGAGAAAGAAACTATACTGATCAATTATTTACATATCGGTGGCAACGTGCGAATAGCAGCTTGACTGCATTCTAGAAGTGCAAGACTGTACCTTGTAATGGGGATGGGGAGAGTCAGGGAGCCGCCTGGTATTAACCTGGGTTTGATCCTATAGCTGTGGGAGTGTGTGAGTGTGTGTGGGGGGGATACCTTCGCACTAAAAGCACAACATCAACCTGTGATTAAGTGGGTCAGTGATTCTCACCATCTGTGCAGCCATTAGCTGTTATGAAAGCATCCAGCGGTACACAGAACTGGTTCTAGAGGTTGAGTAACATGGAACCTTTGTATTTTATTCATTCCAATCCTACGCCTCTTCTTTTTCAAACACCAGGGACGTGAAACAGAGGTTTGGTGATGGAGCTCCGACCACAAACTGTTCCTGGAGGCGGATTGGCATGAAGAGAGAATTGAGCAGTGAACTGAACTGTGAACAGAGCAGTGAACTGAACAGTACACTGAAGGTTTACTGAGAGTATCGTCTGTTCTAGGAGTAAAACCCCCAGTAAAAGAGACATTGCTGCACCACACGTCTGTTCCCCAACCGCACAGAGACGTCCATGATGATGATGAGGCTCTGGATGTACTCCAAGGAGATGTAGTTGAGAACTCCGGAGAGATGTAGTTCGGAACTCCGGGGACATGTAGTGCAGAACTCCAGGGAGATGGAGTTTGGAACTCCGGGGAGATGTAGATCAGAACTCCGGGGAGATGTAGTTCAGAACTCCAAAGACATGAAGTTCAGAACTCCAGGGATATGGAGTTCAGAACTCTGAGGAGATATAGTTCAGAACTCCGGGGAGATGTTGTTCAGAACTCCAGGGATATGGAGTTCAGAACTCCAGGGATATGGAGTTCAGAACTCCGGGGAGATGTAGTTCAGAACTCCGGGAGATGGAGTTCAGATCTCCAAAGACATGAAGTTCAGAACTCCGGGGAGATGGAGTTCAGAACTCTGGGGAGATGGAGTTCAGAACTCGCTGTTTAGTGTGCTCCTTCAGAGTGTAAAGTGATGCTCCATCCGCCCTCTCTATCCGAGCTCCTTCACCTCGCAGACGGGGAACCATCACTGGAGCTCCTCTCCTTCTCTGTGGGTCCCCCGCGACACCCCAACCAATTACAGTTGTGGCCCCCGAGGGCCAATAGAAACTGTTCTCTTCCTCCTCATCATCACCAAAATAGACCCATGTCCTCCATCGCCATGACAACCTGTTTCCTCTTCATCCACTCCAACATCATTAAGTTATCAGTGATTTAAAGTGGATTTAATCAGCTCCACCATATCAAGCAGGGGGAGATAAGTCTCTCTTTCAAGAGCCCCCTCGACCCCCAACCACCAAACCGCTGAAACTTATATTAGAAGTGCTTTTTGCAGCCAAATAAACCCCTTCTCAGGACCTATGCTTCTTAATAATTAAACTCAGCAATTAGTCGTCTTACCACTCACTGCGTGTGAGGGTCCATGTAATATTCATAACCGTACATAATTATGCAATATAATCCCTGAAATAAGAGGCCATACTCAGCAGAGCTGTCAGCCGCGAAGACATTTTTATTTGCTCTATAATACGGTTTCATCTCCCTCTCCTTCACCAAGAGAGACCAGCCTGCTTCTGGACATGGAGGAGGAGGAGAGGGGGAGGAGGAGAGGGGGAGGAGGAGGGGGAGGAAAATGAAGGGAGGAGGGGGAGGAAGAGGTGGAGGAGGAGGAAGAGGTGGAGCAGGAGAAGGGGGAGGAGGAGGAAGGGAGCTGTGGATTTCAGAGAGAGAGAGAGAGAGAGAGGGGGAGTGGGGGTAAGGGAGGGAGACAGAGATAGAGAGAGAGTGGGGTGGGGAGAGCGGAGGAGAGAGGGAGAGGGAGGGAGATAGCGAGAGAGAGAGGAGTTTGGGAGAGCGGAGGAGAGAGGGAGAGGGAGGGAGATAGCGAGAGAGAGAGGGGGCTGTGATAGGTACTGAGCAGTGATGCACTCACCCGTGGGGTCACTGGTATCAAAGAGCATCTGCTGGACACAACAAAGGCCTCCCCTACATCCACCCATCCTCCCTAGCAGCCTGACACACGACCACAGAGTCAGTCAGCAGGAGACACGGAGGGAGAGAAGAAGAAGGAAATTCAATCGAATACGAGGAGCAGTGGAAGACCTGCTGCCCGGTCTTGGGATGTATCGCGTTTGATCAATTATACATGATGCTCATCCCAGCAGGATAAAGAACCATAGGAAAGGGGAAAAAATAATATGTATATATATATATATATATATATATATATATATATATATATATATATATATATATATATATATATATAATATATATATATACACACAGACACACAGCAGTGGTGGTGTGTGTGTAGCGTGCAAATGGTTGTAGCGTTGATGGTGGGTGTAGCGGTTGCGGCAGGTGTAGCGTTGACGGTGTGTAGAGGTGGGTGTAGCGGTTGGTGTAATGCTGGGGGCGGGTGTAGCGGAGAGTGGGTGGAGCGATGGGTGGGTGTAGAGTTGATGGTGGGTGGTGGTGGGTGTAGCGGTGGTGTGGGTGTAGCGGTGGGTGTAATAGTGGGAGCGGGTGTAGCAGTGGCGGTTGGTGGGGGTGGTGGTGGTGGTGGTGTGTGTAGGGTTGATGGTGGGGGCTGGTGGGTGTAGCGGTGGGTGGGTGCAGCAGTGGTATGGGTGTAGCGCTGCAGACATGCTACGGACCAGGCCGGCTTTCATCTCCGACGCGGTTCAAAGCCTTCAGATGGCGAACAGAACAAACAATGAGAGCCGAGTGTGGCGGGCCCTGGCTCTGTGGCTCTGAGTGCTGCGATGATCACACGCTCACAGCTCCTCCTCAAACCACAACAGCACATCTTTGATTCGTTTTCGAACAAACATCCCTCGTCGGATCTTGATCTAGACTATTTGGTGCTTTCAAAACAAAAAGATAAATAAATAAATACTCTTTCTTATGAGGCTTTGGAGACATGTGTATAATTAATGTGTGGAAGACGAAGCCATGTATATACTCTTTCTCTTCCTCCACGTCCGTGGCCCACAAACATTGACAACATGAAGCCCCACACAGACCGTCTGGGGGTACAAGGGTCTGCTCTGAGCCTGGATGTGACTGAATGAAACAGATTTCATTTATTTTTGATTTCACATATTTGTTTGTTTGTGGAATAATGAAATCAGTACATCATGTTCACCTGTGTTTCCATGAAGCCCAAACTAATGGATAGGGATTTACCAATCATACCTCATACCCCAAAATTTCACAGGCTTGAACGATGATCCCTTTTTGACTGGAGTAAAATAAATAGAAAACATTAAAATATATTCTCATAATCACATAATCATACTGACATTTTAAAGATTTCGGCAGCAGGAAGCGAGGGGAAAGCGATCGTGTTTCCCCCAGCAGTAAGACTCCTTCAGCAGGACGTGATGAACACGAGAAGGAGTCAGACGCGTAAAGGTCGTCACTCAGACCGCGTCCTACCGGGATTTACAACTCATTCATTTGAAATAATGGATACCCTAACCTGACTCTGTGTGGCACGGCGTGCTAGCGCAGACCAGGGAACGCCATGGCTGCACACACCTCATATCTATCCAATCAGTCAAGATGCTTTAGCACTCGTGTCCGAGACCCTAACAGGGGCGGTAAATTACCTGGGGCCGTTGTTCATGGGGCCAATAACTTCTGAAGGAGAATCCCCCCGTCAATCTGAGCCAACAGCCCCCCTACGGCGGAGCGGGGGGAACCTGGGTGCTTCAGGAACGCTATGTAACACATAGAACTTACCCTTTACCAGAAAATATAAAATAAAATATTTCAAAGATATAGACGTCTTGGCGCCTACAGCGTGTCAGGACCGGGAGCCATGCTTTTGTTGAAGTTACCGCCTTGATCACGTGCTCCTCCTACCTCTTCACACACATCCCTCTTCCTCTTCCATCGCTCTCCTCCTCCTCCATCCCTCTCCTCCTCCTACATTCCCCTCTACCTCTCCATCCCTCCATCCCTCTCTTCCTCCTACATCCCTCTCTTCCTACTCCATCCCTCTCTTCCTCCTACATCCCTCCCTTCCTACTCCATCCCTCTCTTCCTCCTACATCCCTCTCTTCCTACTCCATCCCTCTCTTCCTCCTACATCCCTCTCTTCCTCCTACATCCCTCTCTTCCTCCTGCATCCCTCTCTTCATCCTGCATCCCTCCCCTCCTCCTCCATCCTCCTCTTTCCCTGTCTCTCTGTCCATTTAAAAGCAGCAGGGGAGAACAAGTGTTGATCCCCAGTCTTGCTCCCACCCAGCAGCAGGTAATGTGTGTAATATGAAGAGCCAAATGGGAAAGTGGGTCTGGAGAAGGGATGGTGTGATTGTTATCAATCCAACCCCCCCCCCCCCCCCCAGAGAGTGCTTCGCTGGGAGCCCAGCGCTGGGACATATTTCCATACACACCACCACTCCCCATGACAGACCTATAGTGCTGTCAATACATGCAGAATGGAGGGGGAATAAATGCACTGTATACGTAAGTAGCGACTTGGGCCCGCTTCTTCCCCACGAGATTACCAATTGTTTACGTGTGTGTGTGTGTGTGTGTGTGTGTGTGTGTGTGTGTGTGTGTGTGTGTGTGTGTGTGTGTGTGTGTGTGTGTGTGTGTGTGTGTGTGTGTGTGTGTGTGACACCTGAGCGAGGAGAGGAGCTCTCAGTTAGCGCTGCAGGCGCGGTAATATTTCATGGTTGATGTGAGATTGGAGGGGGGAGGGGAGACGGTGAGCCCCCCCCCCCCCCCCCCCCCCCCCATGATACAACATAGCAGGCCGTTAGTCCGCCCAAAGCCTGGGTTTTCTGTTCAAGCAGGTGACTGCTCCCTGGTGTTCCTCTGTTCCAGCAGGGTGCATCGTGGGGGATCTCTCTGGGTTCCTCAGTCCCAGCAGGGTGCATCATGGGGGATCTCTCTGGGTTCCTCAGTCCCAGCAGGGTGCATCGTGGGGGATCTCTCTGGGTTTCTCAGTCCCAGCAGGGTGCATCGTGGGGGATCTCTCTGGGTTCCTCAGTCCCAGCAGGGTGCATCGTGGGGGATCTCTCTGGGTTCCTCAGTCCCAGCAGGGTGCATGATGGGGGATCTCTCTGGGTTCCTCAGTCCCAGCAGGGTGCATCATCAATTCTTTAAGTCATGTCAAAGCGCTGAGGAACATCTGACCACATGAACAAAATAAAAACCAGATGTTCGGGCAGGGAAAGCTCTCCCAGATGTTAAGAGGGGAGAGAGATGTTCATGCGTGTGGTGTGCGTGTGAGGGAGCGAGAGAGAGAGTAACTGGTAGGACTGCAGAGTGTCCTGGGTCTCTCTTTATGAGTGCATGAGATTCGCTGGGAGCTGTGATGGGGAACGCAGCGGGAGGGGATGGGGCTGCTGGGTGTGTGTGTGGGGGGGGGGGGGGGGTTACCGTGGCAACTGCAGCGCTGCCTCTACCGGCTGCCAGAGGCGTTCTGCCTCGGTGAACCCACCCTTGAGCGAGACGTTCCTGAGCGGATTCTGCCGAGCGTCCGAGACGCCTCCCGCTCGGCGGCCGTCTGGAAAACATAAATCAGGGGTTCTACCCCGGCTCGTATCATCCTCTCGTCATGTTCAATGCACAGACGGCCGAGTTGTGAATCAATCCTACCAGGGTTCTGTTCCGTGGCCCTGATTTATCAGGTGCATGATGCCCGAGCACATGCGCAGTTAATCCACGACCAGGACTGACTGTTCGGTGGAACGTAACCACAGCGCTCCGTCAGCTATGAACCGGAGCGATACGAGTAGTGGAGTTACCACCGGCACCAGTTCCAAAAAGACCCGCTTACCGCGACGGCGGCCCGGGCATCCAGATTCCCGCTCCTACTTAGCCCCGCCACCCCACCCACCACCAGCCAGCCACCCAACCGGATAGAGAACAATGACAGACGTCCACCCAGCATGTTGTGCTCCTACGCTGAGGACTGCAAGAACATCTCTGGTGATGGCTGCTCCCGATGTAATGAACAGTAATTGAATACTTTAGGGCAGTGGGTGCATTAGCAGCCCAGTGGGACTATCCCCCCCCAGCCCCCCGCAGAGACAGCAGGACGTGACATTGTCTTGGGTTGGTTAGGGTTGACCTTGCGGGCCGTTGGAGTGGCTACGCTTCAATCGGGGAGACGTGGACTCAGAAGAAAATAACTGCTTGATGACAAATGAAAAGGAATGGCATTGGAGAAGAAAAAGGGAATCAATGCAGCAATCGATGGTTATCTGATTTTATATTGCAAAACTCTTAAGGAGAGGAAGAGAAAAGATCAACCAACCCGAGCTGTATTGGCATAAATAACAATATTAATCAAGAAGAAATGCCTAGCTGACTGGTTGATAAACCAGCCAATAGTGTTATATCAAAACAAATGATAGTTGTAAACATAATATCCCTCGACCCATAACTAGTTTATCCTTGTCCACATTTCTCCCAAGTAATGGTCTGCACATTAAAACATTGTAACTGAATCTCTGACATTGAAGAATTCAGAGTGCATCTTCTGTAACAAGTCTCTTTTCCAAGTCAAGTAAAATAGAATATTGAAGCTCTAGAGTGATTGTTTATTGGTTCAAATGCCGGCCTAGAATGGGTGACGGTTTTAGACTAGGCAGTCAAAGCTAAAGGTATACTTGTCGAACATCACTTGAGAAAAGCACCTTGAGAAAAACAAGGTTAAGAAAAGTATGTCACGACCATAAAAACTTTTATTCCACAGCTCATGCTCAAAAGGCATCCTTCATACGCTGAGAGACGTCAGTCTTCTGAGGTCATTAGACGACCTTGGGCCCAGTGTGACTCCATCCTTCTGCTCATTGGGCCTCAGATAGGCTGTGCTCCCATCTCGACTTGGCACACGCCTTGAACATCGTTATTCTTTATTTGGTCGGGACCGTTCAGGTCAATAGCACACTCTCTCACACACACACACACACTACCTCTGCAATGGACTGCCTCGGACTATGGACTATTCACTATTTAAATTCAATGCAATGAATCATATAAACGGAGGGGGCAGCTGAGGAGGTCTGGCTGAAGAAGCAATCATGTAATTGAATTTGGCCATCAATATATATATACAGCATATGTACACACACAGAAACATACAAGTGTGTGTGTGTGTGTGTGTGTGTGTGTGTGTGTGTGTGTGTGTGTGTGTGTGTGTGTGTGTGTGTGTGTGTGTGTGTGTGTGTGTGTGTGTGTGTGTGCGTATTCAAGAACAGCCTTTCTTCATGAGCGTACAAAGGCATCCGGCCCCCAAACTCAGAGTAGTACAGAGTGTGAGTCCTCCGAGAAGATCATCACGGTTACAGCTCTCTGGATGATGGCGTTGTGGAACACAGCTACAATATAAGAGTAGAGTAATGGGCATACACAGGACACCGCTGCACGTAAAAAAAAACATGTTCCGGGAACGGCTTCCATGAATCAAATTCACATAAAGAAATACAAAAAAAACATATCGGATGCTGCTGACAACAGAGTGAATGCAGTTTCACTTTGCATAGCGTATCATTGCTGCTACTATGTACGCGAAACAGCGATAACAGGATTTTTTTTATTTGAGCATATCCGGCATCAAGTTTGCCAAACGATGAGTTGATTAGTGATGATTCCCCTCAGCCACAGCCCCGCCCCGCCCCACCACCAACACCACCACAAGATGGTGAGCAGGTCTGAGCTAAGAAGCTGTTCAGGAGATGATCATTACTGCCCATTATCTAATGGTCCTTCTGGCCCTCAGTCTAGAGCTAGTCTGAATCAGCAATATTCATGTAGGACTGAAAGTGATGAGTTATGAATTAGACTATTGATGAGGCCCTTAGCCGGGGCCATAACTGGGCCCCTGAAGTCAATAATTATCCCAATAAGAATATCTTTATTGCAAAAGTGCACACTGCAGCAAAATCATCAGTACACCAAAACATTCCCCACGGTGTACTTGCTACCGCCTGAAATGATGGTTTTCATTAAAATGAAATGTTCCACGGTTATTGATTGCTGAAATAAGACCCAATATCTCCTCATTTTCAGGGCAGAAGGAAATGGCCTGGAATAGTGGTAGCACTCAAGTATTGTGTGGTTCATCAATGTGGTTTCATACAGCTGTCCCCCAGGACTATCAGAGTGGAATAAGTGTGTTTAGATGAGAGTTATGCTGGGAAGCACACAGCTAGGCGGAAACATCTGTATATGCAAACCTGTACCAATCTGTCACCGTAAGGAACAGAGAGTTAAGTAGAGACACAGCATAAATGACAGTGACAGATATTACAGGTCACAATGTCTCCTGCCTTGACCGGACTAAGAGTGCTGCACAGCCTAGCAAGACTTAGCTTCCAAGCTAATCCTTAGCCACAAGTGCTTTCCTGCATTCCATAACATCACACCTGCAGTCCCGGCGAGCTCATCACTGCTCCGTCACTGGGAGTATCTGCACGCCTCCTATCGCTTCATAGTCCTGCTGGCCCTGGACTGGGAGGGTTGTTGGACTGGCCAGTGCCGGAAGGAACAGAAGAGTCAGAGTCAAGCACCTCCTGAAGGAGCACATTGGGGCCGTGTCGAGAACCAGCTGATTATGGAATGCATTGGCGATAAGGACACGTACGTCTCTCCCGCTGACACCCATGGGCAAACGCCCGGGGAGCCGACGCCCCTGAAGGCCCTCGCGGATCCCGCTGGGTTCAATTCCTCTTTGTCCAGACTCCTCCTCCACCTCTCTGGCCTCCACCTTGGAGAACGAGGCGAGAGGTCATCTCCACAGCAGCTTATGCTGCTCCTTCTCTCGAGGAATGTATTATTCATGTTGTTTATGAAGTGAAAGATAGCAGACAAGTAGCCCAATATGTGCCAGTTCCCAAACACGTTTGGGAACTGGTTCACACATATTGTTGTCATATTCATCCGGCAGATAGGACTATATGGGATGTTGATATTGCCGTCCTTATGGGGGATGCTTAACGTCTGAAGTGCCGCACTGTTGTACCTGATCGATGGGCAGCTCCACCTCCAGCTCACTCTCCTCCTGCACCTCCACCGCTCCTGCTTCCTCCTCCCTCTGGCTCCTCCCACTGAACGCGCTGCCCTCTGAGGGGAGCATTCATCACCATTACCTCATCGGCTGGCAGCGTGGTCACCCTGACACTCCTCCGCTCGCTCACTCACGCTCTCTCTGTCTCACTCACGCTCTCTCTGTCTCACTCACGCTCTCTCTGTCTCACTCACGCTCTCTCTGTCTCACTCACGCTCTCTCCGTCTCACTCACGCTCTCTCCGTCTCACTCACTCTCTCTGTCTCACTCACTCTCTCACTCTCACTCACTCTCTCACTCTCTCTTCATCCAGCCTTCAACCTACATCCAGCCTTCATCCAGACTACATCAGGCCTACATCCAGACTACAACAGGCCTACATCCAGCGTTTTCTCCTACTCGCTTTCTTACCTTAAGGGCTCATTTAAGAGGAGGGACCGGCTGGAGATAAATTTGCCAGAGGTGCTCGAAAGTCAGCACGGATTTAGGTTAATATATGGAAGACCAGCACACAGGCTGCCTGCTAACGCTGTCCCGCTACCGCTAGCAGAGAAACCCCATCCCAGGATGTGGAAAGTGTGATGTGATATCACAGCCCTTAATGTATTTCACGTCATACTGTTGTGTTGCTGTTGTCGTTGTGCGCAGAAAGCCATGAAATAACAATTGAATAGCTGGGTGATGCAAAAAGGCTCAATTGCTGTGTATTGATGCTGTATATCAATTTCAAACTGCATCATTGCTGCGTTACTAAAAGCCGTAAATCTTCAAGTATAGTTTGTCGGCCGTGTGATCGTTCCTCTGTGTTATTGTGATGAATAACTGATGATTCTTTTGATTCCCGCAACATGAGGAAATTGGAGCATTTTGTTTTTCCCAGCATAGTTAACAAGCCTAGCTGGATGCAGATCCAACTAATGGGCTGTTTGAAGTCTTTATGACTGAAGGGGCCTTGAAGCTAGCGTTCTCTCTCTAGTGTTAGTATAGCCTAAGCGTCCTGTTTTAGGTGTTCTCAAGGAAAAGTAGCGTGTTTAATGGAGATATCACTTCAGGGTGTTAAAGAATTAAAAGAACCACCATGAATCCACCTGTAGTGTACAATAATATGAAGAACAGTTTTAATGAAATAACCATAACTAGCGAACACAGACACTGCACACTCTTACATGCACTCTTATTACACGCATACATTCAAACAGATAAAATACAGAATCAAACCACAGAATTCTGTTTTATAAGAAGCAACGAGTCCAATTCACGTCAGTGAGCATGAACAGAAAGATTCAAAATGTGACATATCTGTAAAGGGGAGAGCGAGAGCGAGAGAGAGAGAGAGAGAGAGAGAGAGAGAGAGAGAGAGAGAGAGAGAGAGAGAGAGAGAGAGAGAGAGTGCGCTCCTTTAGAATTGCCTTGCTTACCCCCCACTGAGAGCAGAAGTGGGTCTGTGGCCACCTGCGTGTTGTTTGGCTGCGTCGGCCTGCCAGCGGCTGTGGGCTGCTTCATTTGGCCCCTGGCTGTGTGTTCAAGGTCCTCTCTAAAGCCGGCTGCAGCAAACTACATAAAGAGACGGAGAGGCAAACACACACAGAAGAATCCCAGACTAGGCCGTAGTTCCTCTGATTTCTCCCGGTTCCGTTGGGTTTGAGTTGTACAATTAGAAGTTAAAAACACTACAGGGTTATAACGCATGTTCTACCATAAGTTGTTCCTCTGCCCTGTTTTTTATTGGATTAGGATGATTTCTTTTACATTTTCCATTGACCTCAATTTTTCATGAGCTAATACGCTTTGTAGCTCCCCCATGACATCCAGTGTATTGAATTCATCTGGTTCCAATACATCCTCGCCACCACCTATCAATCACGGGGGAGGCGGCAAAACGAATCATTTATTGATGAAATGGGGCAGCCATGAATTTCTAACTGCATTTGTCTTATTTATCAGGCCAGATCAAACAATGAAATTCCAAACAAGCTTAAGAGAGCGAGAGCGAGAGCGAGCGCGAGAGAGAGAGAGAGAGAGAGAGAGGGAAGTATGTTGGGGGATAACTTATTTGCTGGCAGCAACAGCAGCCGATTATTGATAGAGAGCAGAAGAAAAAATAAAAATAAATGGGCTGGGGACTGGGAGGCATAGTGGGAGGGTGTGGGTGTGTTGGGGGGGGGGGGCTGGGGAGAGTATGAGGTGGGGGTGGGGGGGTGCAACAGCAGCGGCGGAGATGAGTTCAGAGTGATGTTCAGGCAGCAGGGTACACATCGGAATTAATGCTTCCACAAAAGGCAATTTTCTCCTCACAGGCTGTTCACCCCCACTGTAGGTAGAGGGGAGGTCTGCCTCCCTCCCAGAGGGTGAGACAGAGGGAGGGAGAGAGGGAGAGAGGGAGAGGGAGAGGGAGAGAGAGAGAGAGAGAGAGAGAGAGAGAGAGAGAGAGAGAGAGAGAGAGAGAGAGAGAGAGAGAGAGAGAAGGAGAGACAGAGAGACAGAGAGACAGAGAGAAAGCCAGAGAGAGAGAGAAGGAGAGACAGAGAGATTCGCCAGAGAGAGAGAGAGTGCCAGAGAGCGAGAGAGAGAGCCAGAGGGAGAGAGATAGTGCAGCTGACTTAATGTTGCTGTTCAGCTACAGAGCTCCTTGCTCCAGCTGCCGTGCTCGGGGGGGATAGGGCAGTGATCTCGGCTTCCACCAGAATACACTTCAGGCGATGGTCTTGTGAGTCTCACTAACATGGAGCCCAGGGAACAGCTCTGCTGCTGCTGCTGCTGCCTCAACGCAGGGGATAGGGAGTCAGAAAGATCAACAAGAGAGAGAGAGAGAGAGAGAGAGAGAGAGAGAGAGAGAGAGAGAGAGAGAGAGAGAGAGAGAGAGAGAGAGAGAGAGATAGACTGAGTTGAAACAGAGTTCACCCCCATTCGATGGCCAGCAGATCAGAGACGAGGCGCAGTGACACTGCAGCGCTGGGTGGGTGATAATCCGATCTCCTCGCCCTGTGGTGATGTAAATATCTCACCTCAAAGACTTCAGATCTGAATCCATGTCGCTCATCAAAGACCTTAATGCCTCTTATCAAAAGATGTCAACGTCAGCCTCACGGCGAGATATAAACCCTTCTTTTACTAAAGTCTACAAAGTTTTATCAAGACGGGTGAGAGGGAGAGAGAGTGAGCGTGAGAGCGACAGAGACACAGAGAGAGAGAGAGAGAGAGAGAGAGAGGGAGAGAGAGAGAGAGAGAGAGAGAGAGAGAGAGAGAGAGAGAGAGAGAGAGAGAGAGAGAGAGAGCGAGAACGAGAGAGAGAGACAGACCCAGGTCTAGGTCCTCCTCTCCGCCCTGTAAGAGCAGACATGATGGCACGCTGTGTTGTTTGGGTAGAGTTTTCCACCGGGCATCCTCGCCACACCCCAACCACTCATCCCCCTCACCCTGATGAGATCACAGAGGAGGAGCACTGCATTATACAGCAGCCCGGAGGCGAGTCATAACTAGGTGCCAGGAAGGAACAGATCACACCTTCTATTAATCCTTATTGAGTCTGTCTGTCTGTCTGTCTGTCTGTCTGTCTGTCTGTCTGTCTGTCTGTCTGCCTGCCTGCCTGCCCGCCCCTCTCTCTCTCTCTCTCTCACTCTTTGATACACAACCTTATTTTCTCTTTCTCCCTTCATGTCTGCTTTAGAGTCTTGACCTCATCACTGAACCCCTACCTAAGAACCCCCCCGTCCCCTGTCAGCTCAGTGGAGTCTGAACAGACGTCCCGTGCAGGACCAGTGTGCTACTGGGGCAGGACCAGTGTGTGAGAGAGAGAGAGACAGAGAGACAGAGAGACATAGATAAATCTGAGTGTTTGTTAACATCAGTGGGTTAAACAGCAGACGAGCCAAGCTGGTGTCCACACATGTATCTCTCTTTTAAAAGGTCCTTATTTACTTGTCACATGATGTTTACAAAGTCCTGAGGAATCACGGGGAGGTAGTAGAGTGGAGAGCATCTAATCACAGCCATAGCTCTGTCTCTGTCTCCCTCTCCTGGTGAGGGATATGATGGCAGGTCATGTGTGGGCTTTGTTATTGCTGTCGTTTTGTTTATGTACTTCACAGCAACACGTAATGGAGTTATGGAAAACCGAATATGGGCAACTTGTAACGTTTTGAAAGACAAACCGGCCACCATGGGGACTAGCCTGAGTCAGAGGGCCTCAAAGGCAGTTGGTCGACCATGTTCTAGCCGCTTGGTATAATGGTGATGTTACCCTGACTCACCCTAACCCTTGACATTAACCAAGACCCTGACCCTAACTAGCCGTAACCCTAAATAACGCTAACTAACCCTAACCCCTGACCCTTACCCTAACCCTTACTAACATTAATACATACCCTAACTAACCCCTTATCCTTCACCCTATATTGCCTCTGGGACACTGCAAATGAACACAGTGAATTTTGGTTTGTTGATTTTACTACACAGGGTTGAAACAAAATTGGAAAATGATATGAAAAGCAATGATAGAAATTCCAGATGGTATTCTCCCCGTGTTGGCGTGTCTCTGCTAATGATGGAACTACTGGGGGGGCTTCCTCCTCACCAGAACACCAGAACATTCTTTTACTGGCAATCAATCAAATGTCAGATATGTCTCAGTTGGATTGGGGTACTGGTTGGGGGGTTTGGGGATGGGGTGGATTGTGGAGGTGGTGGGGGTGAATGGTGGTGGTGGGGGTGTTATGCGTGGATAGTGGTGGTGGATGGGGGGTGGGTATATATCACTAACTGCTGAGTAGGCATCTTGTGTGTTAGTTGTTCATCTCAGCGCCCCAACGCAGCATTGCAATCCTCCTATGGATTCAGAGCATCTCACTGTGTACTTAATCACAATACAAGTTGTCCCCAGTTGTGGTTTGAATGGATTTTCCCCTTCTTCCCTCTGACTGTAGAGTCACCCGGTGCCCAGGCTCAGTCTATGAGGCTCGCTGCACTTGATCAAGCGGTGCAGCTCGTCTCTGTGGGGATTACCCATCAAAGTGGAAAGTAATGGCGACTCAATGCCTTCGCGTCGACAGTGATTGATGATGGCTTGCTTTTATAACGAATTGCAAAAAAAACCAGCGCAACACACGTCGCACCCGTGGAAGATGCTAATTGAAATGCAGCACATGCAGAGAGATGCTTCTGGAAGTGCTGAGGTAATGCTAACATGTTCTACCAGAACCACGCTACATTATGGAAGGGGGGAGGAAGGACACAATGCAAGCACATGGTTAGCATTGAAGTCATCAGAGAGCACGGAGAAGGAGATGGATAATCCACGTGGATAACATGGAGAAGGAGATGGATAATCCAGTTGGAGAACATGAAGGAGATGGATAATCCTAATAGAAAAGTGTGGTGGCTCACCGCAACCTTGGAAGGTCTGGTCTTCCTCCTGTAGAGCAGATGGTTCCTGCTCCTCCTGCAGACATAATGACCTGTTACTGATCAGATGATATTCATGCACATCCTGATAAACGTCCTATATATATATAATTACCCCTGAGCCGCCTGGTCCTCTCTGATAAGGGCGGTACAGGGCACCCACTGGCTGTAGGCCTTGACCCTGAACCTCTCTGCTCCCACGGCCACGTAGTACTGTTGGCTCCTGAGGTCCTCGGGCCCCCGCAGCGGGCGGCCCTCCAGAGAGAACAGCCTGGACACAACATCTCTTTGTAACCCTAGTAGGGAGGTCATGAGGTCTAATCCCCTTCCTCCAACGACCTACCTGTGCACTGCCCCTGTCCTGAGCTCCACCTTCTCCGTCACCAGGGCCAGCACCTTCTCCCAGCTGCTCAGCGTGAACTTAGGGATCAGGATACGGGCAGGGGGGACGAAGACGTCCCCGTTGGTAAAAACACTGGAACACACGAGCACAATGATGTCAATGTTCCATAACAATACAGGAGAAGCTACAGATCCTTTTAGAATCATGAAAATATAATGGTTATCTAAGTAACAATGAAGACGTACTTGATAGTGCATGAATCTTTATTGCTCCTCAAACACCTGGCAGGAACTACGATTCGGCTGTGAGTTACTGGCTTGATCTGATGATGGTTGAGATAAAGAACTCATAACAACATCAGGACACACGAGATACAGACGTGATGTTTTCATATCAGCCCAACATCAGGACACACTAGATACAGACGTGATGTTTTTCATATCAGCCCAACATGAGGAAACACTAGATAGAGACGTGATGCTTTCTGATTGCTACTGTAGGTATTAGTGATGTTTAATAGTTCGCCATACCTCTTCTTTCTTCTTAGGCTCTGGTTTCCTAGGAGTTATTAGCAAATAGCTGTCCAGATGAAGTGACAGATTTCAGTAAGATAAATTACACATGAATGAATTCAATACGATAAAAAACACATGATGAATGAATGAATTCATTAAGAAAAAAAACACATGATGAATGAATTCAGTCAGATAAATGACACATAATGGATGAATGAATTCAGTAAGATAAAGACGATGAATCCATGAACACCTACCTGAGTCGTTTGAAGCGCTCTGCCCCGGCTGCCACATATCTCTCTCCGGTCCTCAGCTCCTCCAGCTCAGACACCTTGTGGCCTTCTCTCGGAGTGTACACGTTTCTGACCGCTCCGAAGGAAGCCTCAAGTCCACTCGTCAGAAGTGTTAAAAGAGTGTCAAAGGTGGTCACTTGGCGTTGTTTGACCACTAATTTTCTTCCTGGGAAGAACGCATCCCCATTCCTGTACACAATGATGGTTTTGGTGGGAGGCTGAGAGGCTAGCCTGCCTGTGAGGGGCGGCATGGTGGTTCTGAGCTAAGGGCTGAGACCAGCACCACTGAGGTGTCTGAAACCAATCTGGAGAGTTGGCCCGTCCGCCTGTTATAGGACCCTCAGCGTTACACGAAACGACTTGGTTCATCTGAGAAGGGTCGTTTGTCAAAATGAACAGCTTTCCGCAGGTGTTGTCAAGTTGGACGGATCTGTGAATCTGAAATTCTGTTTTGTTTCCGTGTTTCCAAGGTAACCAGGATCAGAGGTTTTTTGATCTGTGTATTTCATGTTTGCTCATTCTTGAGTTTTGATTTCCATTTGAAATCATTGTTTATTTGAATAATGGTGCCACTGAAAGCAGGTATCTATTTATTTCTACAGTGTGGTCTAACAGATTCTGCAGAGACAGGCTGTCCCACATGAACCACTAAGATCAGCAGCGTAACCAGAGATGACCATCAATGGCACCTAATTGGTTTTTGACAGACAATTCCTGTTCAATGAAATGCATAATTCATTCTTTGTATTAAATATTAATTTCTAAAAGGGGTTCATGCTGTGCTTTATTAGAGCGTTATATCATGCATATTGAAAACAAAATCTCCAGTGTGTGTGTGTGTGTGTGTGTGTGTGTGTGTGTGTGTGTGTGTGTGTGTGTGTGTGTGTGTGTGTGTGTGTGTGTGTGTGTGTGTGTGTGTAAAAGCTGGGGTGAGTTCATTCTTATTACTTACTTATTGTTATCTATACATCAATAAGAAACACATTAAAATGTTTAATTCACAGTTGTCATTAGGGATATATAATAGCTTTTTTTTTACCAATGGAATGTGATGAGTACGGATCGACTAAAACAGACTGTTTGTTTGCATGATAATGGATTCTATTTTTATTATCTTCAGAAAACACATTAGGCCCATTAGGTGCTGTCAGCCTTTATCTGCATGTTGATTATGAGGAGTCCCCCCTGGTCTCCCAGTATCCACTGGTCTCCCTTTGGTGTCCCTGTACCAGCTGTTCTCCCCTCCCTCTAGTCTCTCTCTCCCCACTGGTCTCCCCTCCCTCTGGTCTCTCTCCCCACTGGTCTCCCCTCCCTCTAGTCTCTCTCTCCCCACTGGTCTCCCCTCCCTCTGGTCTCTCTCCCCACTGGTCTCCCCTCCCTCTGGTCTCTCTCCCCACTGGTCTCCCCTCCCTCTAGTCTCTCTCTCCCCCCCCTGGTCTCCCCTCCCTCTAGTCTCTCTCCCCACTGGTCTCCCCTCCCTCTAGTCTCTCTCTCCCCACTGGTCTCCCCTCCCTCTGGTGTCTCTCCCCACTGGTGCCCCTCCCTCTAGTCTCTCTCTCCCCACTGGTCTCCCCTCCCTCTGGTCTCTCTCCCCACTGGTCTCCCCTCCCTCTAGTCTCTCTCTCCCCACTGGTCTCCCCTCCCTCTAGTCTCTCTCCCCACTGGTCTCCCCTCCCTCTAGTCTCTCCCTCCACTGGTCTCCCCTCCCTCTAGTCTCCCTATCCCCACTGGTCCTCCAGTACCCACTGGTCTCCCTTTACCCACTGGCCTCCCTTTACCCACTGGTCTCCCTTTACCCACTGGTCTCCCTCTACCCCCTGGTCTCCCCTCCCAGCAGCACCCTTCACACCCTGTCCTTGTGGAACTCGCACACGGAGCCCATGGCGGGGCGGCAGGCCACGTCGGTCCACTCCCCCGACGCCGTCAGCTCCACGCAGTCCTCGTCCCCGTACGCGTCGTTGGGCTCCCCCTTCCTCCAGCGGCCGAAGGTGGTCATGGGGGAGCGGTCCACGTAGCGGAAGTCCCCCTCGCGCTCCGCGTCCTGGAGGCCGATGTAGGCCCGGGCCAGGCCGGCCTCGCTGAGGTAGGCCGCCAGCAGGGCGTTGGCGGTCGGGTCCCGGGGCATGGCCAGGTGGCCCCCCCGGGCCTGGCAGAAGGCCTCCGCCTCGGCGAAGCTCCTCTCCTCCTTCACCAGCAGGTAGACCTTAGTGTCCGTCTCCTTGATGCCAGCGACCGCTGCGGGGGAGGGCAGGGCTGAAACATGACCACTGAGTATTTTCTATGTTTCCACACTGCGACACGGGGAGACGGTGATTATCGCAAGCGAGGGTGGAAGCGCCGTGACTCATGAAGCGGAAAGGTGTTGAATAAATATAGATAGACGGCATCTGTCGATGTGGTGGACGTAGCGGGTGATCGGTCGCGGTAGGAGCGCAGCAGAGGGTGTTCAGAATGCTAAATACCATTTTTAATGAACTTGATTTCGGAGGACAGCTGGGCCACCAGGATGTCCATCTCTCCGATCGTCTTCCTCAGTGGAGAGCACTCGCACGGAAATCCTGGGGAGAGAATCATGCTCAGCCGTTCGTCCATGCAGACGCAGGCATCAATGGTGACATATTATACCACCAGGTGTGAGTGTGATTAGCTGTTACAAGTCGTTTTGAAAATCTGCCTCTTCGGACATCACAAGTAGGCGTGTCCAGTCCACCTAGATGTATGAAGGATAGGTCAGCAAAGTTTACTACAGTCCACTGGGTACGCTGATAGACTGATCTACCCAGGACACATCTAGGGGGACACACCCACTTGTGATGTCAGAAGAGGCAGATTTGTAATGGCTATCACACTCACACCTGGTGGTATAATATGTCACCTTTAAGGAAAGTTGTTTTTGTATTAATAATTTACCTGGATCTCCGCTGGCACCAATGGGGCCCGCTTCGCCCATGTCTCCCTTGAAGCCTTCAAAGAAAAGAGAAGTTATGTTTGGATCAGGAACATGGACGCAGCAGTCCTGAGCAGTCAGTACAGTAGCAGTTAGCCTCAGCAGTAGTAGACTCACCCTTGTATCCACTCGGCCCAATCTTTCCATAGTGTCCCATGATGCCTTTCGGCCCTTTAAGTCCTTGTTGGCCTTTCAAAGGAAGAACGTTTGATGAGATCAGGCAAATGTAAGAGTAATGGGCACTTGATTCTTTACGTTACTATTCTTATTGTCCCGTCCCAGTCGACATCACGACAGTGCGTGTGTAGATGACTGTGTGTGGTCTTACGCGTGCATGTGTGTATGGTCCTGCGTGCTCTTTTGGTCCTGTGTGCATGTACTCCTGCATGCGCGTGTGGTCCTCTGTGTGTGCGTGTGTAGGGCCATAAGATAAGTACAGAACATTCTTGTGTGGTAGCAGACTCTAACTCAGAGTAAACACTTCAGCAGACGTTGATACTGTGCATCTCTGTTTCGACCTCTGACCTCCAGCCCCAAACGTAAACACTCAGCACTCTCTAGAGGCTGGGATGTGAACAGCATCCTGCCGTAGATACTGGATTTACTATATTACATCACCGGAGAAACTCCTAAATGCCATTCAATCTGGAGGAACTATAATGTTTTACTTTAAAGTGCTGCACTAAAAGAGAAATGCAGAGTGAATTTGAACCCAAGGTTAGGGCACAAACATACATATACACATATGTACAGTACGCACATATACACAGATACATATATACAAAAACATGCATATACACATATACATATACACAGATATATTTACTTTTAAATATATTCCTATATGTGATATAGCGTGGTGTGAAACGTGTGAAACACACGCAACACTGTGTTCAGCATCAGGCAGGGCGTACCATTCTCTCCCGGGGGTCCGAGTCGGCCTGCTCTCCCTGCAGCTCCTTTGGTTCCTTTCTCTCCAGGTTCTCCTTTACAAATACAAATAAAGACAAACAATCTTAGTAATCAACATAAAAACATTCAACTTAATTTCAGTCCTCACGTCTGCGTCTGGTTGGTTCTGCTACCATATCGGCCTGTCCTCCACAACCTTAAAGGACCTTCTGTGTTCCTACTCAAAATTACTCCTGGCCCTTTTGGGTTAAAGTGTCCAATAATGACCGCCTGTGAACCTGGGATTACATACAAATACACCCTGCTTCCATGTGGGTTCATTGCTTCACATGTAGAAGTTCTGTTTTTGTACTTAATTGAGCACATACAACGAAACTTCCTGTTCTTATATCAAATTCCCTCGAATACAAAAAAAAAATTATATATAGACGAGAATAAGTGATTAAAAGGCATATAGTGGACCTCAGGAGACTACCAGGTCAGACTACATGCCTTTGAGTCCAGGGACGAGAATCTGAACGTTGCAGGGCTCCTCTGATGAGAGTTGTCCAGAGACGTGCAGGAGTGAAGAACCCAGCATGGAAATCAGGAGGCTGGACAGCAGCAGCCCAGATCCCATCATCATTCTGCAACCAGCGGACAACGAGGGAAATTACCCTTTTTAATATACAATATATACATTCAGGGAAATATGTCAAAAGATTCTCAATATTGTAATGTAAAACATGTTGCACATTACCTGCTATTGCTATTTGACCATTTCAAATGTTTAACATAATTCAACCTAGTTTGATATTTTACTAAGATTCAGGACATTGAAGCCAAATTTGAGTTTTAAGAAATACAACATGTACATCAAAGCATCACAGTCCAACAATGAATAAAATAATCCTCTATAGTTTACCTACCTTTAGAGGAAAAGAAAAACAGGTAGATGTGTTCAATCTGACATAAAAACGTGTGTTAAGTTCCAAAAGGAGAGGACGTAAAGACTCCAAACACAGCGGCTCCAAACCCTGTTGGTCTGAACACAACTCTCCTCCCTCCAGCGCACACCCCAGAAATGGGTTTGATAGCACAGTTATAAACACTTAGATAAAGAGCCAGGCCGGGGCCGGCTGGGGTAATTGGCCTGCTGAGTAAGGGGTTGAGGGACTGATAGACTGTGTATTAGAAAGACACCCGTAAGGGACTCAAATGTGCTCGGCGTCAGGAATTAATAGTCATGACAAAATATCCCCTATCATTTGGTATGTTCACTCTCGAATCAATCTATTTCTGATAGCTAATTTGGTACGATTTAGTTATATTTATCTGTTCTTTATTTTGCCTTATGATGTGTAGTCCAGTGGCCTGCTGTATCCAGATAGGCCACTAGATGGCGCCAATGTTGGGTTAGTCCACCTCCATGGTGACTGTGTGTGCAGTGAGTCCACCTCCATGGGGCACATTGTGCAGTGACTCCTCCTCCATGGGGGCACATTGTGCAGCGAGTCCACCTCCATGGTGACTCAGTGTGCATTGAGTCCACCTCCATGGGGCACATTATGCAGTGAGTCCTCCTCCATGGAGCCCCCCAGTCCAAGCTAGAGAAACGTGGTAGGAGAACTTGCATTTAGCAGAACAACTTTGTAGGGAGAATCCATGGGGCAGTTCTTTGAACGATCAACGTTGAAATAAGGGTGAATGATTTACTGTGTGCATACATACGTTTATGCTATGATTTTAATGGGTTATTTTCTTCCTTCTTTCCCCTTGAAAGAATCAACTTGGTTGGATTTGTGTGTCTTCCCCATACAGGTAATCAGAAATTGACATACCTTGTCTTTTATTAAAATCAGTAACCTTTTAACGTGACGTCATTCAGTATTCAGTTACAGTCAAGGTCTTCATTTTCCCCATCAAAAGATCCAGGCTAACTGGTGTTAACAGGACACTAAAGCTCTGAACAGGACCATACAGCTTTTCAAAGGCTCTGAACTTTGATCTAGCATCTGAACCCCCTTGTGTTGCGAACAGGATGATTTCAGCCCCCACTGGATGTACTCCATACTGCCCTTCTCAGATCCTAGTCTTGGATCACAAGAACCTCAATGCAGACCAGAGGCTTTGGTCCCTCATTAAACTTCCTTCAGTCCACTGCTTGAAATGCAGAGTCATCATTATCCCTTTGCTTTTTAAATGGGAATAACATTTAAGCTCACTTTTTTGCCAAAGAGACAAACTTTTAGGCACAACAGTGAGCCTGAGGGTAAAAGGAAAAGGCTGTCAACATTCTGCTTCATGTTAAACAGTCACCCGACATGTTTTAAACTGTCACCCCACATTCTGCTTCATGTTTGTCAGATCATAGCTTCACATGTGAGGATGCTGAAACGGCTCAGTTTTCCCAATTGCACACAAAAAAAAACAAGAAAATGGGTAAAGATAAAGCATGTTTATTTATGAAGCAACAAGTGTTCAAATTTCATGCAAAACGTAAAGCACTCAAGGAGAAAAACTCAACCTGACAGGGAAAAAGAAAAAACCTTTAAAAATACAAGTAGAGCGACAAAGGGACAAGTCTGGCTTAGTCTGAGTTTAAACCGTCTAGTTTAAGATTAAGGATTGATAACTTTGCGCAACTTTTTAAATAGGACATTTTAGGCAACTTTTAATATTAGTCATTATATGAAAGATCGCCATGTTTAGGTTTCAAGTGAGCGAGTTTCGGCATTTGAAAGGTTTAGATATTAGGTTAAGAGAGTTGGGCATTTATGAACGAGAGTTTAGGCATTTTAGAGGCGTTTAGATATAAGGTCTAGTTTAGCTATGAGAGTTTGGTCATTTTTGGAGGTTTAGGTAAACGATTTTAGGTATTAGAGATGTTTCGGTTAGATTGTCATGTTTAGGTATTCGTTAACGAGTCAAGTTACTTTAGGCCTTGTTAGAAGTGGTTAAATTGCAGCATTAAGGTTAGAAAGAGGGTTAAGGTAAGTGCTCAGGTTTTTACCAGCCTTGTCCCTTTAGTCGCTCCCTTAAAAAGGGTTCCTAGCTACTGCTGTCAGAAACACAACAGCTAAGATCATAGATACTGTGTATACAATTTACAACAAACTTCCCCAAAAATGGAGTGACATAATGTAGTTTGTTTTAAAAGTTAAAACAGCGGTGAGTGTTGTCAGTATGGGTGGGAGTGTGTAGCCTAGATTGGTGTTGGGTGTAGATGCATGAAGATGTAGGGTGTGCAGGTGTAGCCATGGATCTTCAGGGTGGAGGGGAGTAGAACGCTTGTGTAGATCGACTGCTCAGTCACCATACTGTGCAGAGAATTGATACATAAAGTAAAGTCAGTTTCAAAGACAATTTGATAACAAAATGTGAAGGGCATTCAAATAAATACTGTAACATAACCATCTGGTGTCAAAAGTGGGTCATTACATTTAGCATTTGATTGTATGACTTGCAGGTAATAATTAATACAATTTATATAGCGCTTTTTGTCACACGAAGAAGCTTTGAAAGTAGAAAGAAAATTGACAGATGAGAGAACAAGCCAAGCATTAATTTATTACAGCAACAGTAAATAGTCCTAGTACTGGATAACCAGGTTTCTAAAATGACAATAGGACACTTGATGGAGATTGGGACGATTATATAATTGCTAATAAAGTAAATATCAGCGCATCTGATCTCCAGCCGCCGCTTCAGGTCCTCCAGACCTCACCTCCAGCCGCCGCTCCCTCCAGACCTCACCTCCCTCCAGCCGCCGCTCCCTCCAGACCTCACCTCCAGCCGCCGCTCCCTCTTCCTCCAGACCTCACCTCCCTCCAGACCTCGCCGCTCCCTCCAGACCTCACCTCCAGCCGCCGCCGCTCCCTCCAGACCTCGCCGCTCCCTCTCCCTCCAGACCTCACCTCACTCCAGACCTCACCTCACTCCAGACCTCGCCGCTCCCTCCAGACCTCACCTCCCTCCAGACCTCACCTCCAGCCGCTCCCTCCAGACCTCGCCGCTCCCTCTCCCTCCAGACCTCACCTCTCTCCAGACCTCACCTCCCTCCAGACCTCACCTCCCTCCAGACCTCACCGCTCACTCCAGACCTCACCGCTCCCTCCAGACCTCGCCGCTCCCTCCAGACCTCGCCGCTCCCTCCAGACCTCGCCGCTCCCTCCAGACCTCGCCGCTCCCTCCAGACCTCGCCGCTCCCTCCAGACCTCGCCGCTCCCTCCAGACCTCGCCGCTCCCTCCAGACCTCGCCTCTCTCCAGACCTCGCCGCTCCCTCCAGACGGCACCCTCCAGCCACCGCCAACATTCTGCTTCATGTTAAACAGTCGCCCAACATTATGTTTAGAACCGTCCCCCCACATTCTGCTTCATGGTTGTCAGATCATAGCTTCACATGTCAGGATGCTGAAACGGCTCAGTTTTCCCAATTGCACACAAAAAAAAACATAAGAAAATTGGTAAAGATAAAGCATGTTTATTTATGACGCAACAAGTGTTCAAATTTCATGCAAAACATAAAGCCCTCAAGGAGAAAAACTCAAAACCCGACAGGGAAAAAGAGAAACCTTTAAAAATACAAGTAGAGCGACAAAGGGACAAGTCTGGCTTAGTCTGAGTTTAAACCGTCTAGTTTAAGATTAAGGATTGATAACTATGCGCAACCTTTTAAATAGGACATTTTAGGCAACATTTTTTAAATATAACTCATTATATGAAAGATCGCCGTGTTTAGGTTTTAAGTGAGCGAATTTGGGCATTTGAAAGGTTTAGATATTAGGTTAAGAGAGTTGGGCATTTATGAACGAGAGTTTAGGCATTTTAGAGGCGTTTAGATATTAGGTCAAGTTTAGCTAAGAGAGTTTGTCATTTTAGAGGTTTAGGTATTCGAGATGTTTCAGTTAGATTGTCACGTTTAGGTATTAGGTTAACGAGTCAAGTTACTTTAGGCCTTGTTAGAAGTGGTTAAATTGCAGCATTAAGGTTAGAAAGAGGGTTAAGATAAGTGCTCAGGTTTTTTCCAGCCTTGTCTCTTTAGTCGCTCCCTTAAAAAGGGCTACTGCTGTCAGAAACACAACAGCTAAGATCATAGATAGTGTGTATACAATTAAAACAGACAAATCAAGATCAACCTCAACATACTTCCCCAAAAATGTGGAGAGACATAATGTAGTTTGTTTTAAAAGTTAAAACAGCGGTGAGTGTTGTCAGTATGGGTGGGAGTGTAGCTTAGATTGGTGATGTTGGGTGTCGATGCATGAAGCTGTAGGGTGTGCAGGTGTAGCCATGGATCTTCAGGGTGGAGGGGAGTAGGACGCTTGTGTAGATCGACTGCTCAGTCACCATACTGTGAAGAGAATTGATACATAAAGTAAAGTCAGTTTCAAAGACAATTTGATAACAAAATGTGAAGGGCATTCAAATAAATACTGTAACATAACCATCTGGTGTAAAAAGTGGGTCATTACATTTAGCATTTGATTGTATGACTTGCAGGTAATAAATACAATTTATATAGCGCTTTTTGTCACTCAAAGAAGCTTTGAAAGTAAAAAGAAAATTGACAGGCGAGAGAACAAGCCAAGCATTAAATTATTACAGCAACAGTAAATAGTCCTAGTACTGGATAACCAGGTTTCTAAAATAACAATAGGACACTTGATGAAGATTGTATAAATGCTGTTTGATCTATTTGAGGAAGTAAATATCAGCGCCCTTACCTGGGTCTCTGCCACGAGTACCTCCAGCTGACCACCGCAGGGACCTTCGACAGAAGGACCTCCAGACGACCGCCTCAGTCCTTCTGAAATTCACGTTTCATTAGCATTTCTTCCTCCCTGTTCTTGATGTAAATACAGATTTTACTCAAGCAATGCTAACGTTTTTGCCCTGTACCTTCAATATCGTGCTTTTGTGTTTTAAATAGAGCTGTAAGGACGATAGTCGTCCTCTCCCAAACCCAACCTTACATGTAATATAGATCCCGACTAGTTCTAGCGGCTGAGAATGCTTTCATAACAGCCAGTCAGAACTGACATCTGAATTAGTTTGGATTTGAATGAGGAGTTGCTGCTGCTAGTGTCAAGGTTACGCTGTGAACAATTTGCCCAAACTAATTACGAAGGAAAAACAGATGCAATTCCAGGTCTCACCCTTCAGCAGCCGTTGAATTGTCCTTCTCCTGGCCTCCGCATCTGATCTCCAGCCGCCGCTTCAGGGCCTCCTGGCCTCACCTCCAGCCGCCGCTTCAGGGCCTCCTGGCCTCACCTCCAGCCGCCGCTCCCCCCTGACCTCACCTCCAGACCTCACCTCCAGCCGCCGCTCCCTCCAGAACTCACCTCCCTCCAGCCGCCGCTCCCTCCAGAACTCACCTCCAGACCTCACCTCCAGCCGCCGCCGCTCCCTCCAGAACTCACCTCCAGACCTCACCTCCAGCCGCCGCCGCCGCTCCCTCCAGAACTCACCTCCAGCCGCCGCCGCTCCCTCCAGAACTCACCTCCCTCCAGCCGCCGCCGCTCCCTCCAGAACTCACCTCCCTCCAGCCGCCGCCGCTCCCTCCAGAACTCACCTCCCTCCAGCCGCCGCTCCCTCCAGAACTCACCTCCCTCCAGCCGCCGCTCCCTCCAGAACTCACCTCCAGCCGCCGCTCCCTCCAGACCTCACCTCCAGACCTCTCCGCTCCCTCCAGACCTCTCCGCTCCCTCCAGACCTCACCTCCAGCCGCCGCTCCCTCCAGACCTCGCCACTCCCTCCAGACCTCACCTCCAGCCGCCGCTCCCTCCAGACCTCACCTCACCTCCAGCCGCCGCCGCTCCCTCCAGAACTCACCTCCCTCCAGCCGCCGCCGCTCCCTCCAGAACTCACCTCCCTCCAGACCTCGCCGCTCCCTCCAGACCTCACCTCCAGCCGTCGCTCCCTCCAGACCTCACCTCCAGCCGCCGCTCCCTCCTGGCCTCACCTCCAGCCGCCGCTCCCTCCTGGCCTCACCTCCAGCCGCCGCTCCCTCCAGACCTCACCTCACCTCCAGCCGCCGCCGCTCCCTCCAGAACTCACCTCCCTCCAGCCGCCGCCGCTCCCTCCAGAACTCACCTCCCTCCAGACCTCGCCGCTCCCTCCAGACCTCACCTCCAGCCGTCGCTCCCTCCAGACCTCACCTCCAGCCGCCGCTCCCTCCTGGCCTCACCTCCAGCCGCCGCTCCCTCCTGGCCTCACCTCCAGCCGCCGCTCCCTCCTGGCCTCACCTCCAGCCACCGCTCCCTCCTGGCCTCACCTCCAGCTGCCGCTCCCTCCAGACGTCACCCTCCAGACCTCGCCGTCACCTCCAGACCTCGCCACTCCCTCCAGCCGTCACCGCTCAAGTCCTGATTGGACCCTGGAACCCCGCTAGTGGGATACAAACTGCCCTTGAAAACAAAATAACTAGTTTTTAATGCTTTGGAATACATCCTTGGAAATAAAATATGAAACATGTGAAAGTGATCAACTTGCCTTCATTGCTGATCTTGGCCTTTCTTCCAATTGACTCTTGATGAAATGCGCAAATGATCAAATATTTTGAAATGTTACATTTGCCAAAACGCTTTATTTTTCGAACTATGCGGTGAAGTTTTGCATCATCTAGACCAAGATTAGAGTCACCCGTTTCATTGCCAAGTGTTTTAGGTTTGCCAACTGACAGAAAATCATGTCAATTTAAAACATATTTAAAGTTCAGACCACAGTTTCGATGTCGCAAACCAGCTTCAGAGCTCCAAACAAAGCTGAATTTACTGAATCCGCAGCAGTCAGATTTGAAGGGCTTCAACAAAAGGACAGACAGTAAACTCGTACATGACACCAAACTGCACAAAAAAAAAAAAAAATTAAAAAAAAAACTACATTGCACGGAATGTAGGGCGTTTGCACAGAATATGCCTTCATTGCTGATCTTGGTCTTTCTTCCAATTGACTCTTGATGAAATGCGCAAATGATCAAATATTTGGAAATGTTACATTTGTCAAAACGCTTTATTTTACGTACTATGCAGTGAAGTTTTGCATCAGCTAGACCAAGATTAGAGTCACCCGTTTCATTGCCAAGGGTTTTAGGTTTGCCAACTGACAGAAAATCGTGTCAATTTTAAAACATATTTAAAGTTCAGACCACAGTTTCGATGTCGCAAACCAGCTTCAGAGCTCTAAACAAAGCTGAATTTACTGAACCCGCAGCAGTCAGATTTGAAGGGCTTCAACAAAAGGACAGACAGTAAACTCGTACATGACAAACTGCACATAATAAAAAAAAAATAAAAAAACTACATTGCACGGAATGTAGGGCGTTTGCACAGAATAAAACCACACTGCACAGACACCAAACTGCACATAAAAAAAATAAAAATAAAATAAAAATAAAAAAACTACATTGCACGGAATGTAGGGCGTTTGCACAGAATAAAACCACACTGCACAGACACCAAACTGCACATAAAAAATAAATAAATAAATATAAAAAAACTACATTGCACGGAATGTAGGGCGTTTGCACAGAATAAAACCACACTGCACAGACACCAAACTGCACATAAAAAATAAATAAATAAATATAAAAAAACTACATTGCACGGAATGTAGGGCGTTTGCACAGAATAAAACCACACTGCACAGACTAAAAATAGGTTAGAAAATTAGGAAAGAAAACAGCACAGAATAAAACCAGCAGTCCAAAGCAGCAAGTGTATTGGAAGTTGAAAAGTAAACAGAAAGAGAGAATGTCAAGTAGGCTACTGTGTGGGCGATTGTGTAAATCGGACAAGCATCTAAACCACGAAAAACCTTCAAACCAACCAACCAACCAACCCACGAAAAACCTTCCAGGTTCCCAAAAGAAACCCTAAACCAACCAACCAACTAAACCAAACGTCACCATGCCCACAGTCCGTTTGTCAGTCTCTAGTCAAGCAGGGGGTCCATTAGAAGTTCTTCGTGGAAGTTTTTGAAGACACAGATTTCCATCCTGGATATTTCTGACACGTGGCATTTCAAGTTGTCTTTGTGGATTCTGGGCAGGTAATGCATTGAAAAGGATCCGATGTCGTGTGACCTAGTGGAGGACCTATACCCCTGTAGACAGAAAAAAGAAATTTTCGAACAGTTGCTCTCGCCAATTGGTCTACTTACCACTGATTGCTTTCAACAATTCCATGTGACCGAAACGATGAACTTTGAGATTGCAGCTGTTCTTCCATTCTGCTTCCACACACACCACAACCGTCCCAGTGTGGAGTGAGGGCGTCGGTGCTAAAGCGGTCTGCCGCGTCAGTTCAGTTGTCCCCAGTAGGTACCCAAGTCTCAACCATCACCTCAAACACAACCTCCAACCCTGACCTCCAACCCTGACCTCCAACCCAACCTCCAACACAACCTCCAACACAACCTCCAACCCTGACTTCAAACACGAGCGCGAACCCTGACCTGAAACTTCCATCAGCAACCAAATAGGCCTGCCGCGGTAGAAGGCATATTGTTCCATTGAGATTAAGGAAGATAGAGAAGAGATGGGAAAGTAATATTTGCGGTGCACAAAAAAAAAAAAACACTTCAACCAACTCATGAGATAGTAAACGCTGGGGGTACTCACTGCGGGTTGTTGAAGGTGCACGGTGGGAGCCCCGGTGTCCGGAGGGTTCAGAACAACACGCAAACACGACGTACTACTAATAAAGCTAGGTTCGTAACCTCTGCTTTCACAATCCGACGCAAAAAAAAACAACATCCGCCACCGGGCGGCTCTTTATCTGGAGGCACGGGGCGACTCAGGCGGAATCAATCAAGGACTAATGAGAACAAGAACGGGATTGGCTATATGCGCGAAGCCCGGGACAAGGGATTTGAGGGGTTTGCACATGATAGGCTAGAGGTTCGATGTAGGTTAATGGAAATGTAGACTTTGTAATTCTTGTTTCTACTGTTTTCATCTTCTGTGGTTTCCGACCGGAATCCTCCTGTGCTGCTCTCTCCAAACATGATGAAAACAAACTAGCTGATATCTACGATCATTTATGAATCGCTACGATTTATTTGTTTATCTATAAAGAGAGAAAATAAATATGAACGTCTCCCATGACGACGTTATGTATTTTGTCTTCCCTGCTCTATCAAGCCAGGCCACTAGATGGCGCCAGTGTGCCGCTAGACCGCCTCCATGGGGGGCCAGTCTGCGGCTACCTCCACAGTGGGCCTCAGTCCAACTCCATGGGGGCCCTAGTCCACGCTGAAGGAACGGGTGTTGAGGAATAATAGGATAACTAACATTTAGCAGAACAAACACTTGGTAGGGACAACTAATGTCGCAAACGTTTTTAGGATCAAGGTTGAAATGAGGGTGATGTCGCATCATTTCAGCATTATTGAGAACTTCGTACAGTTATCATTTCCTTTTTCATCTCACCAGGTTTATAGCACAGAGAATTTAATCTGGGAACAAAAAACGTCATGATAATGTGGACATGCTGTCATCTTGTGTAGGTAATAAGAGAAGGTCCAAAATAGAGGATTAAATATCCTAATTAGATTTACAAACCCCGAGGTTGCCTTCAGCGGTAGATTGGATGTCTTCTTAAAAAAATAATCAAAAGGTTTAGAATTACAAACTCTTAATTATTCACGAGTCTCAAGGCTGCTTTGTCTGAAGTTTGGTTCAGCTTCCGTGTTAAAGGATCAAAGTTACAGAAAATAACCAACAATACCTTTTTTTAATGAATGTGCGGTCATATATGGTTTATTTGAATTTTGTGAAGATAATATAAAATCGCTGTTATTCAATAAAAACTATTAGCCTACTTTGATTAAAAAAAAAAACGTCTAATAAAGTTTTTTGTAATTTTTTTATCGTGTGTCTTCATTGAGTGCAAAGCTTCCCGTTGAGTTTCCAGGTAATATAATAGAGTAAAGGTAACACGCGTCTGTTTCTCAGCTCCTGTGAGATAACGTATTCAGAGTGACGTCCCCGCCTCCCGTCCTGAGCGCTCCCTCTCCCCCGACCCCCTCCCGTCCTGAGCGCTCCCTCTCCCCGGACCCCCCACCAGACCTGCACACCTCGCTGTCCTCCTCCTGATCACTATCTCCTCCTGAAGCTCATCCCAACGTAAGTGGAAGTTCCTTTATGTCTTATATGCTAACATCTTAACGAAACGCTTTCTATGATCGACGGCCGTCGGAGTGGGACGGGGTCCCGAAACGGAGCGGAATATATATTAGTCTTTGTAAAGCGATTTTGTGTTGGAAGTTGTACAAAGACATTCTAAAGTCGAGACTACTTCAGTAGGCTATCTAGTTACAGCACCCGTCCTGTTCCTAGGGCTTATTTAAGGGGCTTAGTGTGTCTGTTTCCACCTGTAACTTGTTAAAGCAAACTAATTATCCTATCCGATCCCACTAACGTCGCAGCGCAAACAGCTTCACTGTGCTGTGAACTACTTTTTATGCCTACTTCAATTTGTCTGTAAAGAATATCTGCCAAATCCCATGACTGTCCCATGGCTAAGATCTCCGATATCGAGTGGAGCTATCTGTTATCGGGGACGTTTTCGTTGAAGTATATTATTATTATTATTATTATTATTAAGTACAATATTTCTATATCCTGTTGGCAACACACATCACAATATATTTTTTTCCACATCCCTTTCCTTGCGGAGGAAGGAAGCGGAGAGAGAGGGTGTGAGGCTGCGTTCAGAACCATGCAGCTCCTCTCTGACTCTGAGTGTATTCCATGAGGCGGTGGAGTTGTTGGATTCAGACCTGCGATTTTCTCTGTCTGTTGGCCACACTTTCACTGACTGACCTCATCTCACCTCCGATCTGGCTTAGGGTTAAATTGTAAGAGGATTAAAAGCAGAGTCAATGTTACCTAGGTTTAAATGCTCTATTAGGATTTATGTTGTGACTGCATTCCCTGGATTATTCCCATTGTTTACATCACTAGAAACTCGGGAAAGTGTGATTCTCTCGCGCTCTCTCGTGTATAAGCTGTCCTGCCTGTTGAGAGAAACTGAAGGATCTCCGTAGCCTTGATCTTCAACGAAAGATTAGCCAGCAGGTAGCCTTGATGACAACATGGACCATAGCATAACAGAATCCAGGGTCTCACAGAAATATGACAACATGAACAACCTTCCCATCGTATGTATGTGATGCTGTGATAGATGGTGTGTGTGGGGATACAGAGTACATTAATGGTGGGGATAGAGAGTCCATGATGGCGATAGAGAGTACATTAATGCTGGGGAAAAAGAAAACCTCTATGATGGGATGGAGAATACCTCCATGATGGGGATAGATAATTCATTAATGTCACGGATAAAGAGTCTGATGGGGATAGAGAGTACATTAATGATGGGGATAGAGAGTGCATTAGTGATGGGTATAGGAAGTACATTAATGATGGGGATAGAAAGTACATTAATGACGGGGATAGAGAGTACATTAGTGATGGGTATAGGAAGTACATTAATGACGGGAATAGAGAGTGCATTAATGATGGGGATAGAGAGTACATTAATAATGGGGATACAGAGTGCATTAATGACGGGAATAGAGAGTACATTAATGATGGGGATAGAGAGTGGATTCCTAGCACCACTCCACTGACTACTGGCCTGCAAAGTCCGGCCTTTAGTAGTGAGGACTGTCTTCGGTTCTACTTTGGGTGATGGTTGAAGTGCTGTTTGTTTTCATGCCTTAGCACTAAGCACTAGGCACTAAGCACTAGATACTAGGCACTAAGCACTGAGCACTGAGCACTAAGCACTAGGCACTAGACACTAGGCACTAAGCACTAGACACTAGGCACTAAGCACTAGACACTAGTCACTAGGCACTAGACACTAGGCACTAGGCACTAGGCAATGAGCACTAAGCACAAGGCACTAGGCACTAAGCACTAGGCACTAGACACTAGGCACTAGACACTAGACACTAGGCACTAGGCCCGTTGAGCTCCAAAGTCTAGCCGTCATCCACGAGGCGTTATCAAGATACGATTTGAGTTATATTCTCAGTCGTAGCCTTTGCCATGTTGCAGGTTTTGAATTGCCGTTTGAATGGCCTTTGGATGACAGTGAACAAGCAGCCATTGTCTGTAAAGGGCGTTGTTCTGCACTCCACAGACCGTCCATATAACGATAAACGTAGCAGGCCAAGGTGGCAGGGACTATCACACAATGGCTGCCCTGTCTCTGACAGCTTTGACATGCTTCACCACGACCTGTCTCATGCTAAGTCTTTAGTTATTACAAATGGTTAAACCCATTATTTCAAAAAAATGTTTTGCTAAATTGTTCTTGGATAATATAATGTAATAATAATAATGTATAATTATATCATATACGTTCCTCATAATGATTTATCATTCATATGAATACGTTTATTACTGTTACCGACTGTAACAGTGTTTTCCTGTACCATCAAAGTGAAAGAGAACGGAAGGCAAAGTGTTGCTTACAGGTTGATTCAAAAAGTGAAGCTGCTGAGTCGAAGGTGACCTCGGATTCTCTCTAAAACATGCCTCAGCACTTTCAGTCCCACACACTGCAACATTTGACCTCAATTCTGGGGCTAATTAGGCTGCAAAGCCAGTAAGCACGACCTCTGTCAGTATGGGATTAACACACGTTTCGGCAGAACAGGGTCTGATGAAACATCTATCATCTGTGGGATAGATATACCGTAGATTAGATAAGATAAGATACTACATTTATCCCTGACGGGGGAAATTTGGTGAGATGTGCGAAGCTGTTGGTGTGTGATCCTGATGAAGATGATGAGGAAGGTGAGGGCTTCTGCTTGGGCTTCATAGCCAGATGTTGAGCTTCTATAAAGTGTGTGGCAACAAAAGCAGGGCAAAAGCAAATTAAAGGAATCGTCAATAAACACATGGATAGCAGTATGACTCCAGGGCGGTCTCTCAAAGAAGTGTATCTCTACGGCGGTTCATTTAAAGTGTTCTTACATTGAGACCAAAGATCCATCAAGATTACGACAACTTTAAAGGAAAGTGTGATAATGTTTAACTCTTCACTGCGACTTCCTGGTTCTACTTCCAGTTATATTCACCCTGGCCGTCCCCCTTCCCTGTGCTCCCAGGCCCCGTGCGTGTGCGTGGTTGCGTGCGTGCGTGCGTGGCTCCTGACGACAGGACAGCCATGGAGGACGGGAAGCCCGTGTGGGCGCCCCACCCCACCAACGGCTTCCAGCTGGCCATGATCGTGGACATAGGAGCCGACTCGCTCACCGTAGAGCCGCTCACTCAGCGGAGCAAGGTGAGCTCATCCTGGCCCCTGTGTGCACCTGCGTGCACGTGTGTGCACGGCGCGGGCACATGCACACTCTCCATTTCTTTCTCACTCTCTGTATCTATCGAATGCACTCATGCACACACATTCACACCAACAGGGACACACACAGACACACATACACACGGTCTGAAGGTAATGTAATGTAATCTTATTACTGTAAATGATTATCAGTATTATCAAAGCTTTCTGAAAGTCACACAAAACCTACCATCAGAAGAATGACATCACTGCAGTGAAAGTTCCACTGTTTTAGCTCCCCAGTCTCCAGTTGATGGGGGGGTTTGAGGGGACAGGTGTCTGTGGACCCCCCCCCCCCCCCCCCCCCCCCCCCCAAGTCTCTTAGCGATGGGGAGCGGGGGGGTTTTGAGGGGACAGGTGTCAGCACAACAACGTGTTGCAGGTGAGAAACATGAGAGAGCGGCGATGGCAGCGCCACAATGCAGGCCGGCATTAATAAGTGAAGTGGGCAGCAGCTGCTCCGCCGGCCCGGAGAGAGAGACGCTCATTAGGAGGAGGCCACCTGCTGCACCTGAGACACAAGGCCCCTGGGGCCAAAGCGTACTGGGTCCCCTGTATCCAACCACCAGCTCCTTCCTACAGTGTTTACCTCTTGGAGCAGCATATACATTTGTTTCTGTTTTACTGCTTCCCTGGCTAGGATGAACAGTGGTTTATTTTTTCTTACAGTTGACCGTGTGATTCAATGATCAAGTTATTACTGGGTCTGTCTTCATGTTGATCATTTAGAAGCTTGTGTTGTAAAATATACTATTTTAAAGAAGTGTTTTCTTCCACTTATGTTGCTCGAACTCAACTTTACATGATGTACCGCGATGGTTAGTTCTTACGGTTCTCTGTGTGGTGGTTCTGTGTTCTGCGTTCATAGCAGTCGGACAGAGCGCTCCTCATTAGGGCTGCTCTCTGTTCTGTCTGCTCTCTCCTGGATGCTTGCTCTCCCACGGCTGTTAGTCTGTTGAAATGACCCTCCAGGCCACCGTAGAGAGGAAAAACAAAGCAGACATTCTGTTGATGATTATCCTGTGTTTATGGGAGTGCACCATGCATCAGTAGCTTGGAGATATGTCCATTGTATCTAACACACCCACATCAACACACACATACACAAACACATACAATCACACACACACCAACACACAAATACACATTTACAGTATCATCCACACACATACATACAAACACAAGAACACACACACACACACACACAAACACACACATCCACACACACACACACACACACACACACACACACACAAACACACACACACACACACACATAAACGTATACATATACAGAGACCCACACACATGCACATACACAGACATAAGGGTAACACAGGCACATAAACACACACACACACACACACACACACACGCACACACATACACATACACACAGACACACATACACATACATACACACAGATGCACATGCATACACACACAGTGCATTGCATTATGGCCGTTTCGTAGACAGTCGATTCAGCTTTGATATTCAGGCATGAACCGATTGTAGTGCTCCGGTTCTGGCTCTGTGCCTCAGCACCTCTCAGTAACAGGAGCAGTAATTGCCCCGGGTCTGTGTGTTATAGAGGCAGGAGGGTGAGAGGGGGGTAAGGGAAAGGGGCTTCGCTTGGATGTTTCTTACCCTGGAATTGTTTAATACCATTTCCCCCCGCTCCAGGTCTCTGCATGCTAACACTTGCACGCATGACACACACAACACACACACATGCTCACATCACAACACACACATACAAGTGACACACACAACACACACATGCCATACACAACACACACACACACACACACACACACATTACATACATTACACACGTTACACACACACATGACACACGTTACACACAAACACAGACACACACACACATGACACACGTTACACACAAACAGGACACACGTTACACACACACAAACACGATACACGTTACACACACACACACACATGACACACGTTACATACGTGACACGCGTTACACATGTTACACAAAAACACCATTGAAACATTTTACACACAAGCATATGAACACGTTACACACTCACACACACACATAAAACAGGTTATACACACACAACACGCGTAACCCACCCAGACCTGCTGGGGTCAGGCCTCGGCTCCTGTGTCTCTCCACCTAATTATTTAGACGGCACTGCCCTGTCTCCCCGCTCCTCTCTCAGCTCGCTCCTTTGAGCTGATATCAATGAACTCAGAATCCCGACCGATGCAGAGAAAATCCGAGTGAAGGCTTCCCGCTCAGGAGCGCTTCCGTAATCACGGCTTGGATCTCTGACTCCAATCCTATTTCACTCTCTACTTTCATCTTCACATTGACATATTTGTCATATTTTTAACAATGTTAAGCAATGTGTGTAATGAAATGTCAAAGAAAGATAGAAAGGAATGAAGGAAGGATCCACATCCAATTCAACATGATGCTGACGAAATAGTACCTGCGTTATAAATGTTTGTTTCCATGTGCAGCCCTTTCTGGCGCAGATGAGCCAAGTGTTCCCAGCAGAGGAGGATGTGAATAAACACGTTGAAGACAACTGTAAGTGAACTCTGGTTTCTGCTGCTGAAGCTCATTTGTTGAGTAGTACTTTCTGCAATACATGAGACCTTTGGAAACATGTGTTGGTTTCTCCGCAGGCTCCTTGATGTACCTGAACGAAGGCACTTTACTCAACAACGTCCGCATCCGCTACAGCAAAGACCACATCTATGTACGGATCGCTCTTCTTCTTTTTTACTCCACACCTGCACACACACACACGCATACACGCAAACACGCGCTCATGAACACATACGCACGCACACACGCACACACACAGACACACAGCCACACACACACACGCAGACGATAAGCTCCCTTACCCCCAAAGCTTAAGCTATCCAGTGACGATGATGATGATGATGATGATGATGAGGATGATGATGATGATGATGATGATGATGACAGGGAAGGTAGGATGAGGAGGGATGAAGGTGTGCTGACTGGTTCTCAGGGGTACCCAGTGTCAGGTGGGAGGCCGAGGTGGGGGAAAAGCCCCCATAATCGGGGTCCAATGTGGGGCTAAGCTTCGTAGCTCCCAGGGACATCTGGTTAATGCCTGCATGCTAAACTGAGGAACCCTAGTCATGGTAGTCATGGTAACTCTCGTCGTGTTTTACCTGCCTCACAAAGGCCCATTGTCCAGGTGTTCCTTCTTTTACTCCAACAATACCCAGAATAAGAGAACAAATATGACCCACCACTCTTTAATGATTAATACTGACCCATGACACTAATTAATAACTAATAATTAATTATAACTAATAGATATGTGACCCACCACTCTTTAATCATTGATGCTGACCCATGACACTAATTAATGACAAAAAATGAAGCACCCACTAATATATGTTCTATCCTCTCTAAACAGACCTATGTGGCCAACATCTTAATAGCTGTGAACCCATACTTTGACATCGCTAAGATGTATGCTCCAGAGACCATCAAGTCATACCAGGGGAAGTCTCTGGGGACCCTTCCACCGCACGTCTTCGCCATCGGTGAGGTTACCAGTATTACTTATTAGAGGGTCATCGGAGGGTCGAGGTTATCAGTTTTACCTATTAGCTGTCATCAGAGGACGCTCGTTCACAGACACTGCGAGGAAGGTCTCTGGGAGACGGTGGGGTGTCTGCCCAACCTGCATAGTTTGTGTATTGGAAGTCGAGCACATTACTGTTTTTGTCTTCTACAAAAGATGATGCAGAAATTGCATGCTAATCATTGTCATAAATCGACCAGATTTGTTTAAACAAACAAGACAATGTTTGCATCTGTCGACACTGGTCCCATTTACGTTGCGTTTTATCGCTTTGAATTTGAATGATGCCAAGATTACTATTTGTCCACATTTCCCATTGTTCCTGAGAGAATATCTGTCAATCGCTTGCTAATGTTTTGCTTTGTGTTCAGCGGATAAGGCCTTCAGAGACATGAAGGTTCTGAAGATGAGCCAGTCCATCATTGTCTCTGGGGAGTCCGGCGCTGGGAAGACGGAGAACACCAAGTTTGTTCTGAGGTGGGCACCTGAATGAATTGTGTGTCAATGAACTGAGCTATACGTATGAAAGCGATGCTGCTGAAAATATGTATCCATTAATTCAGATACTTGGAAATAATGGTTCATAGGTACAATGGTTATTCTGCCAGGTCTGCATCCATCAACTTGTTGAGCTGTTTGTAGAAGATGTTCCTTTTCTCTGTAGATATTTGACAACGACCTACGGAACCGGTCAAGACATTGACGAAAGGATTGTGGAAGGTACCAGATCCAAGTGACTCCAGAAACACCAGAAGCTAATGAGCTGTTAGCGACATGCTAATCATTTCTCCTGGTTTCCTCTCAGCCAATCCACTCCTCGAGGCCTTCGGGAACGCCAAAACAGTCCGGAACAACAACAGCAGCCGCTTCGGGAAGTTTGTGGAAATCCACTTTAATGAGAAGGTATGTTTCCTATTCTGAAACAGCATGAAACCCTAATGAGCTCCTAGTCTAGTCCTAGTCCTTGTTTCTACTGGTGCCATAACCCTAACATTAAGACATGAGGTTAATGTGGTGCTAGTTGAGTCAGTGGTTATACTGGTCTAGCCTTGACTCTGCTGGGGTACTGCTAGTGTAAAACATTAAAAGATGAGTTACGGTTAGCCCTGGTGGTAATGGTTATACTGGTCTAGCCTTTACTCTGCTGGTGTCCCCCTGATCAGAACACGGTGGTGGGGGGGTTAGGGTTCTACTGGTCTGACTCTGCTGTTGTCCCCCTGATCAGAACACGGTGGTGGGGGGGTTAGGGTTCTACTGGTCTGACTCTGCTGTTGTCCCCCTGATCAGAACACGGTGGTGGGGGGGTTAGGGTTCTACTGGTCTGACTCTGCTGTTGTCCCCCTGATCAGAACACGGTGGTGGGGGGGTTAGGGTTCTACTGGTCTGACTCTGCTGTTGTCCCCCTGATCAGAACACGGTGGTGGGGGGGTTAGGGTTCTACTGGTCTGACTCTGCTGTTGTCCCCCTGATCAGAATACGGTGGTGGGGGGGTTCGTGTCGCACTACCTGCTGGAGAAGTCAAGGATCTGCATGCAGAGCAAGGAGGAGAGGAACTACCACATCTTCTACCGGCTGTGTGCCGGCGCCTCCGACGACATCAAGAAGAAGCTCCACCTGGACTCCCCGGACCTCTTCAGGGTGGGTCCAGAATAGAGCCTCCGTCAGGGAGCCTCCATCAGGGAGCCTCCATCAGGGAGCCTCCATCAGGGTCCCTACGTCAGGGAGCATAAAGCCTGAAAAAATAAAATAGAATAATCAGATGTTCGTAAAGAAACAAACATTATATTCTTTTGACCTAATTTCTGTAATACATTTTTTGCAACCCATATTTGCAATTCCAACAAGTCCCACTAGGTGTCACCCAGGCGCAGTCTTGTTATTCAGACGATGGTTGAGTGCACCTATGTGTGTTCTAGGCCTACGTGTACATTCCCGTCATGGGAATAAAGCGAGCGATTTTATAAGGATCAGGTTTGTTCCTAGTTCCTCGTCCTCTCCTAGGTTGTTCATTGCTCATGTTACCAAAACAAAACAAAAAAACAAAACACAAAAGTTAAAGAGACACTGGCTGTTGCTTTAGTTGTTTATCGGGAGCATCGTCATTGTCCCGGCCCCTAGGGGAAATTCCCTACATCCCTGTGTCCTAGTATCTGAACAGAGGCTTTGAAGAGATTAGAATGTAACCAATGTATTGCTCTGTGTCCCAGTACCTCTGAACAGAGGCTGTAAAGTGATCAGAATGTAACCCATGTATTTCTCTGTGTCGTCCCAGTATCTCAACAGAGGCTGCACACGCTACTTCGCCAACAATGAGTCTGAGAGACAAATCACACAGAACCGCAAGAGTCCGGAGGTACTGTGATATTATCTGGTGTCTTTGCAGTAATTATGCATTTATTTAGCAGAGTATTATGTTTTCGAACAGTGAGCAATGAAAGGTTGGACAGAAACATAATATTCTTCCATAAAAGTTGAATTATCTTCATAACGGGCAATACAGTTGTCCTGTCAAGCAACACAAAGGGAATATACAATGAATACAGATGAAAGATGGATGAAATGTTTATCTAAGCAGACATACTTATGTCCTTACATTACATTTTCTCAAAACGGGTTTTCAATGCTGGAAACCAAACTACTCTCAGGAGAATCGTTGTGGAGGTTTTAATCCTGAATAATCAGTTCAGGTCTAACGGTGTAGTTGAAGAATAATGCAGGACACAGAGTTCTGTGTGTGTGGTCTAACGGTGTAGTTGAAGAATAATGCAGGACACAGAGTTCTGTGTGTGTGTTTGGGTGTGTGTGTGTTTGTGTGTGTGTGTGTTTGTGTGTGTGTGTGTGTGTGTGTGTGTGTGTGTGTGTGTGTGTGTGTGTGTGTGTGTGTGTGTGTGTGTGTGTGTGTGTGTGTGTGTGTGTGTGTGTGTGTGTGTTTCTGTAAGTGTGTGTGAGTGTGTGCTCAAGAGACGGTGTAATTACTAGCAGGAATCAGGCTGACATTTTGATTCCCCTTTGGCTTCCTATTAATCCATTCACATCACTTTCCATTTCCTCACATCCTTTGCTATGCTAATGAATCTCTGAATAAAATCAGGTTAGAGAGAGAGAGAGAGAGAGAGAGAGAGAGAGAGAGAGAGAGGGAGAGCGAGAGAGTTGATGCCTGAGTCACTCACTTCTAGCATCAAAGGACCACATCCTGGCTAATTGTTCTACTTGTCTTGTGTACAATATTGTGGTGCAACACACTACTGTAAGAAACTTGGATAGCAGCACTCATCAAATGGCATATCCATTTGTGTACATTATACAGAATATTAGTGTGAATATACTTGCCCAGCTCTTATAACAAGGTTGATATAGCTTTTAAGAAGGACTGTAACAGTGAATTATTAATTATGAGTAAATTAGGTTGTACATTAAATGTGTTTCTCTATATCTGATACAACTCAGCTGTGGGCATTGCATAAGCTCATCCCTATATATTACTGTATGTGACCCTGTGTACCACAATGACACTCTATGTTCCTAACAAGATCTGCCCCTCTCTCAATCCCCTCCTCCGCTGCGCAGGAAGACCAGGTGACGTCTCTGCTGCATGCTCTGTGTTCTCCTTCTGCCGTCATAACCTTAATGTAAACCCTGGCCTGCCCAGCCTTTACATGGATACATAACCTCAATGTAAACACTGGCACGCCCAGCGCTTTACATAGCACCTGTCTGCACTTCAAACAGGACGTGTGTGCTGGGTGGTCTTTAGGCTGTTCGGGCATATGCTGATATACAGTACAAAACATCTAACTTCTATTGCTACATTTTCTCAGGCAACAACACAGGGCTGCACAATTAAATGGCATATGATTGTATATCGAAAGGATACTTAATAATGATGAATAGCATTAAGCATTAATATATATAACAACCATGACTTACATTTAAAAAGATAATCCGAACATAACTCTAAATTCCAACTTCGGTCACAGTGAAAATCTTTCTATCAAAATTGGAAGCTATGATCAAAGCTGTTTTGTGCAACTCTTTGCCTACGTCTGATTAGCAATCACGTGTTAGGAAGTGATCCGCCAGTGACAGCTGTCGTGCTATCCTGCTTTGAAACCAGTACTGTTATCCCCATTCTCCAGAGAGGATCGGTGGTTTCTTTGTGGAGCTGCGATGCTTGTGGACAGAAGCCGACTGCATCTCTCCAGTCCCCTCGGACCATGGCTCAAACACGTTATTTTTGTATTTATATTAGTTTCCAAGCCAGACATGGAGGACTCGGCCTATATTTAGTATTGAGCTCGACAGGGGTGGCCTTTTGTTCCATGTGCTCCGGTTTAGAAACGGGGTGCATCCTGGGAGTGACCCTTGTGCTGCCTGGTTAGAAACAGGGTGCATTCTGGGGGTGCACCGTGTGTTCTGCATGGTTAGAAACCGAGTGCATTCTAGCTGTGAACCATGTGTTTTGCATGTTTAGAAACATGGGTGTAGCCGTGTGTTCTGCGTGGTGACTAACCCCTCACCCCTAACCCCTAGCCCTAACTCTCTGTCCTCCCCCAGCACGCTAAGCGGGGGCCCCTGAAGGACCCGCTGCTGGACGATAAGGGGGACTTTGAGCGGATGTGCGAGGCCATGAAGCGCATCGGCCTGGACGACACAGAGAAGCTGAACCTCTTCAGGGTGGTGGCCGGGGTGCTGCACCTCGGGAACCTGGACTTTGAGGAGACCGGGAGCTCCTCTGGTGGGGACTGGCTCCATGTCTGTCTGTCCCCCTGTGGTCCTCCTGTCTTCCATCTGTCTGACCATTCCCCCCCCCCCCCCCCCCCCGTCAACAATCGCTCCACCCCCCCCACCCCCCCACCCCCTGTCAACAATCCTCTGCCTAGGGCCCCCACACTACCTAGAATCACCCCTGTGTATATCTATCTATCTTGTAAGTCTATCTGTAAGTCTATGTAGCTGTCTGCCAGTAAGTCTATCTATCCATCCATGACAGTCTGGCTGTCTGCATGTCAACATGTCTTCCTATCTATCTATCTATTCTCTATCCAGTCGGAGCTGAGCTCACCAGTCTGAGTTCCGTGTTGGATCAGTTAAATGTGTGACATGTTAATAATGAGCATCAAATAGCTCCAGCTAATTTAATTAAACAGCAGACCGGTTTTTTGCAGTGTCATGTGATAACATATTGGTCTTGTTTGACAAGGTGGTTTTTGTGTTTGTGTGTGTGTTTGTCCCTGCGTGCGTGTTTGTGTGTGTGTGTGTGTGTGTGTGTGTGTGTGTGTGTGTGTGTGTGTGTGTGTGTGTGTGTGTGTGTGTGTGTGTGTGTGCATGTCTGTGTGTGTGTGCATGCGTACGTGCTTGCGTGTGTGCCTGTGTGTGTGTGTGTGTGTGTGTGTGTGTGTGTGTGTGTGTGTGTGTGTGTGTGTGTGTGTGTGTGTGTGTGTGTGTGTGTGTGTGTGTGTGTGTGTGTGTGTGTGCCTTTGTGTGCCTGAGTTTGTCTGTGTGTGTGTGTGTGTGTCTGTGTGTGTGTGTGTGTGTGTGTGTGTGCCTGCGTGGGTGTGTCTGTGTGTGTGTGTGTGTGTGTGTGTGTGTGTGTGTGTGTGTGTGTGTGTGTGTGCCCGTGCGTGTGCGTGTGTGTGTGTATGACAGGTGGCTGTATCCTGCAGGACCAGTCCTCCCAGACGTTGCAGTGCTGCGCTGAGCTGCTGGGATTGGACGAGGAAGACCTGCGGGTCAGCCTCACCTCCAGGGTCATGCTCACCACCGCAGGGGGCGCCAAAGGCACAGTCATCAAGTGAGGAACCCCCGGCACCCTATCGGCTTCCGCCCGATGTTTCCACTTCCTGTTTCCAAGCTTCCCTTTGATCTGTCAGAGCAGCTGTCTTTGGTTCCTTTGATGGTTCCTCCAACATCCACGAAGAACCAAAGACATCATGATAGATATCGTGTTGAATGAACACTTAATAAGTAAAGGTACATGTGCATGATTATCAACGACTTGAAGATTGATAAAGTGTCCGCACAGTGTATCCTGTGCTGTCCTATCAGATGCCCTTCCACGCCACGACAGGACGTCTTTATATAGACTTGCTCCCCTCCGGGTTAAGCCTCTGATAGGAGATAAGCCAGTTAGGCTGAGCTCTATCAGAACTCATGAAACACAGGTGTGAGTCAAGCACACACAGGTGTGATCCACACGCACATACAGGTTTGAGTCACACAAACACACAGGTGTGAATCACACAGACACACAGGTGTGAATCACACAGACACACAGGTGTGAATCACACATACACACAGGTGTGAATCACACAGACACACAGGTGTGAATCCCAAACAGGTGTCAGCCACACACAGGTGTGGCTGACACACAGATGTGAGGAGATGGGGGCTGGGGTTTGATGGCAGTGGTGGAGATGGGGGCTGGGGTTTGATGGTGGTGGAGGAGAGCTGGGGGCTGGGTGTGATGGTGGTGGAGGAGATGGGGGCTGGGGTTTGATGGTGCTGCATGACCGATGGGAGCTGGGGTTTGATGGTGGTAGTGGAGATGGGGGCTTGGGTTTGATGGTGGTGCATGAGAGATGGCGGCTGGGGTTTGATGGTGGTGGAGGAGAGATGGGGGCAGGGTGTGATGGTGGTGGAGGATATGGGTGTTGGGTTTGATGATGGTGGAGATGGGGGCTGGGGTTTGATGGTGGTGCATGAGAGATGGGGGCCATTCAGCCCATGTTTAGTTTTCATTCCGATGGGAACCCTTTCCCCTCCTAGCGACAGCAGCATCAGGACCACGACTCATCTAGCTCGAATCTATGAGGCGGAAGCTGACCCATTAATACGACAACATGTCCACGAAACACGTGCACACACACACACACACGCACACACCAGGCCCGTGGAGGGAGTTAGCATGCCCCAGTTTAGCGGGCTGACTCTCTCTGCTCCACTCCCCCCCCAACCCCCCACCACCACCAGGGTCCCCTTGAAGGTGGAGCAGGCCAACTCCGCCCGGGACGCCCTGGCCAAGGCGGTGTACAGCCGGCTGTTCGACCACGTGGTCAAACGGGTCAACCAGTGCTTCCCCTTCAGTGCCTCCTGCAGCTTCATTGGGGTGCTGGACATCGCCGGCTTCGGTAACATTACATATATTATATTATATATATCGATATCTATATTCATAGAATATGATGAGCGTATTAATCAGAGGTTTCATAGCCTGGTGAACGTTAGATATGATCTGTTTAGATCCATCATATTATTATCGTTGTCACATGTCACTCGTGTTATCCACCAGCAGTGTAGCACTGATCAATAATTGTTTCATTCCAAAGCACTTCGGAGAGTTTAGTTCTGATCTGCTCATTATCAGTGTTTAGTTCTGCTCATTAACATAAGTCAGTGTTTAGTTCTGATCTGCTCATTAACGTTGGTCAGTGTTTAGTTCTGCTCATTAACGTAAGTCAGTGTTTAGTTCTGATCTGCTCATTAACGTAAGTCAGTGTTTAGTTCTGATCTGCTCATTAACGTTGGTCAGTGTTTAGTCCTGATCTGCTCATTAACGTTGGTCAGTGTTTAGTCCTGATCTGCTCATTAACGTTGGTCAGTGTTTAGTTCTGCTCATTAACGTTGGTCAGTGTTTAGTTCTGATCTGCTCATTAACGTTGGTCAGTGTTTAGTCCTGATCTGCTCATTAAGGTTGGTCAGTGTTTAGTTCTGCTCATTAACGTTGGTCAGTGTTTAGTTCTGCTCATTAACGTTGGTCAGTGTTTAGTTCTGATCTGCTCATTAACGTTGGTCAGTGTTTAGTTCTGCTCATTAACGTTGGTCAGTGTTTAGTTCTGATCTGCTCATTAACGTTCCCCTCCCATCCCTCTGCTCTCAGAGTATTTTGAACACAACAGCTTTGAGCAGTTCTGTATCAACTACTGCAACGAGAAGCTGCAGCAGTTCTTCAACGAGCGGATCCTCAAGGAGGTGAGCAGTCTAACACCTGCTCTAAAACCGCCAAGAGAGCTCCCATAAACCACACTTACCAATGATAGCTCATTGATATGTCCTTGGCTTTTCTTATTTCCTCTATATCTGTCTCTTTCTGTCCCTACATCCCTGTAAGCTCTCTCTCTTTCTCTTCCTCCCTCTCTCTCTTTCCTTCTCCCTCCCACTCTCTCAATCCCTCTCCCTGTCTCTCTCTCTCTCTCTCTCTCTCTCTCTCTCTCTCTCTCTCTCTCTCTCTCTCTCTTTCTCTCTCTCTCTCTCTCTCTCTCTCTCTCTCTCTCTCTCTCTCTCTCTCTCTCTCTCTCTCTCTCTCTCTCTCTCTATCTATCCCTACAGCTCTCTTCCAGCTCTCCCTTGTTAAAATAGTAATTCCTCAGAAGTGCATGAGGAGGCTCCTCTCCCCTCCCTTGAGATCTCTGTTCCCTGGAGGTCTTCAGTCAACCCTGCAGTCTCCCACTCCCAGCAGCTCCTTCTAGCTACTCCTCCTCTAACTGGAGCAGAGGAGACGGAGAAAGACTAGAATACTGTCGTGTTGGACTTTTCTTTTAATGCTCCATCGTTTTATGCAGTGAAATAAAATTAATTGTGTATTAATGAGTGTGTGTGTCTGTCTGTCTGTCTGTCGTTCTGTCTGCCTGTCTGTCTGTCTGTCTGTCTGTCTGTCTGTCTGTCTGTCTGTCTGTCTGTCTGTCTGTCTGTCTGTCTGTCTGTCTGTCTGTCTGTTTGTCTGTCGGTCTGCCCGCCTGTAAACAGGAACAAGAGCTGTACCAGAAGGAGGGTCTAGGGGTGAACGAGGTTCACTACGTGGACAACCAGGACTGCATCGGTACACAACCTTTACCTCTATATAATGTCCTCACAGACACAGACATGATGTCTTGTGTTTACTGTCCTCATATACACTGACATGCTGTCTCGTGTGTAATGACCTCAGATACACTGACATGATGTCTTGTATGTAATGTCCTCAGATACACTGACATGCTGTCTCGTGTGTAATGTCCTCAGATACACTGACATGCTGTCTCGTGTGTTATGTCCTCAGATACACGTGATGTCTCTCGTGTAATGTCCTCATCTACACAGACATGATGTCTCGTGTGTTATGTCCTCACATAGACCGACATGATGTCTCTCGTGTAATGTCCTCACCTACACAGACATGATCACATACACGACACATACATGACATAGACGGTCTGAAGGATTCACTGAAGCCCCACACATACTCTCTGCTCTTCAAGCTGTGTGGTTACAGTTTAACACAGCAGACGCGTTGCAACATTTGAGCGTTTTGGGTTTAACAGAAGCGGTCAGAAGCATGTGGGGCGGAGGCGTCTCCAAGCGTCAGAGAAGAACAGACGGACGGTCATCTGTCTGGGAGGGGAGGGGGACTTGTTGAGGGGAGGCAGGGGGAGACAGGGGGAGGCAGCGGGGTGAGGGGTAAGCAGGGGGAGGGAGGGGGACACACGGGCCTCTCTGGTCTCTCTATTTAAAGCCTTGGGTTGTTTTGCTGTGTTTAAATAAATAGAAAGATTCACATGATGATCTCTCCAAGTGTCCACTCTCAAATTAAGGCTAAATCTCTTAATGTGTAATATGAAATGTTGTGGTCTAAGCATGACCCTGATACAGTGAATTACATTAAATTACATTAAATAAAATTAAGGAAAATAAATGGAGCAAGAAAGACGCAAGCCTTCCATTAAGCTTTGAGTTCAAAAGGCTGTTGTCATTCAGGTTTTCACGCAGGGGTTGTGTGAACATCATTTAGTTGAGTTGTGATGCCTGTTCAGACATCATTCAGCCGTCTCTAAAGTCAGTCCCGGGAACTCTGTCATAAACCTGGTTATGAATTATCCTGAAATATGACTCCATGAATCCCTAAATATGTGTGTATCGTGGCTTAAATAGCCGAGCCAAGCAAAAAGCACCAATGGGGAAGAAAAATGTCCGCCATAATGAAAATGTCCCATACACATGAACACACACGCACCTTCTGCCTCTTAGAGAACGGCCGTGTGGATAAATGCTTTTATTGTTTCAACACTTTGTGCTCCTTCCTCTATCGGGGGAGGTGCTGTTCTGTGATGAGCGATGATTTGTCTGAAGTATGAATGTTCTCCTCAGACCTGGTGGAGGCGAAGCTGGTGGGGATCCTGGACATACTGGACGAGGAGAACCGCCTTCCTCAGCCCAGTGATCAGCACTTTGCTGTGGCGGTTCACAGCAAGCACAACAAACACTTCAGACTGACAGTAAGACCCCTGAGTTCTGTTAGCTCCTGCCTGCTCTCAGGTCTGTTAGCTAAATAACATGGCGATGTTGAGGCAAACGAATGTAAGATACCAATGGTTCTCCTGAATGTAACCTCTGGACATCTAAACTCTAGAGAACAAAGTCCTCCTACTCCAAAGCATTGTTTCAAGGGCTTTAGTTAACATGAATTTGAGCAATGACTCTGACTAAGGACTGGACTCTCAGCCAACGGGCGATATGTCTGAGTAACGACTGGACTCTCAGTAAACGGGTGATGAGTCTGAGTAAGGCCTGGACTCTTAGTAAACGGGCGATGAGTCCGAGTGAGGACTGGACCCTCAGTAAACACCCACATCCCTTCTGCTTCAGGTTCCTCGTAAGTCCAAGCTGGCCGTTCACAGGAACGTCCGCGATGACGAGGGCTTCATCGTCAGGCACTTTGCCGGAGCAGTCTGCTATGAGACGGTAAATCACACTCACAAAGAAAGGTTACTTAAACCATGCTGAAACTATCCATGTTATGGCGGCCATTTGCCGTAAGCCACAGTAATCATTCTGGATGGATCTGAATCATCTCCAAAGTTTGTTTGGTATACTAACGAGGGGTGTACTAACGATGGGTGACCTAACGATGGGTGAACTAACGATGGGTGACCTAACGATGGGTGAACTAACGATGGGTGTACTAACGATGGGTGTACTAACGAGGAGTGTACTAGCGAGGGCTGTGCTAATGAGGGGTGAACTAACGAGGGGTGAACGAACGATGGATGTACTAACGAGGGGTGAACTAACGAGGGGTGAACTAACGATGGGGGTACTAACAATGTACTAACGAGGGGTGTACTAGCGAGGGGTGTACTAGCGAGGGGTGAACTAACGAGGGGTGAAGTAACGATGGGTGTACTAAGGAGGGGTGAACTAACGATGGGTGTACTAACGAGCATTGCCTGCAGAAACGCTTCGTGGAGAAGAACAACGACGCGCTGCACATGTCCCTGGAGTGTCTGGTTTCCGAGTCGAAGGACAACTTTGTGCGCGAGCTGTTCGAGAACAACGCCAAGGACTCCAAGCAGAAGGCCGGCAAGCTGAGCTTCATCAGCGTGGGGAATAAATTCAAGGTACTGGCGACACTAGTCAGGTTAGAGTAAGCTGAACGGCTCTGTGTATGTGTGTGTGTGTGTTGGTCTGTGTGTTTCTGTGTTTCTGTGTGTGTGTGTTTCTGTGTGTGTTTCTGTGCGTCTGTCTGTATTTTTGTTGTGTGTGTGTGTTAGTGTGTGTGTGTGTGTGTGTGTGTGTGTGTGTGTGTGTGTGTGTGTGTGTGTGTGTGTGTGTGTGTGTGTGTGTGTGTGTGTGTGTGCGTGTGTCTGTGTGTCTGTATGTGTCTGTCTGTCTGTCTGTCTGTCTGTCTGTCTGTCTGTCTGTCTGTCTGTCTGTCTGTGTGTGTGTGTGTGTGTGTGTGTGTGTGTGTGTGTGTGTGTGTGTGTGTGTGTGGTCTTTGTGCCGGAGGAATATGATGTTATCCTTTTTAATTAAAGCCGGGGTAGGCAGTATATTTAATATTTTTTCTTATTTTAACATCCCGACACCAATAAATCAATCAAATGCTCTGACAACAAAAACCCTGGATTATGCGGCTGTAGCAGGCCTGTAAGAAACATCTCATTCTGGCCGGATGCAATGAATGGATGGCCTACCTTCCTTTCTGCCAATATAATTGATTATTCTGTAAATAACATTGTGTACATTGACCTCATTTTATTGACAGGATTATGCAAAGTGCAATTCATTCATTTAAAAAATGATATCAACCATGAGAAACATAAACCCAGGGGCCGCTTCCTCCGGGCCCCTCCTGAACCCTCCCGAACCCCCTCCTTATATAAGGGTATTTCTATTGACATGGGGGTGCATTCCTCTCAAAAGCGTGTCACTGACAGTTGTACAGGAATGCTGTGTTCTTTGTCCGTTTCAACAACCCCTCCGTGGATTTTTGGAAAGTTTGTGCAGAAGTTTTTGTTGTTTTCTGTCTTTTTTACTTCTTCTGTTTCAGCAATTCACCTGCTCTGTTTTCTATCACAAACAACAAATAAGACAAACAGAGATAATGGAAGTGTGTGTGTGTGTGTGTGTGTGTGTGTGTGTGTGTGTGTGTGTGTGTGTGTGTGTGTGTGTGTGTGTGTGTGTGTGTGTGTGTGTGTATGCTTGT